>NC_069805.1:3487783-3795033 GCF_027406575.1 Nycticebus coucang
AGTATTTAGATAGAAAACATAAAGAATCTGTAGACAAATTTGGAGAGTGCTGTCATTTAACATTATAACTTTCCAATTCACGAACAAGGGATGTCTTTCCTTTTATTTAGGTCTTTTTTAGTTTCATTCAACATTTTTATTGTTTTAATTATACACATTTTCTTTTATTAATTTATTAATTATTTAAAAAATTTACTAATTATTCCTGATTATTTTATTATTTTTATGCTATTGAAAAGGGATTTTTTTGATATGAGTTTTACTTTATTACAAAGTTGTCTTAAACTCTTAGGTTCAAAACTTCCTCTGTCTTATCCTCCACATCTATTGAGATTCCATTCAGGTTTCAGTTTACAAGCATGCACCACCATGCCCTGTAAATGGAACTTTAAAAAAAGTCTTTTGTGGTTCATTTATTGTGTATAGAAATATGGTATGTTTTTTGTATATTGATCTTGTGCCGTGTAACTTTGATAACTTCCTTTACTTTGATAGTTTTTATGGATACCTTAGGATTTGCAAAATTTAAGTTATGGTACTATGAAAAGATATTTTTATTTCCTTCTCCAGTTAGAATCTCTGGTATTAGGTTGAAAGAAATGATAAGAGCAGAAATTTGTCTCTTCCTTATCTTAAGGGAAAAAATAGTGTGGTCTAAATGTTTGTGTTCTGCAAAATTTATATGTTAAATCCTAATCACCAATGTAATTAGGTCATCATGGTAAAGCTGTCATGACAGAGATCAGTATCCTTTATATAAGAGACTTACCTTCCACCTTCCACCATGTGAGGGCACAGCTTTTAGGTATTTTTGTAAGACTGAATATGCCAGGACCTTGATCCTGGACTTCCAACCTTCAGAAGTGTGAGAAATAAATTTCTGTTTTTAAAAGTCACCACTTTTGGGTATTTTACAGTAGCATAATTAAAAGTTTTTAGTCTTTCATCTTTGTTTAGATAAGTATTCTCAACCTTCCTAATGCCTCGACCCTTTTATATAGTTCCTCATGTTTTGGTGACACCCAACCATAAAATTATTTTCATTGCTACTTCATAACTGTAATTTTGCTACTGTTATGCATCATAATGTAAATATCTGATATGCTGGAAACCCCCAAAGGGGTCACCACCCACAGGTTGAGAACTGCTGAAGTTGTAGTTCTTTCATGGCTGTCTTTTATCAAGTGTTTTATAATGATTTGTAAAGCTTTTTTTCTGCACCTATTGAGATCATTTGTTTTTGTAGTTAGTATAATTTATAACTTTATAAAGATTACTGTATTTTTATATAATATACTGCTCATAAAACCTACCCATAAATACATAAGGAAACTTTTAAGCTTAGCAGTGATTTTTAAAATCAAGATTAAAATGCTATTTTTAAAAATTAAGTTACTTGGGCGTCTTCTGTGGCTCAAAGGAGTACAGTGTTGGCCCCATATGCCAGAGGTGGTGGGTTCAAACCCAACCCTGGCCAAAACTGCAAAAAAAAAAAAAAAAAATCAAGTTACTTAAAATCTTATAAGCAAGTACTTAAAATGTATTAGTAATATTGCTGGTAGACCTAACTAACAAATTCAGGGAAGTTGCATGACATAGAATCAATGTGTAAAAATAAGTTGTCTTTCTATACTCTAAACAAAACTTTAAAAATGAAATAAAAATATCATTTACAATAGCATAAAATAGTTACATAATCTAGGAAAAATTTAACCAAGATATGCACACTGAAAATTATAAAACATTGCTCAAAGACATTTAAAAAGGCCTAAATAGATGCAAATAAAAATGTGTGTTCCTGAATTAGAAGACTTAAGATTATTAGAACAGCAAAACAGACTGAAGTGATCTACAGATATAACACATTCCCCTTTTCTCTTTTTTCAGAAATGGTCAAAAAATTATATGGAAATGCAAAGGACACATGATAGCCAAAACTATCTTGAGATTACAAACTAAGGAAAAAGTACTTTCTTCAGCAAATGGTGAGACAATGAAATATCGACATGCTAAAGGTGGAAGTTGGACTCTCCCAGCTCAACAAATACAAATATTAATTTGAAATAGATCAAGACCTAAATATAAAGAGGCAGCAGCAAATATTCATGATCTTGGTTTTGGTATGAATTCTTAGATATAACATTAAAGTACAAGTAGCCAACTCCCCCCCCCAAAAAAATAGATAAACTGGGCTCCCTCAAATTGCAAATTTTAGTGCATCAATGTTTACCATTAAGAAAATGAGAGGAAAATCCATAGAATGAGAGAAAATATCCAAAATCAAATATCTGATAGGAGTCTAGTATCTAGAATACATGAGAAAAATTTGACAAGTCAACAAGAAAAAAGGAAGCAACCAAATTAGATGTGGGTGGTGATTCTGAGTAGGTTATTTCTTCAAAGAGGATCTATTGATGGCCAATGAACACTTGCAAAGGTGCTTAATATCATTACTGATTAGGGAAGCTCAAATAAAATCACAGTGAGGTGCCTTGTTACATATACTAGGGAGACTATCATTTTAAAACTAAAAATAAGCAAATAAAAACATACAAAGTGCTTGTTTATGTCTGTAAAAATTAGAGCTCTGTATATTGCTAGTAGGAATGTAAAATGGAAAAGCAACTGTTTTGTGCCTCCTCAATAAGTTCAACATAGCATTACTATATGACCCAATAATGGGGGCGGTTCCCTGTTCAGCCTCAAGTGCAAGAGAAGGGAGACGGAGGCTTGGGGCAGATACACTACCCTATTCCTGGAACTGGCAATATGGAGGTGTCTTCCCCAGCACTTGTCTGGTCCCTCCAACTACTGGAGCCTCCTTTGGCTAATCTGCCTACCCTCCAACCTGATGGATGCTCTGCCCACCACCTCCACACCACACCAACATCCCCAAGGGGTGGACACAGAACAGGCAGTATGTCCTCCCCTCAGCTTGAGCCTTACTGGCCTGGGCACTGCCTGCCCGCTGCCTGCTCTATATCAATTCTCCATATCAAAGTAGAAATGCTAACTACTATTAGGAAAAAGGGAGAAGACTCAATGCAATGGCTTCCCACTGAATTGGGCAACAAGGCAGTTAGTGCTTCTCCAGAGGGAGGGTGATTCAGGAGTACATGATATAATAAGGTCTTAGACTGGAATCATTTTTGTTTGTGGCTTGATGTCATTATTTCTGGAAGACACAAAGCTGATTAGCACATTAAAAGGCCAGAATAGAAGAGTGACATGAGGGCTTTAATGACAGTGTAGTTGTGTCAGGTGGGAAATAACAAAGTCAGTGATTTTAAAAGAAAACTATGTTAACAGGGTGGCGCCTGTGGCTCAGTGAATATGGCACTGGCCCCATATACCGAAGGTGGTGGGTTTGAACCTGGACCCAGCCAAACTGCAATGAAAAATAGCCGGGTGGTGTGGTGGGTGCCTGTAGTCCCAGTTACTCAGGAGACTGAGGCAAGAGAATTGCCTAAGCCCAAGAGCTGGAGGTTGCCATGAGCACTGACTTCACAGCACTCTACTGACAGTGACAAGTTGATACTCTGCCTCTACAAACAGAAACCATGTTAACACTTTTCTTGTTGTCTTCTAAATGATAACCTCAGTTTTTTTAGGCTCACAAGTGTAGGTGGACTATGGTTGATTCTCTTCATGGTCCATTTCTGTAGGAGATAGTGGGTTTCAGGATTGTACTCATGAATGATATATACAGGAATAGATTCCCATAACTTTACCAGCTGCAGAAGAAGACAAGATAACAGAAAAGGGACCTTCATAGATTGGTATCGGCAAAGGTGAATTGCAGGGAAGAGGTTTGATTAGAACTCAGTCTCCAGGAGAGTAAGGCTCTTATGTTGAATGTGACAATGGAGTTGGGAGATTTTTTGTTCTTTGTTTTTAATTAAGTCAAATACACATAGATCATGAATACATTCATGCATATGTGGGGTACATTGTGCTTATTTTTTTTATGCAATCTGACATGGTTAGATCAACCCAATCAACATAGCTTTCACCTCATTTACTTTATTTTTGTGCCAAAACATCTATGTTCTACCCTTGACAGATTTGACTTGTACCCTTGTCATATGCTCCATAGGTGTAGTCCTGCCTTTTACCCTCCCTCTGTCAAGCCTCCCCTCTCCCCTCCCTTCGAACTCCATTTCTCTTCTTCATCCTGGGCTATAGTTGTGTTCTATCTTTTACAAGAAAGTGTGAGTAAATATAGGAGTATTCATAGAAGTATTGAGTACATTGGATAATTTTTCCTCCATTCTTGAGGAAAATATGTTCAGATCCCCCCATGTAAACATAAAAGAGGTAAAGATTTCATCTTTTTTAAGTCTGCATAGTATTCCATGGTATACAGATCCCACAATTTATTAATCCATTCATGGGTCGATGGACACTTGGGCTTCTTCCATGACTTGGCTATTATGAATTGAGCTGCATTGAATAATCTGTGCAAATATCTTTTTGCAAAGTAATTTTTGGTCTTTTGGATATACTTCTAGTAGAGGAATTGCAGGATCCAACAACAGGTCAAGTTTTAGATCCCTGAGTGTTCTTCAAACTTCTTTCCAAAAGGGCTGTATTAGCTTGCATTCCCACCAGCAGTGTGGAAGTTTTCCCTTTTCTCCATATCCATGCCAACCTGTAGTTTTGGGATTTTGTTATGTAGGCTACTATTACTGGAGTTATGTGGTATCTCAAAGTGGTTTTGATTTGCATTTCTCTGATGATTAAAGAAGACGAGCATTTTTTTCATGTGTCTGTATGCCATGTGCCTATCTTCTTCAGAGAAACTTCTGTTCAGGTCTTTTGCCCATAGTGAAATGGGATCACTTGTTCTTTCTGTGTTTGAGTTTTCTGTGGATTCTAATTATCAGACATTTGTTGGAAATGTAACCTGCAAATATCCTCTCCCATTCTGAGGGCTGTCTACTTGCTTTACTTACTGTGTTCTTGGCAGTGCAGAAGCTTTTTAGTTTGATCAGATCCCAGTAATGTATTTTTGGAATTGCGTCAATTGCTCTGGGGTCTTCCTCATAAAGTTTTCTCCCAGAACAATTTCTTCAAGTGTTTCTCTTGCACTCTTTCCAAGAATCTTTATGGTTTCATATCTTAGGTTTAAGTCTTTCATCCAGTGAGAGTCAATTTTTGTTAGAGGTGAAAGGTGTGGATCCAGTTTCAGTCTTCTACACGTTGCCAGCCAATTCTGAGTTGGGATGTTTTTAAAGATTTGGTTGAAATGTAGCTAAAGGAATAATATGTTTTACTACTTCTGTGGTTTCTTGATCTAATGATCAATCATTAGTTGAAAAGGGCCTTTGATACAACAATTCTAATGGTCTACAACCCAATCGCTGAGATAAATTTCTTTTAAGGACAATGGAAAGGAATTTAGCCATGGAGATGAGTCTTTTGAGTAGCTTGTGGAACTGTCTTTGAATTTTATCATGCATTTTTCTACCTTCCCTGAGCGTTGGGGCCTCCAAGGAGTGTGTACATGATATTTTATGCCCAGGGAATATCTATTCCCTGTGTAACAGCTGCTTGGAAGGCAAACTCTGGAGTCCAAACGTGGGAATCACCTCATGTACTAAAGCCTTTACAACTTCCTGGCCTTTTTCTGTCCTGCAGGGGAACACTTCAACCCAATTAGTAAAAGTGTCCACAAAAGACAAACAAATATTGTATACCCTGTACCTTACCTAGGGAGATGAGTGAAATCTATTTGCTAATCTTCACCTGGATATTTACCTGTGCAAGCTAGACCATGAAGCTTTGATGTTGTTTTTTACCTTAATTTGCACTGGTTGACCATATCTTGCTCTTCCCACCTGTCCCTGGTTAGCCCATACTTCTGGGTTAATTTCTGTATCTAATAAGGGAAGGAGTAGTCCATATTCCTATAAATAGTGGTTCCTGCTTTAGTTAGTATGTCCTTCCTCAAAAGAGAAGCTATACTTTCAGTCATGATTAGGAAGGCTGGAAAAGAATACAGCCAGTCATCCCATTTGCTGCTTAATGGCTGAGGGAAGAACCCAGCTAGTTACAGATTTGGAAGATAAAGAAGACTAGGGTTAGAGAGAAGTACATAAAATGTTGTTCCAGTGTCCAGAAGAAATTCCGTCTCCTGGCCCTCCACTATGAAGTAGACCTGGGACTCTCGAGGGGTGATGACACAACCTGGAACCATTAGAATCTGTCCCGGGCCCCCTCAGTCCTTTGTTTCCTTAGTTTCCTTTGTTTTCCTTGTATTTGTTTCCTTTTTTTCCTCTTTCCCCACTTTCCCCCAGTTTTGTTGTTTGTTATCTTTGGTTTGGTTATATTTTTATTTATGTTTTCTTCTTCTTCCTTCAATACCAAGGGTTCTTTCTTTTAAGGCTATGGTTTTTCAGCCTCTTAGGTTCTTTGGGGGCTGAGGGGGTCACTGTCCTGGAAGCACTACTTTTACCTTGGGGGACAGGCTGCCCTCCAGTGGTCACCCTTGCATTCTGGACAGGGGATAGGTATCTTGCCCAGAAGGTGCTGCAGCTGGGGAAGGCCAGTCTCTCTTGAAGTGGCCAGTCTGACCACATTGGAAGCCCTTGTTCTTAGCTCTTCTAGCTTCCCACTGCCCCTGAATTGTAACCATTTGTGGGAGTGCCATGTCTAGAACTGTCATTCTTTTATTTTTTCACTCACTTCTTTGTTTTTCCTCCTTTCTTTCCCACCCCCAGCCCCCACAAAATTCTGCTTCCCGTAGACTTTAGAAGAAAAATTAAGTGACAAAAAAGCATTTCAGAATACTTGGTGACAGAGCTTCCTGGAAGTAGTTATTTTCAATTATGAGACATATTCGATTAACATATACATTTATTTGCCACCTAAGGACAAATTACTTATGAGATTAAAAATACTGTGAAACAATAAAAATCTTGAAATTCCTTAGCTCAAATAATCAATAATGCCCAGAAACATCACTGTGGGGACACAGTGATGCAGTAGGGGACCAACAAGGAGCTCAGGAACTGAGGAAAACAGCGCAGAAGGCAAGTGCTTGGGTATGGGTATAGGCCAGCTGGCCCTCCAGTGAAAGAGAGAGGAAAAAGCTATTTCATAGATTTATGGTTTTGGACTGGGCTGTTCACTGGAGCAGTTTAGTTATAAATTCAAATAGTGTCTTGTGGCTTATACTGAAAATTTGGATGAGGCATAAGTCCCATCAGCTTGGCTACTAGCAGAACACTGCCATTGTGGGAGGGCCACCTGAGAGAAACAGTCAGAAGGATCCTAAATTATAGTTGGCTCTGACACAATTGCTGAGCTCAGATAGCCATCTTTGGGGTGAGTTGAATGGCTTCTACACTCTTTTTTTTTTTTTTTTTTTGTAGAGACAGAGTCTCACTGTACCGCCCTCGGGTAGAGTGCCGTGGCCTCACACAGCTCACAGCAACCTCCAACTCCTGGGCTTAAGCGATTCTCTTGCCTCAGCCTCCCGAGCAGCTGGGACTACAGGCGCCCGCCACAACGCCCGGCTATTTTTTGTTGTTGTTGTTGCTGCAGTTTGGCCGGGGCTGGGTTTGAACCCGCCACCCTTGGCCCCGGCGCCCTACTCACTGAGCCACAGGCGCCGCCCAGCTTCTACACTCTTAAGAATGCTACTATGTTGTCAGGGGGTATTGGTTGAAAGGTCAAGATGTGCCTCCTAAAAAATCTGGTGAGAGCTTCAGGATCCCAGTCCTCTGGGGACTAAATGCTAGCAAAATGATTAAGCCATGATTGAGTACAAAACATTCAGGAAGAGAGGATTGGGTGTCCTTAGCACCTTTATACAGCAAAACCAGTTGAATGCTCTACAGCTCCTAACACCAAAGCACCACCTGGTGTCCAGGAAATATATTGCAATACATATATAAATATATACATTTATTTGTTTCCTTTTTTTCCTCTTTCCCCACTTTCCCCCAGTTTTGTTGTTTGTAATCTTCGGTTTGGTTATATTTTTATTTATGTTTTCTTCTTCTTCCTTCAATACCAAGGGTTCTTTCTTTTAAGGCTATGGTTTTTCAGCCTCTTAGGTTCTTTCTTTTTTTCTTCCTTCATTTTTCCTCTCTCTCTCACTCTCTCTCTCTTTTAATTAAATTGTAGCTGTTTACATTAATGCATTTATGTGGTACAATGTACTGATTTTATATACAGTTTGGAATGCTTACATCAAAATGGTTAACATAGCCTTCACCTCATTTACTTGTTGTCTTAAGACATTTATACTCTACTCTTTTTTTTTTTTATTGTTGGGGATTCATTGAGGGTACAATAAGCCAGGTTACACTGATTGCAATTGTTAGGTAAAGTCCCTCTTGCAATCATGTCTTGCCCCCATAAAGTGTGACACAAACCAAGGCCCCACCCCCTCCCTCCTTCCCTCTTTCTGTTCCCCCCCATAACCATAATTGTCATTAATTGTCCTCATATCAAAATTGAGTACATAGGATTCATGCTTCTCCATTCTTGTGATGCTTTACTAAGAATAATGTCTTCCACGTCCATGCAGGTTAATACGAAGGATGCAAAGTCTCCATTTTTTTTAATGGCTGAATAGCTTGTTAATCCATTCCTGGGTTGGTGGGCATTTAGGCTGTTTCCACATTTTGGCAATTGTAGATTGAGCTGCAATAAACAGTCTAGTACACGTGTTCTTATGATAAAAGGATTTCTTTCCTTCTGGGTAGATGCCCAGTAATGGGATTGCAGGACCAAACGGGAGGTCTAGCTTGAGTGCTTTGAGGTTTCTCCATACTTCCTTCCAGAAAGGTTGTACTAGTTTGCAGTCCCACCAGCAGTGTAAAAGTGTTCCGTTCTCTCCACATCCACGCCAGCATCTGCGGTTTTGAGATTTTGTGATGTGGGCCATTCTCACTGGGGTTAGATGATATCTCAGGGTTGTTTTGATTTGCATTTCTCTAATATATAGAGACGATGAACATTTTTTCATGTGTTTGTTAGCCATTCGTCTGTCATCTTTAGAGAAAGTTCTATTCATGTCTCTTGCCCATTGATATATGGGATTGTTGGCTTTTTTCATGTGGATTAATTTGAGTTCTCTATAGATCCTAGTTATCAAGCTTTTGTATGATTGAAAATATGCAAATATCCTTTCCCATTGTGTAGGTTGTCTCTTTGCTTTGGTTATTGTCTCCTTAGCTGTACAGAAGCTTTTCAGTTTAATGAAGTCCCATTTGTTTATTTTTGTTGTTGTTTTAATTGCCATGGCAGTCTTCTTCATGAAGTCTTTCCCCAGGCCAATATCTTCCAGTGTTTTTCCTATGCTTTCTTGGAGAATTTTTATTGTTTTATGCCTTAAATTTAAGTCCTTTATCCATCTTGAATCCATTTTTTGTGAGTGGGAAAAGGTGTGGATCCAGTTTCAGTCTTTTACATGTAGACATCCAGTTCTCCCAACACCATTTATTGAATAGGGAGTCTTTCCCCCAAGGTATGTTCTTGTTTGGCTTATCAAAGATTAGGTGGTTGTAAAATGTTAGTTTCATTTCTTGGTTTTCAATTCGATTCCAAGTGTCTATGTCTCTGTTTTTGTGCCAGTACCATGCTGTCTTGAGCACTATGGCTTTGTAGTACAGACTAAAATCTGGTATGCTGATGCCCCCAGCTTTATTTTTGTTACAGAGAACTGCTTTAGCTATACGGGTTTTTTTCCGGTTCCATACAAAACACAGAATCATTTTTTCCAAATCTTTTTTTTTTTTTGGCCGGGGCTGGGCTTCAACCCGCCACCTCCGGCATATGGGACCGGCGCCCTACCCGTTGAGCCACAGGCGCCGCCCCATTTTTTCCAGATCTTGAAAGTACGATGTTGGTATTTTGATAGGAATGGCATTGAATAGGTAGATTGCTTTGGGAAGTATAGACATTTTAACAATGTTGATTCTTCCCATCCATGAGCATGGTATGTTCTTCCATTTGTTAATATCCTCTGCTGTTTCCTTTCTGAGGATTTCATAGTTTTCTTTATAGAGTTCCTTCACCTCCTTCATTAGGTATACTCCTAGGTATTTCATTTTCTTTGAAACTATGGTGAAGGGAGTTGTGTCCTTAATTAGCTTCTCATCTTGACTGTTATTGGTGTATACAAAGGCTACTGACTTGTGGACATTGATTTTATATCCTGAAACATTACTGTATTTTTTGATGCCTTCTAGGAGTCTTGTGGTTGAGTCTTTGGGGTTCTCTAAGTATAAGATCATGTCATCAGCAAAGAGGGAGAGTTTGAACTCCTCTGCTCCCATATGGATTCCCTTTATTTCCTTGTCTTGCCTAATTGCATTGGCTAGAACTTCCAGCACTACGTTGAACAGTAAAGGTGACAGAGGACAACCTTGTCTGGTTCCAGTTCTAAGAGGAAAAGCTTTGAGTTTTACTCCATTCAGTAAAATATTGGTTGTAGGTTTGTCATAGATAGCTTCAATCAGTTTTATTTTTTATTTATTTTTTTTTGTACTTGTTTACTTATTAACATTCTATCGTACCTTTTCAAAGTTACAAGTTGTATATACAACTAACAGTTACAAAGGTTAGGGATGTGTGAAATATTATGGTAAAATTGTTCATTAGAATGACTAAATACCACAACTCAGTCAACTTCCAAGCTAAAGTTTTTCTTATATTCAGAGGAACATTTCCTCACCTCTGAGATACAGATACCATGCTAAAATGACACCATGTGTTTGGATGTGACCTCCTAGTTCTAATATTTCTATTTTATTTTTTTTTTTATTTTTTTTTTTAATTTTTTTTATTAAATCATAACTGTATACAATGATATGATTATGGGGCATCATACACTCACTTCATAAACCATTTGACACATTTTTATCACAGTGGTTAACATAGCCTTTCCGGCTTTATCTCAGTTACTGTGCCAAAACATTTACATTCTACATTTACCAAGTTTCGCAAATACCCCTGTAATATGCACCACAGGTGTGATCCCACCGATTCCCCTCCCTCTACCCACCCCCCCCTTCCCACTTCCCCCTATTGTTAAGTTGTAGCTGGGTTATAGCTTTCATGTGAGAGTCCCAAATTAGTTTCATAGTAGGGCTGTGTACATTGGGTATTTTTTCTTCCATTCTTGGGATACTTTACTAAGAAGAATATGTTCCAGCTCCATCCATGTAAACATGAAAGAGGTAAAGTCTCCATCTTTCTTTAAGGCTGCATAGTATTCCATGGTATACATATACCACAATTTATTAATCCATTCGTGGATCGATGGACACTTGGGCTTTTTCCATGACTTAGCTATTATGAATTGGGCTGCAATAAACATTCTGGTACAAATATCTTTGTTATGTTGTGATTTTTGGTCTTCTGGGTATATGCCCAGCAGAGGAATTACAGGATTGAATGGCAGATCTATTTTTAGATCTCTGAGTGTTCTCCACATATCTTTCCAAAAGGAATGTATTAATTTGCATTCCCACCAGCAGTACAGAAGTGTTCCCTTTTCTCCGCATCCACGCAAGCATCTCTGGTCTTGAGATTTTGTGATATAGGCTAGTCTCATTGGAGTTAGATGATATCTCAAAGTAGTTTTGATTTGCATTTCTCTGATGATTAAAGATGATGAGCATTTTTTCATATGTCTGAAGGCCTTGCGCCTGTCTTCTTCAGAGAAGTTTCTCTTCAAATCCCTTGCCCAGCCTGCGATGGGATCCCTTGTTTTTTTCTTGCTGATGCGTTTGAGTTCTCTGTGGATTCTGGTTATTAAATCTTTGTCACAGTTATAACCTGCAAATACCTTCTCCCATTCTGAGGGCTGTCTGCTTGCTCTGCTTACTGTGTTCTTAGCTGTGCAGAAGCTTTTTAGTTTGATCAAGTCCCAGTAGTGTATTTTTGAAGCTGCTTCAATTGCCCGGGGGGTTCTCCTCATGAAATACTCACCCAGACCAATTTCTTCAAGGGTTTTCCCTGCATTCTCCTCTAGTATTTTTATAGTTTCATGTCTTAAGTTTAAATCTTTAATCCAATGAGAGTCTATCTTAGTTAATGGTGAAAGGTGTGGGTCCAATTTCAGTCTTCTGCAGGTTGCCAGCCAGTTCACCTAGCACCATTTGTTAAATAGGGTATCTTTTCCCCACTGAATGTTTTTAATTGGCTTGTCAAAAATCAAATACCGGTAAGTAGCTGGATTCATCTCTTGGTTCTCTATTCTGTTCCAGATATCTACTTCTCTGTTTTTGTGCCAATACCATGCTGTTTTGATCACTATCGATTTGTAGTAAAGTCTGAGGTCTGGTAGTGTGATTCCTCCTGTTTTGTTTTTATTTCTGAGTAATGTCTTGGCTATTCGAGGTTTTTTCTGATTCCATATAAAACGAAGTAATGTTTTTTCAAGATCTTTAAAATATGACAGTGGAGCTTTAATAGGGAGTGCGTTGAAATTATATATTGCTTTGGGTAGTATGGACATTTTGATAATGTTGATTCTTCCTAGCCATGAGCATGGTATGTTTTTCCATTTGTTAACATTTTCAGCTATTTCTTTTCTTAGAGTTTCATAGTTCTCTTTATAGAGATCTTTCACGTCTTTTGTTAGGTAAATTCCCAAATATTTCATCTTCTTTGGCACTACTGTGAATGGGATAGAGTCCTTAACTGCTTTTTCAATTTGACTGTTGTTGGTGTATATAAAGGCTACCGATTTATGAATGTTGATTTTGTAACCTGAGACGCTGCTGTATTCCTTGATCACTTCTAGGAGTTTTGTAGTAGAGTCCCTAGTGTTTTCCAGATACACAATCATATCATCTGCGAAGAGCGAGAGTTTGATCTCTTCTGACCCTATATGGATACCCTTGATCGCCTTTTCTTCCCTAATTGCGGTGGCTAAAACTTCCATTACAATGTTGAAAAGCAATGGAGACAATGGGCAGCCTTGTATGGTTCCTGATCTGAGTGGAAATGATTCCAATTTAACTCCATTCAATAGGATATTGGCTGTGGGTTTGCTGTAGATAGACTCTATCAGTTTAAGAAAAGTCCCTTCTAGACCAATTTTCTTGAGTGTTCTGATCATGAAGGGATGCTGGATATTATCAAAAGCTTTTTCTGCATCAATTGAGAGAATCATATGGTCTTTGTTTTTTAATTTGTTTATGTGCTGAATTACATTTATAGATTTACGTATATTGAACCAGCCTTGAGACCCTGGGATAAAACCAACTTGGTCATGATGTATAATTTGTTTGATGTGTTGTTGGATTCTGTTTGTTAGGATCTTGTTGAATATTTTTGCATCTATATTCATTAGTGATATTGGTCTATAATTTTCTTTTCTTGTTGGGTCTTTTCCTGGTTTGGGGATCAGGGTGATGTTTGCTTCATAGAACGTGTTGGGTAGTCTTCCTTCTTTTTCTACATTTTGGAACAGGTTGAGTAATATAGGTACTAATTCCTCTTTAAAGGTTTGGTAGAATTCTGACGTGAAACCATCTGGTCTCGGGCTTTTCTTTTTAGGGAGGTTTTGTATAGTTGATGCTATTTCTGAACTTGATATGGGTCTGTTCAACATTTCCACTTGATTCTGGTTAAGTCTTGGAAGGTGGCGTGCTTCCAAGTATTGGTCTATTTCCTTCAGATTTTCATATTTCTGAGAATAAATTTTCTTGTAATATTCATTAAGGATTTTTTGGATTTCTGATGAGTCTGTGGTTATTTCGTCTTTGTTGTTTCTGATTGATATTAGTGATTTTACTCTTTTTTTCCTGATTAGGTTGGCCAGAGGTTTATCTATTTTATTGACCTTTTCAAAAAACCAGCTTTTTGATTTATTGATCTGTTGTATTATTCTTTTGTTTTCAATTTCATTTAATTCTGCTCTAATTTTGGTTATTTCTTTCCTTCTACTGGGTTTGGGGTTGGAATGTTCTTCCTTTTCCAGTTGCGTGAGATGTCCCATTAAGTTGTTAACTTCCTCCTTTCCGTTCACTTGAGGAAGGCTTGCAGTTCTATAAATTTCCCTCTTAGAACTGCCTTTGCAGTATCCCAGAGGTTCTGATAGTTTGTGTCTTCATTGTCATTTTGTTTCAAAAAATTGGTGATTTCTTTCTTAATCTCATCTCTGACCCAGCTATCATTCAGCATAAGGTTATTTAACTTCCATGTTTTTGTATGGGTATGCAGATTCCTGTTGTTACTCAATTCAAGTTTTATTCCATGATGGTCCGAGAAGATGCATGGAATAATTTCTATTCCTTTAAATTTACTGAGGTTAGACTTGTGACCTAAAATGTGATCAATTTTGGAGTAAGTTCCGTGGGTTGATGAGAAGTATGTGTATTCAGTTTTGTTGGGATGAAATGTTCTGTAGATGTCTGCTAAATCTAAATATTGGATGGTTAGGTTTAAATCTAAGATTTCTTTGCTCAGCTTCTTTCTGGAGGATCAATCCAACACTGCCAAGGGAGTGTTGAAATCTCCAACGATTATGGAGCTGGAGGAAATCAAGTTACTCATGTCTGTTAGAGTTTCTCTTATAAATTGAGGTGCATTCTGGTTGGGTGCATAGATATTAATAATTGAGATCTCGTCATATTGAGTATTACCCTTAACAAATATGAAGTGACCATTCTTGTCCTTCCTTACTTTTGATGGTTTAAAGCCTACTGTATCTGCAAATAAAATTGCAACACCTGCTTTTTTCTGATTACCATTTGCCTGAAATATGGATGACCATCCTTTCACCCTGAGTCTGTATTTGTCTTTTAAGTTGAGATGTGACTCTTGTATGCAACAAATATCTGGCTTGAGTTTTTGTATCCAGTCAGCTAACCTATGCCTCTTTAGAGGACAGTTTAAGCCATTCACATTGATGGAGAGTATTGATAAGTCTGGTGGAATTTTGGGTATCGAGTTTTTCAAAGGTCCAGTGGACATTTTTAATCCTTTCACCAGTGTGGAAGTTGGAGTTTGATCCGAAGATTCTGAGTGAGTTTACTTTTGTGGTATAGGATTGGGTTGGTCATTGTGGAGGATAGGTCTGAGAACATCCTGAAGAGCTGGTTTACTTATGGCAAATTTTTTCAACATATGAATGTCATTGAAGTATTTAATTTCTCCATCATAGATGAAACTCAGTTTAGCTGGATACAAGATCCTGGGTTGAAAGTTTTTTTGCTTTAGGAGATTAAAAGTTGATGACCAGCCTCTTCTTGCTTGAAAAGTTTCAGCAGAGAGATCTGCAGTTATTCTAATATTCTTACCTTTGTACGTTATAGTTTTCTTTCGCCGGGCTGCTTTGAGAATCTTCTCTTTCATGTTAACTTTAGTGAAGCTAATTATGATATGTCTGGGAGATGGCTTATTGGGGTTGAATCGTGCTGGGGTTCTGAAGCTGTCTGCTATCTGAATTTCAGATTCTCTAGGCATGTCTGGAAAATTTTCTTTCATAATTTCATGTAGAAGGGCCTCTGTGTCCTTGGCAGCTATTTCATCAGTCTCCGAAATTCCTATAACCCTTATGTTGTTTTTTTTCGAATTATCTGAGAGCTCTGAGTGAGTGATCCGTTTTTGCTCTCCATTTCTCTTCCTCTTTGAGAGATTGGGAGCGTTTGAAGACTTTATCTTCAATGTCAGAAATCCTTTCTTCTGCTTGCTCCATTCTGTTACTGAGGGATTCTACTGTATTTTTCATATCTTTGAGGGCTGTAAGTTCTTGTTTCAGTGTGTCTAAGTCTTTGGTGGTTTTGTCTTTAAATTCGTTAAATTCTTGAGACAGTTTTTGAATTTCTCCTCGAATTCCTAATTCCATTTTATTAATCTTGTCTGCAAACCAAATTCTGAATTCGACTTCTGACATCTCAGCCAGTTGTTTATGAATGGGATCTTTAATCACATCTGCCGTATCTTTTCTTGGGGGGGTTGATCTATTCTGGTTATTCATGTTACCAGAGTTTTTCCGCTGATTCCGCCCCATGGTTTACTCCCTTTGGTTTTTCCCCTGGGGTTTTATCGAGGGCCCGTACAGTGTTGTGGCCTGAGAAACTGGGGCCCTGTCTGGTGTGGTGGAGCAAAGTGGTTCTGTCTTGTTTTCAGCTGGTTTCTGTTCGATCCTATTGCAACTTCTACTCTGGCTTGAAGTCTCAGCTGTGTGGAAATATCAGCAATTAAGTCACCCCGCCTGCCCACCTCTGGCCCCAGTTGGAAAAGGAGAATCAAACCTTCCTACAATCGCACACCCAGGGCACCGCCTGAAGAGTCCTCAGTCTATTAGCCCAGTTCAAAAGGTCCGAATCAACTGTCTCAATCGGCACTTGTCTCGGGTGGAAGGGTTCAAGAGGTCTCTCTGAACTGGATCACAGGGGCCTGGTGACTCCTCTGACACGGCTCACCCCAGTGCAGCGTGGAGTCAGGAGGAGCCACCCAGCAAACAGAGCAGTCTGGGAAGGTTGACGTCTCCTTCCCCACTTTGCCCCTCCGTCGGACCCAGTCACTGGTATCTCTGCAGATGGCTAACCCAGTTGCCTGCAGTGAACAGACACTCCAGGGGTTTGCACCTGCCTGAATCGCAAGGAAGTCTGCCAGGCCCCTGCAGACTGCCGCTATCTAGCAGGAGGAGATGGGGCCTGACATCTTTGAGTGTTTGATGCAGGTGATGGGAAGGAGGTGTTCACTCAGGCTTAGCCCCGTCCCTGATGCATGCTGCTAACAGAACAGAACAGAACAGACAACTTTGTGAGGTTCTGTCTCTGTTCTTGTCGTCGCCTACAGGAGACGGGCTGTTTTGAGTTCAAACGTCTTTGCTGCTGGAGAATTGCGTCTGAACACCTCTCTGGGTCGGCCCCTCCCTGGAGGCTTCCGGGTTTGTGAGCCGTTTCACCGGTGGCCTCCTCTGGTTGCCCAGGGAGACAGGGGGTGTGGCCTCAGAATATCCAGAAGTGAGCGTTCTGCCGTTAAAGAAAAAACGGCTGTTGTTCTACCTCCAGGGAACTGCTGCTCTGGTGTGGGCACTCAGGCGACCCTTTTCTCCTCTGTCCCACGCCCCAGAGTCAGCACTGAGCGGCCGCAGTTTGTGCTGGGTCCACACCCCTTAAGAGATCCCCCAAGAATCAGAACTCTTGGGGGATGGGCCCCCAGACCCCGATTGGGAGTGGGGCGGGGGGAAGCTAGAGTTTCATTCAGTTTCACGCAATACTACGGCCCGGGGAGGGCTCCTGCACTGCACCGCAGGTAAGTGCCGCCAAGGCTTGATTTCCCCTCAGCAGAGTGCCCTCTCCTCGATCACGTATCCCAGAGTCAGCGCTGACCTGAAGCACCTCAGGCACTGTGCACTCCCCTCGAGAAATCACCCAAGGAGCCGAACTCCTGGGGGATAGGCCCTCAGACCCCGAGTGAAAGTAGGGGTTCTCAGCTCTCAGCGGGGAGGCCAGACTCTGATTCAGTCTTGGGCCCCGTATGCCTGGGGAGGGTTGCTGCACTGCACCGCAGGGAAGTGCCGCGAGTCGTGACTCAGCCCGGTGCCCTCTCCTCACTTGCGCGCCTCAGAGTCAATGCTGACCAGTCGCAACTCGGGGACTGTCCACTCCCTTTGAGAAATCACCCAAGGATCCGAACTCCTGGGGGATAGGCCCTCAGACCCCGAGTGAGAATAGGGGTTCTCAGCGCTCAGCGGGGAGGCCAGAGTCTGATTCAGTGTTGGGCCCCGTATGCCCAGGGAGGGTTGCTGCACTGCACCGCAGGGAAGTGCCGCGAGGCGTGACTCCCCCTCAGCCCGGTGCCCTCTCCTCACTCGGCGCGCCTCAGAGTCAATGCTGACCAGTCGCACTCAAGGGGACTGTCCACTCCCCTTGAGAAATCACCCAAGGATCCGAAGTCCTGGGGGACAGGCCTCCAGACCTCAGTGGGCGGGAGGGGAGCACCGGGGATTCAGGGTTGCCGGCAGAGGATTCCCAAAGTTTTATTCAGCCCTATGTCTGGCAGGAGAACGCCACGGCACCCCAGTAGGGGAGGTAGATCCAGTTTTTAGAAGGTCTCTCCCGTGGAGGGACCGTGGAAATTAAAGGGCTCTAATTTCTGCCCGCTTGTTCAATTTCTGCCCGCTTGTTCAATTATGGGGCTCTAGAGCCAGTCTCATGGGGGAGGGGGACTCCCGTCCGCTTGGTGGTGGATTTTGTACCTTTTGTTTGCGTCCTTGTGATCACAACTTCCCTCAGCGGTGTTGATGTGCGTTCTTCAGCCTTCTCTCTTGGTGAGGCTCAAGTCCACCAGGATACTTACTAAATTCCTGTCCCTTAACTCTCCTTCTGGACGGGAGCCTTTGTTGAAAGCTGGCTTCAGTCCGCCATCTTGTCTCCCCCTCCTTTCAATCAGTTTTAGAAATGTGCCACCTATGCTTAAACTCTTCAGTGTTCTAATTAGAAAAGGATGCTGGATTTTATCAAATGCTTTTTCTGCATCTATTGTGAGGATCATGTGATCTTTATTTTTGCCTCTGTTAATATGTTGGATAACGTTCATAGACTTGCGTGTGTTAAACCAGCCTTGCATCCCTGGGATGAAGCCTACTTGATCATGATGGATGACTTTTTTGATGATAAGCTGTAATCTATTGGCTAGGATTTTGTTGAGAATTTTTGCGTCTATATTCATGAGTGAGATTGGTCTGAAATTCTCCTTTCTGTTTGGGTCTTTTCCTGGTTTTGGTATCAGGGTGATGTTTGCTTCATAGAATGTGTTGGGGAAGATTCCTTCTTCCTCAATTTTTTGGAATAATTTCTGCAGTACAGGAATAAGTTCTTCCTTGAAGATTTGATAGAATTCTCGAGTGAAGCCATCTGGACCAGGGCATTTTTTGGCTGGAAGATTTTTTATTGTTTCTTTGATCTCAGTGCTTGAAATTGGTCTGTTCAGGAGCTCTATTTCTTCCTGGCTGAGTCTAGGGAGAGGGTGTGATTCCAAATATTGATCCATTTCTTTCACATTGTCAAATTTCTGGACATAGAGTTTCTGGTAGCATTCAGAGATGATCTCTTGTATCTCTGTGGTATCAGTTGTTATTTCCCCTTTATCATTTATGATTGAGGTTACTAGAGATATTACTTGTCTATTCCTCATTAGTCTGTCCAATGGTTTATCTATTTTATTTATTTTTTCAAAAAACCAACTCCTTGTTTCATTATTTTTCTGAATGATTCTTTTATTTTCAATTTCATTGATCTCTGATTTGATTTTGGATATTTGTTTTCTTCTACTGAGTTTAGGCTTAGATTGTTCTTCTTTTTCCAATTCCATAAGATCTCTTGTGAGATTGTTGATGTGCTCTCTTTCTGTTTTTCAAATGTAGGCATGTACAGCAATGAATTTTCCTCTCAAAACTGCTTTTGCAGTATCCCACAGGTTTTGGTAGCTTGTGTCTTCATTGTTGTTATGCTCAAGGAAGTTAATGATTTCCTGTTTTATTTCTTCCTTCACCCATCTGCTATTCAACAGAAGATTGTTTAATTTCCATGCCTTTGGGTGGGGGCAAGCGTTTTTGTTAGAGTTGAGTTCCACCTTTAGTGCCTTATGGTCTGAAAAGATACAAGGTAAAATTTCAATTCTTTTGATTCTGTTGATATTTGTTTTGTGTCCCAGGATATGATCAATTATGGAGAATGTTCCATGGGGTGATGAGAAGAATGTATATTCTTTATCTTTGGGATGGAGTGTTCTATATGCGTCTATCAAGCACCGTTGTTCTAGGGTCTCATTTAAATCTCTTATATTCTTGTTTAATTTCTGTTTAGAGGATCTGTCCAGCTCTGTAAGAGGAGTGTTAAGGTCCTCTGTTATTATGGTATTATCAGATATCATATTGCTCAGACTGAGTAAGGTCTGTTTCAAGGATCTGGGAGCATTTAAATTGGGTGCATAGATATTTAGAATTGCGATGTCTTCTTGTTGTATTTTTCCCTTGACCAATATAAAGTGACCATCTTTGTCTTTTTTAACTTTAGTTGCTTTAAATCCACATGTATCTGAAAATAAGATTGCAACTCCTCTTTTCTTCTGGATTCCATTTGCCTGAAAAATTGTCTTCCAACCCTTGACTCAGAGCTTTAATTTGTCTTTTGAAGCCAGGTGTGTTTCTTGCAGACAGCAAATGGATGGCTTGTGTTTTTTAATACAGTCAACAAATCTATGTCTCTTCAGTGGGGAATTCAAGCCATTAACATTTATTGAGATAATTGATAAGTGTGGTAGTATTCTATTCGTCTTATTTTGTGAGAGTCCATTGCTTAGTTTTATCTTTTGCATCAGTGTGGAGGGTAGCTTCTGTCGTTTAATTTCTGAGTTCTTATTTTGCTGCTGATCCATTGTGGTGGTCAGTGTGCAGAACAGGTTGAAGTATTTCCTGTAGAGCTGGTCTTGTTGTGGCGAATTTCCTCAATGTTTGTATATCTGTAAAGGATTTGATTTCTCCATCAATTTTGAAACTTAGCTTCGCAGGGTATAGAATTCTGGGCTGGAAATTGTTCTGTTTAAGTACATTAAAGGTAGATGACCATTGTCTTCTTGCTTGGAAATTTCATTAGAGAAGTCTGCGGTCACTCTGATGGATTTGCCTCTGTAGGTCAACTGGCGCTTACTCCTGGCAGCTTGCAGAATCTTTTCTTTTGTCTTGACTTTGGACAGGTTCATCACAATGTGTCTTGGAGAAGCTCGGTTAGAGTTGAGGCAACCTGGGGTCCGATAGCCCTCTGAAAGCAGTGTGTCAGAATCTTTGGTGATATTTGGGAAATTTTCTTTTATAATATTCTCTAGTGTGGCTTCCATTCCTCTGGGGCATTCTTCTTCCCCTTCTGGAATTCCTATAACTTGTATGTTGGAACGCTTCATAAAGTCCCATAATTCTGACAGTGAATGTTGTGCTTTCTCTCTCTTCTTTTCTGCCTCTTTTACTATCTGAATTATCTCAAAAACTTTGTCTTCTACCTCTGAAATTCTTTCTTCTGCACGGTCTAACCTGTTGCTGATACTTTCCATTGCATCTTTAAGTTCCCTGATTGACTGTTTCATTTCCTTCAGCTCTGCTATATCCTTTTTCTATTCTTCATATCGTTCATCTCTGATTTGATTCTGTTTTTGAATTTCCTTTTGGTTAATTTCCACTTTATTAGCAGTTTCCTTCATTGTTTCCATCTTTTCTTTCATTGTTTTCAACATGTGTATTCTAAATTCCCTTTCTGTCATTCCTAACATTTCTGTATAGGTGGAATCCTCTGCAGTAGCTACCTCATAGTCCCTTGGCAGGGTTGTTCTGGACTGGTTCTTCATGTTGCCTGGAGTTTTTTGCTGATTCTTCCTCATGAGTGATTTCTTTTATCTGTTTCCTTGCCCTTATTTTCCTTTCACTTCCTCTTGCTCTTTAAGTTCTCGTGCCTGTGGACTAAGGGTTATAGGCAGAAGGGTTAGAAGATTGAAGAGCAAAAAAGGGATGAAAGAAAGGAGGACCGAGTGATAGGAAAAAAAGAAGAAAAATAGAGAAAGGAGAGGGGGTGGGTAAAAGGAATATTGACAAAACGAAGAGAGGCACAGAAAGAGGGAGACAGAGCAATATAGGTGTACCGTAGGGTACTTTGATACAACCTTAAAAAACACCCCACCCTCTGGGGGTGCCCAGTTGGGTGGTTCCCTCGAGGTCAGCAGCTCTTTGCTAACCTGATGAGACACAGTACCCCACCTCCACCAAGTAGAGAGGAAAGACAAAAATGCTATAAATGAAACCAAAACAAGCAAACAGAAAACTTCACGGGATAAAATTGGCTGGAAAAACCAAATAATAGCTGTAGAAACACTAATAAAAATGAAGTTCTAATTATTGAAATAGGCAGCAATGGGAAATTATAATTAAACTAGAAAAATTGAGAAAGGAAAAGGATCTGTATGGAAAAGGTTGAACTTAAATGCAAAATAACAATCAACAACATCAAAATAAACAAAAAAAAAAAACCCAACCAAACCAAAAAAAAACAATGAAAAACAAAGCAGTATGTATATGTTATTGAACATTGTCTGTGCAACACGTGGTCTTCTGGGGTATGAGATGTTAATCACAGTTCTGATACGACTGGAGGCTGCTAGTTTCTCAAACCCCAGCAGGTAGACACCCTAAATCTCTCTTCAGACCAGTTAAAAGGCACTTTGAACATGTTCACTTGCTGAGCAGAAGCTTTCCCAGGGAAGTGCTTGTTGCTGGAATCACTGCTGAAGTGGCTATCCACTTACCCTGTGTGCCAAAACTGGTCTCCCTCTGCCCCCGAGGGTTAGGTCTGCAAGGCAGCCCAGACCCCACCCTTAGGCTAATTGGTCGCTGGGTTACCAGCTCCCACCCAATTCTAGCTCTGCGACCCTGAGGGCGGAGCTTGCCGGGGCAGATCGCTCACAATGGCTGCCTGTGACCCAAAGCCAAACACTATTAGGTCCGTCTGGCTCAGCGTCTCAGACTGGGGCCCTAGACAATGGCCAAAGTTCTCTGCACTCCCACTCAAGCTCTCCCCAAGGCAGTTCAGCTGAGTGCCAAGTCCAAAGACACCAAAAGTTCATAGGTAAGGCCTTTCTGGTTTGCAGTCTCGCTGCTACTGAACTTACAGTTGCGGGCGGGTTTAGATGGATTGAACACACGCGACCACTTGCCAGTTTTCCACTGTTTTAGTCCTCCTCTTGGGGTCCAGAAGTCTCTCACTGACTCCCTGTATCCCCTCAGGGGTGATGATAGGCAGATCCCACCAGCCAGAGATGCCTGGAATCCTATCTCCCCAGACTCACGGTGCCCAGATGCAAGGAAGCTGTTACTCGGCTGCCATCTTGCTCTCGACATTTATACTCTACTCTTAATAGTACCATTGCATTGTGCACAATAAATAAGTGAGGTCCCACCAATTACTTTCCCTTCTCCTGGCCTCCCTCCTTCATTCTGTTTGCTAGTTGTGTTTTCTCATTTGTATGAAAGTCTGGGTGAGTATATATTGGTTTCATAATAGTACTGAGTACATTAGATACTTTTTCTTCCATTCTTGAGATACTTTACTGAGAAGAATATGTTCCAGGTCCATCATGTAAACTAAAAAAGGTAAATTCTTCATCTTTTTTATGGCTGCATAATATTCCATAGAATACATAACCCCAAATTTGTTAATCCATTCTTGGGTTGATGGGCACTTGGGCTGCTTCCCTGACTTGGCAATTATGAATTGGGCTGCAATAAAAATTCTGGTGCAAATATCTTTGTTGTAAAATGTTTAGGGTCTTCTGGATATTAACCTAGTAAGGAAGTTTCAAGATTGAATGGGAGGTCTACTTTTAGTTCCCTAAGTGTTCTCCAAACTTCTTTCCAAAAGGAATGTATTAGCTTGCATTCCCACCAGCAGTGCAGAAATCTTCCCTTCTCTCCACATCCACAACAATATCTGTAATTTGGGGATTTTGTGATGTGGGATAATCTTACTGGAGTTAAAAGATATTGTAAAGAGGTTTTGATCTGCATTCTCTGATGATTAAATATGAGCATTTTTTCATGTGTTCGTAGGCCATGTGCCTATCTTCTTTAGAGAAACTTTTGTTCAAGGCTCTTGCCCACAATGAAATGGGATCTTTTGTTCTTTCCTTATTAATTAATTCCTGATTCTAGTTATCAGATCTTTGTTGGAACCATAACCTGCAAAAATCTTTTCCCATTCTGAAGGTTGTCTGCTTTACTTGCTATGTTCTTGGCTGTGCAAAAGCTTTTTAGTTTGATCATATCCCAGTAATGTATTTTTGTTGTTGCTTCTATTATTCAAGAGATCCTCCTCATAAAATATTCTCCCAGGTTGGGCAGCGCCTGTGGCTCAGTGAGTAGGGCGCCGGCCCCATATGCAAGGGTGGTAGGTTCGGACCCAGCCCTGGCCAAACTGTAACAGAAAAATAGCTGGGCGTTGTGGCGCGCACCTGTAGTCCCAGCTGCTCGGGAGGCTGAGGCAAGAGAATAGAGTAAGCCCAAGAGCTAGAGGTTGCTGTGAGCCATGTGATGCCACGGCAGTCTACCTGAGGGGGGTACAGTGAGACTCTGTCTCTACAAAAACAAAAACAAAAACAAACAAACAAACAAACAAACAAAATATATATATATATATATATGAGAGAGAGAGAGAGAGAGAGAGAGAGAATATATATATATATATATATATATTCTCCCAGGCTAATTACTTCAAGTGTTTTCCTTGCACTCTTAGTATTTTTCTAGTTTCACGTCTTAAATTTAAATCTTTTATCCAGTGAGAATCAGTTTTGGTTAATGGTGGAAGGTGGGGTTCAAGTTTCAGTCTTCTGCAAGTTGCCAGCCAGTTCACGCAGCACCATATGTTAAATAGGGAGCCTTTCCCCCACTGAATATTTTTGATAGGCTTGTTGAAGATCAAATGACAAGAAATATCTGGGTCATCTCTTGGTTTTCTATTCTGTTCCATAAATCTACTTCTCTGTTTTTGTGCCAGTATCATACTGTTTTGATCACTATAGATTTATAGTATAGCCTGAAGTCTGGTAATGTAATACCTCCTTATTTGTTCTTATTTCTGAGTAATGTATTTGCTATTTGAGGTTTTTTTCTGATTCCATATAAAACAAAGTACTGTTTTTTAAAGTTCTTTAAAGTATGACAATGATACTTTAATAGGGATTTCATTAACTCTGTAGATTGCTTTGGGTAGTATGGACATTTTAACAATGCTGATTCTTCCCAGCCATGAGCTGTAAAATGGTATGTTTTTCCATGTGTTAACATCTTCAGCTATTTTTTTTTCTCAGAGTTTCATAGTTCTCTTTATAGAGGATTTTCACATCCTTTGTTAGGTAAATTCTTAGATATTTCACCTTTTTGGCACTATTGTAAAAGAAATAGAGTCCTTGACCATATTTTAAGCTTAACTATTGTTGGTATATATAAAAGCTACTCATTTGTATGTATTGATTTTGTATCCTGAGAAGCTTCTTTTGATCAGTTCTTTTTTTTTTTTTTTGAATAGCTGTCTTTTTATTTTTCAGCCACTTAGTGACATGACTCTTCCAATGACAATCTTGTTTGCAACATCTACAAGTGTTCTTATTAGTAGGTTCTTGATTCTTGGTGAAAAGAAGATCCTTGGTTCTTGTTTTTATTTGGGTGGCTAGTTGTTTTATCTGCAGAATTAGATGTTTGTTTTCATTTTTATTTTGTTTACTTTGTAGGACTTTTTGAAAATATTCAGCCAGATACTCAAAAGAGTAGGGCGCCGGCCCCATATGCTGAAGGTGGCGGGTTCAAACCCAGCCCCGGCCCCATATGCTGGAAGTGGCAGGTTCAAACCCAGCCCCGGCCAAAAAAAAAAAAGTATATATTCAGCCAGATGTTTAAAATCTTCTATATTGGTGATTTGCCACTCCAGTTTTTTTTTTTCCTAACTGTGTCCCCATTTCTGATTTGAGTCCATCACAAATGACAAGGCAGGATCCTTTGACTTCCACTGTTGTATCTATGCGACAGTATTGCTTGAGAGTGACTTGAAGTCTACTTTGGAAGCAGCCTATTTACTGAACTACATTTCTTTTTTTTTTTATTAAATCATAATTGTATACATTGATATGATCATGGGGCATCATACACTTGCTTCATAGACCATTTGACATATTTTCATCACAATAGTTAACATAGACTTCCTGGCATTATCTCAGTTACTGTGCCAAAACATTTACATTCTACATTTACCAAGTTTCGCAAATACCCCTGTAAGATGCACCACAGGTATTACCCCACTGATCCCCCTCCCTCTAACTACCACCCCCTCCCTCCCCTCCCTTTCCCACTTCCCCCTATTGTTAGGTTGTAACTGGGTTATAGCTTTCATGTGAGAGCCCCTAATTAGTTTAATAGTAGGGCTGAGTACATTGGGTACTTTTTCTTCCATTCTTGAGACACTTTACTAAGAAGAATATGTTCCAGCTCCATCCATGTAAACATGAAAGAGGTAAAGTCTCCATCTTTAAGGCTGCATAATATTCCACGGTGGACATATACCACAATTTATTAATCCATTTGTGGATCGATGGGCACTTGGGCTTCTTCCATGACTTAGCAATTATGAATTGGGCTTCAATAAACATTCTGGTACAAATATCTTCGTTATGTTGTGATTTTTGGTCTTCCGGGTATATGCCAAGCAGAGGGATTACAGGATTGAATGGCAGATCTATTTTTAGATCTCTGAGTGTTCTCCATATATCTTTCCAAAAGGAATGTATTAATTTGCATTCCCACCAGCAGTGCAGAAGTGTTCCCTTTTCTCCACATCCACGCCAACATCTCTGGTCTTGAGATTTTGTGATACAGGCTAGTCTCAGTGGAGTTAGATGAAATCTCAAAGTAGTTTTGATTTGCATTTCTCTGATGATTAAAGATGATGAGCATTTTTTCATATGTCTGAAGGCCATGCGCCTGTCTTCTTCAGAGAAGTTTCTCTTCAAATCCCTTGCCCAGCCTGCGATGGGATCCCTTGTTTTTTTCTTGCTGATGCGTTTGAGTTCTCTGTGGATTCTGGCTATTAAAACTTTGTCAGAGATATACCCTCCAAATATCTTCTCCCATTCTGAGGGCTGTTTCTTTGCTTTACTTACAGTGTTCTTAGCTGTGCAGAAGCTTTTTAGTTTGATCAAGTCCCAGTAGTGTATTTTTGAAGCTGCTTCAATTACCCGGGGGGCTCCTCCTCATAAAATACTTGCCCAGACCAATTTCTTCAAGGGTTTTCCCTGCATTCTCCTCTACTATTTTAATAGTTTCATGTCTTAAGTTTAAATCTTTAATCCAATGAGAGTCTATCTTAGTTAATGGTGACAGGTGTGGGTCCACTTTCAGTCTTCTGCAGGTTGCCAGCCAGTTCACCCAGCACCATTTGTTAAATAGGGAATCTTTTCCCCACTGAATGTTTTTAATTGGCTTGTCAAAGATCAAATAGCGGTAAGTAGCTGTATTCATCTCTTGGTTCTCTATTCTGTTCCAGATATCTACTTCTCTGTTTTTGTGCCAATACCATGCTGTTTTGATCACTATCGATTTGTAGTAAAGTCTGAGGTCTGGTAGCGTGATTCCTCCTGTTTTGTTTTCTGAGTAATGTCTTGGCTATTCGAGGTTTTTTTCTGATTCCATATAAAATGAAGTATTGTTTTTTCAAGATCTTTAAAATATGACAGTGGAGCTTTAATAGGGAGTGTGTTGAAATTATACATTGCTTTGGGTAGTATGGACATTTTGATAATGTTGATTCTTCCCAGCCATGAGCATGGTATGTTTTTCCATTTGTTACCATTTTCAGCTATTTCTTTCTTAGAGTTTCATAGTTCTCTTTATAGAGATCTTTCACGTCTTTTGTTAGGTAAATTCCCAAATATTTCATCTTCTTTGGCACTACTGTGAATGGGATAGAGTCCTTAACTGCTTTTGCAACTTGACTGTTGTTGGTGTATATAAAGGCTACCGATTTATGAATGTTGATTTTGTAACCTGAGATGCTGCTGTATTCCTTGATCACTTCTAAGAGTTTTGTAGTAGAGTCCCTAGTGTTTTCCAGATACACAATCATATCATCTGCGAAGAGCGAAAGTTTGATCTCTTCTGACCCTATATGGATACCCTTGATCGCCTTTTCTTCCCTAATTGCGGTGGCTAAAACTTCCATTACAATGTTGAAAAGCAATGGAGACAATGGGCAGCCTTGTCTGGTTCCTGATCTGAGTGGAAATGATTCCAATTTAACTCCATTCAATAGGATATTGGCTGTGGGTTTGCTGTAGATAACCTCTATCAGTTTAAGAAAAGTCCCTTCTAGACCAATTTTCTTGAGTGTTCTGATCATGAAGGATGCTGGATATTATCAAAAGCTTTTTCTGCATCAATTGAGAGAATCATATGGTCTTTGTTTTTTAATTTGTTTATGTGCTGAATTACATTTATAGATTTACGTATATTGAACCAGCCTTGAGACCCTGGGACAAAACCATCTTGGTCATGATGTATAAATTGTTCGATGTGTTGCTGAATTCTGTTTGTTAGGATCTTGTTGAATATTTTTGCATCTATATTCATAAGTGATATTGGTCTATAATTTTCTTTTCTTGTTGGGTCTTTTCCTGGTTTGGGGATCAGGGTGATATTTGCTTCATAGAACGTGTTGGGTAGTCTTCCTTCTTTTTCTACATTTTGGAACAGGTTGAGTAATATAGGTACTAATTCCTCTTTAAAGTTTTGGTAGAATTCTGACGTGAAACCATCTGGTCCCGGGCTTTTCTTTTAGGGAGGTTTTGTATGGTTGATGCTATTTCCGAACTTGATATGGGTCTGTTCAACATTTCCACTTGATTCTGGCTAAGTCTTCGAAGGTGGCATGCTTCCAAGTATTGGTCAATTTCCTTTAGATTTTCATATTTCTGAGAATAAAGTTTCTTATAATATTCATTAAGGATTTTTTGGATTTCTGACGAGTCTGTTATTATTTCGTCTTTGTTGTTTCTGATTGATGATATTAGAGATTTTGCTCTTTTTTTTTCTGATTAAGTTGGCCAGAGGTTTATCTATTTTATTGACCGTTTCAAAAAACCAGCTTTTTGATTTATTGATCTGCTGTATTATTCTTTTGTTTTCAATTTCATTTAATTCTGCTCTAATTTTGGCTATTTCTTTTCTTCTACTGGGTTTGGGGTTGGAATGTTCTTCCTTTTCCAGTTGATTGAGATGTCTCATTGTTATTAACTTCCTCTCTTTCCGTTCTCTTGAGGAAGGCTTGCAGTGCTATCAATTTCCCTATTAGAACTTCCTTTGCGGTGTCCCAGAGGTTCTGTTAGTTCGTGTCTTCATTGTTGTTTTGTTCCAAAAAATTAGCAATTTCTTTTTTTTTTATTGTTGGGGATTCCTTGAGGGTACAATAAGCCAGGTTACACTGATTGCAATTGGTAGGTAAAGTCCCTCTAGCAATCATGTCTTGCCCCCATAAAGTGTGACACACACCAAGGCCCCACCCACCTCCCTCCTTCCCTCTTTCTGTTTCCCCCCCATAACCATAATTGTCATTAATTGTCCTCATATCAAAATTGAGTGCATAGGATTCATGCTTCTCCATTCTTGTGATGCTTTACTAAGAATAATGACTTCCACGTCCATCCAGGTTAATACGAAGGATGTAAAGTCTCCATTTTTTTAAATGGCTGAATAGTATTCCATGGTATACATATCCCAGAACTTGTTAATCCATTCCTTGGTTGGTGGGCATTGAGGCTGTTTCCACATTTTGGCGATTGTAAATTGAGCTGCAATAAACAGTCTAGTACAAGTGTCCTTATGATAAAAGGAATTTTTCCTTCTGGGTAGATGCCCAGTAATGGGATTGCAGGATCAAATGGGAGGTCTAGCTTGAGTGCTTTGAGGTTTCTCCATACTTCCTTCCAGAAAGGTTGTACTACTTTGCAGTCCCACCAGCAGTGTAAAAGAGTTCCCTTTTCTCCACATCCATACCAGCATCTGAAGTTTTGAGATTTTGTGATGTGGGCCGTTCTCACTGGGGTTAGATGATATCTCAGGGTTGTTTTGATTTGCATTTCTCTAATATATAGAGACGATGAACATTTTTTCATGTGTTTGTTAGCCATTCGTCTGTCGTCTTTAGAGAAAGTTCTATTCATGTCTCTTGCCCATTGATATAAGGGATTGTTGGCTTTTTTCATGTGGATTAATTTGAGTTCTCTATAGATCCTAGTTATCAAGCTTTTGTCTGATTGAAAATATGCAAATATCCTTTCCCATTGTGTAGGTTGTCTCTTTGCTTTGGTTATTGTCTCCTTAGCTGTACAGAAGCTTTTCAGTTTAATGAAGTCCCATTTGTTTATTTTTGTTGTTGTTGCAATTGCCATGGCAGTCTTCTTCATGAAGTCTTTCCCCAGGCCAATATCTTCCAGTGTATTTCCTATGCTTTCTTGGAGGATTTTTATTGTTTCATGCCTTAAGTTTAAGTCCTTTACCCATCTTGAATCCATTTTTGTGAGTGGGAAAGGTGTGGGTCCAGTTTCAGTCTTTTACATGTAGACATCCAGTTCTCCCAACACCATTTATTGAATAGGGAGTCTTTCCCCCAAGGTATGTTCTTGTTTGGTTTATCAAAGATTAGGTGGTTGTAAAATGTTAGTTTCATTTCTTGGTTTTCAATTCAATTCCAAGTGTCTATGTCTCTGTTTTTGTGTCAGTACCATGCTGTCTTGAGCACTATGGCTTTGTAGTACAGACTAAAATCTGGTATGCTGATGACCCCAGCTTTATTTTTGTTACAGAGAACTGCCTTAGGTATACGGGGTTTTTTCCAGTTCCATACAAAACGCAGAATCATTTTTTCCAAATCTCGAAAGTACGATGTTGGTATTTTAATAGGAATGGCATTGAATAGGTAGATTGCTTTGGGAAGTATAGACATTTTAACAATGTTGATTCTTCCCATCCATGAGCATGGTATGTTCTTCCATTTGTTAATATCCTCTGCTATTTCCTTTCTGAGGGTTTCATAGTTTTCTTTATAGAGTTCCTTCACCTCCTTCATTAGGTATATTCCTAAGTATTTCATTTTCTTTGAGACTATGGTGAAGGGAGTTGTGTCCTTAATTAGCTTCTTATCTTGACTGTTATTGGTGTATACAAAGGCTACTGACTTGTGGACATTGATTTTATATCCTGAAACATTACTGTATTTTTTGATGCCTTCTAGGAGTCTTGTGGTTGAGTCTTTGGGGTTCTCTAAGTATAAGATCATGTCGTCAGCAAAGAGGGAGAGTTTGTCCTCCTCTGCTCCCATTTGGATTCCCTTTATTTCCTTGTCTTGCCTAATTGTATTGGCTAGAACTTCCAGCTCTACGTTGAATAGTAAAGGTGACAGAGGACAACCTTGTCTGGTTCCAGATCTAAGAGGAAAAGCTTTCAGTTTTACTCTATTCAGTAAAATATTGGCTGTGGGTTTGTCATAGATAGCTTCAATCAGTTTTAGAAATGTGCCACCTATGCCTATACTCTTCAGTGTTCTTATTAGAAAAGGATGCTGGATTTTATCAAATGCTTTTTCTGCATCTATTGTGAGGATCATGTGATCTTTATTTTTTCCTCTGTTAATATGTTGGATAACGTTCATAGACTTGCATGTGTTAAACCAGCCTTTCATCCCTGGGATGAAGCCTACTTGATCATGATGAATGACTTTTTTGATGATAAGCTGTAATCTATTGGCTAGGATTTTGTTGAGAATTTTTCCGTCTATATTCATGAGTGAGATTGGTCTGAAATTCTCCTTTTTGTTTGGGTCTTTTCCTGGTTTTGGTATCAGGGTGATGTTTGCTTCATAGAATGTGTTGGGGGAAGATTCCTTCTTCCTCAGTTTTTTGGAATAATTTCTGCAGTACAGAAATAAGCTCTTCCTTGAAGGTTTGATAGAATTCTCGAGTGAAGCCATCTGGACCAGGGCATTTTTTGGTTGGAAGCTTTTTTATTGTTTCTTTGATCACAGTGCTTGAAATTGGTCTGTTCAGGAGCTCCATTTCTTCCTGGCTGAGTCTAGGGAGAGGGTGTGATTCCAAATATTGATCCATTTCTTTCACATTGTCAAATTTCTGGACATAGAGTTTCTGGTAGCATTCAGAGATGATCTCTTGTATCTCTGTGGTATCAGTTGTTATTTCCCCTTTGTCATTTCTGATTGAGGTTACTAGAGATTTTACTTTTCTATTCCTCATTAGTCTGGCCAATGGTTTATCTATTTTATTTATTTTTTAAAAAACCAACTCCTTGTTTCATTAATTTTCTGAATGATTCTTTTGTTTTCAAATTCATTGATCTCTGATTTGATTTTGGATATTTGTTTTCTTCTACTGAGTTTAGGCTTAGATTGTTCTTCTTTTTCCAATTCCATAACATGTCTTGTGAGATTGTTGATGTGCTCTCTTTCTGTTTTTCGAATGTAGGCATGTAAAGCAATGAATTTTCCTCTCAAAACTGCTTTTGCAGTATCCCACAGGTTTTGGTAGCTTGTGTCTTCATTGTTGTTATGCTCAAGGAAGTTAATGATTTCCTGTTTTATTTCTTCCTTCACCCATCTGTTATTCAACAGAAGATTGTTTAGTGTCCATGCCTTTGGGTGGGGTCGAGCATTTTTGTTAGAGTTGAGCTCCACCTTTAGTGCCTATGGTCTGTGAAGATACAAAGTAAAATTTCAATTCTTTTGATTCTGTTGATGTTTTTTTGTGTCCCAGGATATGATCAATTTTGGAGAATGATCCATGGGGTGATGAGAAGAATGTATATTCTTTATCTTTGGGATGGAGTGTTCTATATGCGTCTATGAAGCACAGTTGTTCTAGCATCTCATTTAAGTCTCTTATATCCTTGTTTAATTTCTGTTTAGAGGATCTGTCCAGCTCTGTAAGAGGAGTGTTAATTTCCCCTGTTATGATGGTATTATCAGATATCATATTGCTCAGACAGAGTAAGGTCTGTTTCAAGAATCTGGGAGCATTTAAATTGGGTGCATAGATATTTGGAGTTCCGATGTCTTCTTGTTGTATTTTCCCTTGACCAATATAAAGCTTTCTTTGTCTTTTTTGACTTTAGTTGCTTTAAATCCACATGTATCTGAAAATAATATTGCAACTCCTCTTTTCTTCTGGATTACATTTGCCTGAAGAATTGTCTTGCAACCCTTGACTCGGAGCTTTAATTTGTCTTTTGAAGCCAAGTGTGGTTCTTTCAAACAGCAAATGGATGGTTTGTGTTTTTTAATCCAGTCAACCAATCTGTGTGTCTTCAGTGGGGAATTCAAGCCATTAGCATTTGTTGAGATAATTAATAAGTGTGGTAGTATTCTATTCTTCTTATTTGGTGAGAGTCCATTGCTTAGTTTTATCTTTTGCATCAGTGTGGAGGGTAGCTTCTGTCCTTTAATTTCTGAGTTCTTACTTTGCTGCTGATCCATTGTGGTGGTCAGTGTGCAGAACAGGTTGAAGTATTTCCTGTAGAGCTGGTCTTGTTGTGGCGAATTTCCTCAATGTTTGTATATCCGTAAAGGATTTGATTTCTCCATCAATTTTGAAGCTTAGCTTAGCAGGGTACAGAATTCTGGGCTGGAAATTGTTCTGTTTAAGTAGATTAAAGGTAGATGACCATTGACTTCTTGCTTGGAAAGTTTCATTAGAGAAGTCTGCGGTCACTCTGATGGATTTGCCCCTCAAGGTCAACTGGCGCTTACTCCTGGCTGCTTACAGAATCTTTTCTTTTGTCTTGACTTTGGACACGTTCATTACAATGTGTCTTGGGGAAGCTCGGTTAGAGTTGAGGCGACCTGGGGTCCGATATCCCTCTGAAAGCAGTGTGTCAGAATCTTTGGTGATATTTGGGAAATTTTCTTTTATAATATTCTCTAGTATGGCTTCCATTCCTCTGGGGCATTCTTCTTCCCCTTCTGGAATTCCTATAACTCGTATGTTGGAACGCTTCATAAAGTCCCATAATTCTGACAGTAAACGTTGTGCTTTCTCTCTCTTCTTTTCTGCCTCTTTTACTATCTGAGTTATCTCAAAAACTTTTTCTTCTACTTCTGAAATTCTTTCTTCTGCATGGTCTAACCTGTTGCTGATACTTTCCATTGCATCTTTAAGTTCCCTGATTGACTGTTTCATTTCCTTCAGCTCTGCTATATCCTTTTTCTATTCTTCATATCGTTCATCTCTGATTTGATTCTGTTTTTGAATTTCCTTTTGGTTAATTTCCCCTTCATTAGCAGTTTCCTTCATTGTTTCCATCATTTCTTTCATTGTTTTCAACATGTGTATTCTAAATTCCCTTTCTGTCATTCCTAACATTTCTGTGTAGGTGGAATCCTCTGCAGTAGCTAACTCATGGTCCCTTGGCAGGGTTGTTCTGGACTGGTTCTTCATGTTGCCTGGAGTTTTTTGCTGATTCTTCCTCATGAGTGATTTCTTTTATCTGTTTCCTTGCCCTAATTTTCCTTTCACTTCCTCTTGCTCTTTAAGTTCTCGTGCCTGTGGACTAAGGGTTATAGGCAGAAGGGTGAGAAGGTTGAAGAGCAAAAAAGGGATGAAAGAAAGGAGGACCGAGTGATAGGAAAAAAAGAAGAAAAATAGAGAAAGGAGAGGGGGTGGGTAAAAGGAATATTGACAAAATGAAGAGAGGCACAGAAAGAGGGAGACAGAGCAATATAGGTGTACAGTAGGGTACTTTGATACAACCTTAAAAAAAAACCATCTTCTGGGGGTGTCTAGTGGGGTGGTTCCCTTGAGGTGAGCAGCTCTTTGCTAACCTGATTAGACCCAGTACCCCACCTCCACCAAGTAGAGAGGAAAGACAAAAATGCTATAAATGAAACCAAAACAAGCAAACAGAAAACTTCACGGGATAAAATTGGCTGTAAAAACCAAATAATAGTGGTAGAAAAACTAACAAAAATGAAGTTCTAATTTTTGAAATAGGGAGCAATGGGAAATTATAATTAAACTTGAAAAATTGAGAAAGAGAAAGGATCTGTATTGAAAAGGTTGAACTTAAAAAACACAACAACAATCCACAACATCAAAATAAACAAACAAAAAAAACAACCAAACCCCCCCCCCAAAAAAAAACACAACGAAAAACAAAGCAGTATGTATATGTTATTGAATATTGTCTGGGCAACACGTGGTCTTCTGGGGTATGAGATGTTAATCACAGTTCTGATACGACTGGAGGCTGCTAGTTTCTCAAACCCCAGCAGGTAGACACCCTAAATCTCTCTTCAGCCCACTTAAAAGGCACTTTGATCTTGTTCACTTGCTGAGCAGAAGCTTTCTCAGGGAAGTGCTTGTCGCTGGAATCACTGCTGAAGTGGCTATCCACTTACCCTGTGTGTCAAAACTGGTCTCCCTCTGCCCCCAAGGGTTAGGGCTGCAAGGCGGTTCAGACCCCGCCCTTAGGCTACTTGGTCGCTGGGTTACCAGCTCCCACCCAATTCCTCCTCTGCGACCCTGAGGGCTGAGTTTGCAGGGGCATATCGCTCACAATGTCTGCCTGTGACCCAAAGCCAAACACTATTAGCTCCGTCTGGCTCAGCGGCTCAGACTGGGGCCCTAGACAAAGGCCAAAGTTCTCTGCACTCCCGCTCAGGCTCTCCCCAAGGCAGTTCAGCTGAGTGCCAAGTCTAAAGACACCAAAACAGTTCACAGGTAAGGCTTTTCTGGTTTGCAGTCTTGCTGCTACTGAACTGATAGTTGCGGGTGGTTTTAGATGGATTGAACACATGTGACCACTTGCCAGTTTTCCACTGTTTTAGTCCTCCTCTTGGGGTCCAGAAGTCTCTCGCTGACTCCCTGTATCCTCTCAGGGGTGATGATAGGCAGATTCCACCAGCCAGAGATGCCTGGAATCCTCAAATGTGGACTTCTAAAAACAAGTCCTTGAAGAAAGAGACCCAAGGCTTCACCAATGTGTTGAGAAAGACAAATCCAGTAAGCCAGTTGATTTTTCGCCACCTCTTCCTCCTTTCAGCATCTTTCTTGCTCTTCTCTCTCTCCCTCTCTCTTTTTTTTTTTTCCCTCAGATCCAGCATCTAAAATGGAAATTGCACCCAGCCAAAGGCAAGGGAGCCTGGGTGGTGACAAACTGATCTGGTGATTTCTTTCTTAATCTCATCTCTGACCCAGCTATCATTCAGCATAAGGTTATTTAATTTCCATGTTTTTGTATGTATGCAGATTCTTGTTGTTATTCAATTCAAGTTTTATTCCATGGTTTTCCGAGAAGATGCATGGAATAATTTCTATTCCTTTAAATTTACTGAGGTTAGACTTGTGACCTAAGATGTGATTGATTTTGGAGTAAGTTCCATGAGCTGATTAGAAGTATGTGTATTCAGTTTTTTTGGGATGAAATGTTCTGTAGATGTCTGCTAAATCCAAAAGTTGGATGGTTCAGTTTAAATCTAAGATTTCTTTGCTCGGCTTCTTGTTGGAGGATTGATCCAACACTGCCAAAGGAGTGTTGAAATCTCCGACGATTATGGAGCTAGAGGAATTCAAGTTACTCATGTCTGTGAGAGTTTCTCTTATAAATTGAGGTGCATTCTGGTTGGGTGCATAGATATTAATAATTGAGATCTTATCATATTGAGTATTACCCTTAACAAATATGAAGTGACCATTCTTGTCCTTCCTTACTTTTGATGGTTTAAAGCCTATTGTATCTGCAAATAAAATTGCAACACCTCTTTTTTTCTGATTACCATTTGCCTGAAATATGGAGGACCATCCTTTCACCCTGAGTCTGTATTTGTCTTTTAGGTTAAGATGTGACTTTTGTATGCAACAGATATGTGGCCTGAGTTTTTGTATCCAGTCAGCTAACATATGCCTTTTTAGAGGACAGTTTAAGCCGTTCACATTAATGGAAAATATTGATAAGTCTTGTGAAGTTTTGGGTATTTAGTTTTTCAAAAGTCCAGTCACCATTTTTAATCCTTTTGCCAGTGTGGAAATTGGAGTTTGATCCGAAGTTTCTGAGTGAGTTTACTTTTGTGGTATAGGATTGGGTTGGTCATTATGGAGGATAGGTCTGTGAATATCCTGAAGAGCTAGTTTGGTTATGGCAACTTTCTTCAACATATGAATGTCATTAAAGTATTTAATTTCTCTATCATAAATGAAACTCTGTTTAGCTGGATACAAAATCCAGGGTTGAAAGTTATTTTGCTTTATGAGATTAAAAGTCGGTGACCACCTTCTTCTGGCTTGAAAAGTTTCAGCAGAGAGATCTGCAGTCATTCTAATATTCTTCCCTTTGAAGGTAATGGTTTTGTTTCTCCTGGCACCTTTGAGGATTTTCTCCTTTATATTAACTTTAGTGAAGTTAATTATGATATGCCTTGGGGATGTCTTATTAGGGTTGAGTCCTGCTGGGGTTCTGAAGCTGTCCGCTATCTGAATTTCAGAATCTCTAGGCATGACTGGAAAATTTTCTTTCATAATTTCATGCAGAAGGTCCTCTGTGCCCAGCGAGGCGACTTCGTCTGTTTGTGGAACTCCTATGATTTGGATATTCGCCTTCTTCGAATTATCCCAGAGCTCTCTGAGAGAGTGATCCGTTTTTGCTCTCCATTTCTCTTCCTCTTTGAGAGTTTGGGAGAGTTGAAAGGCTTTATCTTCAATGTCAGAAATCCTTTCTTCTGCTTGCTCTATTTTGTTACTGAGGGATTCTACTATTTTTCATATCTTTGAGGGCTGCAAATTCTTGCTTCCGTGTGTCTAAGTCTTTGGTGCTTTTGTCTTTAAATTCCTTAAATTCTTGAGACAACTTTTTAATTTCTCCTCGAATTCCTAATTCCACTTTGTTAATCTTGTCTGAAATCCAAATTCTGAATTCTATTTCTGACATCTCAGCCAGTTGTTTATGAATGGGATCTTCAATTGCGTCTGCCATACCTTTCCTTGGGGGGGTTGATCTATTCTGGTTATTCATGTTACCAGAGTTTTTCTGCTGATTCCGCCCCATGGTTGTTTTACTCCCTCTAATTTTTCCCCGTGGGGCTTTGTAGTGGGCCTGTACAGTGTTGTGGCCTGTCTGGTGTGGTGGGGCTAAATGGTTCTGCCTTGTTTTCAGCTGGTTTCTGTTCCACCCTAGTGAAACAGATACTTTGGATTGAAGTCTCAGCTGTGGAGAAATATCAGCAATTAAGTCACCCCGCCTCCCACCGGCAAACTATTGGGAAAGAAAATCAAACCTTCCTACCACTGTGCACGTAGGGCACCACCTTGTCCTCAGGTGATTGGTTCAGTTCAAAAATGTCCAAATCAATTGTCTCAGTCTGCCCTTGTCTTGGGTGAGAGAGTTTAAGAGGTCTCTGGGAACTGGATCACAGGGGTCTGGTGACTACTCTGGTGTGGCTTGCTCCAGTGCTGCATGGAGTCAGGAGAAGCCACCTAGCCTATAAATCCGTCTGGGAAGGTTGCTGCCTCCTTCCCCACCTTGCACCACTTCACACCGAGTCACTGATAGCCCTGTAGTTTGCTGACCCAGTTGCCTGTAGTGAATCTGTACTCCAGGAGTTTGCACCTGCTTGATTCACAAGGAAGTCTGCCAGGCCGCTGCGCTCTGCCTCTCTCCAGCAGGAGGAGGTGAGGCCTGACAACCTCATGTGCTAGATGAAGGTTGAGGGCTTTTCACTCAGGTCCAGTCTCGCCCCTGATTAATGTTACTGACAGAAAGGAACAGAACAACTCTGCGTTTACCCTGCAGAAGAGAAGCTGAATGGAGTTCCAATTCAGCTTGTCTTTGCTCTTGTATTGTCTATAGGCTGACAATCCCCTGAGGGCCAGATGCATCTTAGGTTTAGTAAAGTGGACCTCTGGTTCAGCCCTGCCCTGGGAGTTTCCCTGGTTTGCAAGTTGGAGTTGCCTCAGGCAAACTCAGAGTCTCTGGTTGCCCAGGGAGACAGGGGGTGTGGCTTCAGAATATTCTGTAGTGAGCCGTATTGCTAGCAAAAGAGGGCTGCTGCCTTATTTCTCAGGCAACCGTTGCTCTGGTGTAGCTCCCCTCCAGCCAACCATCCTCTCTCTGCTCCCGTATCCCAGAATCTGCACCAACTGACTCCAGCCCAGCACTGTCTACACCCCTCGAGCAATTTCCCAAGAGTCTGTATGCCTGGGGGACAGACCTCCAGACCTTGAAGCAAGAGCAGAGGGGAGTGCAGGGAGCACTGGAAGCCTGGGGTTGTGGGCAGAGAACACACACAGCTTTACACAGTTTTATGCCTGGCCATATTGTCACCAAAAGCCGGCTGTTACACTGTGCCTCAGGGAACTGGCACTCTGGTGAAGTCCCCTCTCCACCGACCGACCGGGACTGACCTCCAGACCCCAGTGTGAGTAAAGGGGAGTGCTGGGATCTCAGAATTCCAGGTAGAGACTATATACATTTGATACAGTTTTATACCTGTCAGGAGGATGCTGTGGCATCCTAGTAGGGGAGGTAGGTCCAGTTTTTAAAGGGTCTCTCCCATTGAGTGTAGTGGGAGGACTTTGAACTCTGCCCGGTTGTTTGTGGGGCACTCTGAGCCATTCTCATGAGGGAGGGGACTCCCGTCTGGTTGCTGATGGATTTTGTACCTCCTGTTTGTATCCTTGTGGTCACAGCTCACCTCAGTGGCGTTGACGTGCATTCTACAACCTTCTCTCTTTGTGCAGCTCAAAGCCACCAGGTTACTTGCTGAATTTTTGTCCTTTAACTCTCCTTCTGAACGGGAGCCTCTGTGGAAAGCTGGCTTCAGTCAGCCATCTTGTCTCCTCCCCCTAAAGGCCTATGTTAAGAAAACACACAGAGGGTGTATCAGCAAACTCATTAGCCATCTTATGGAATTGGCAGAAAAAAAGAAATAACCAAAATTTAAGAAGAGATTAATGGAATTTAAAACAAAGAATCATATAGAAAATTAATGAAATAGAAAGTTTTGTATAGAAAAATAAATAAAAATCAATAAAAAATTGCCCAGACAATAGGCAGCCTTGTCTGGTTCCTGCTCTGAGTGGAAATGATTCTAATTTAACTCCATTGAATATGATATTGGCTGTGGGTTTGCTGCAGATGGCCTCTATCAGTTTAAGAAATGACCCTTCTATACCAATTTTCTTGAGTGTTCTGATCATGAAGGAATGTTGGATTTATCAATAGCTTTTTCTGCATCAATTGAGAGAATCATATGGTCTTTGTTTTTTAATTTGTTTATGTGCTGAATTACATTTATAGATTTACCTATATTGAACCTGCCTTGAGACCCTGGGATAAAACCGACTTGGTCATGATGTATGATTTGTTTGATATGTTGCTGGATTCTGTTTGTTAGGATCTTGTTGAATATTTTTGCATCTACATTCTTTAGTGATATTGGTCTATAATTTTCTTTTCTTCTTGGGTCTTTTCCTTGTTGGGAGATCAGGGTGATGTTTGCTTCATAGAACGTGTTAGCTGGTCTTCCTTCTTTTTCTACCTTTTGGAACAGGTTGAGTAATATAGGTACTAATTCCTCTTTAAAAGTTTGGTAGAATTCTGATGTAAAATATCTGGTCCCAGGCTTTTCTTTTTGAGAAGATTTTGTATGGTTGATGTTATTTCCGAACTTGATATGGGCCTGTTCAACATTTCCACTTGATTCTGGTTAAGTCTTGGAAGGTGACTTCCTTCCAAGTAACAGTCAATTTTCTTCAGATTTTCATATTACTGAGAGTAAAGTTTCTTATAATATTCATTAAGGATTTTTTTGAATTTTGAGGAGTGTGTTGTTATTTTGTCTTTGTCATTTCTGATTGATGAGATTAGAGATTTTACTCTTTTTTTCCTGATTAGGTTGGCCAAAGATTTGTCTATTTTGTTGACCTTTTCAAAAAACCAGCTTTTTGATTTATTGATCTGTTATATTATTCTTTTGTTTTCAATTTCATTTGGTTCTGCTCCAATTTTGGATATTTCTTTTGTTCTACTGGGTTTGGGGTTACAGTGTTCTTCCATTTCCCATTGCTTGAAATGTCACATTAAGTTGTTAACTTCCTCTCTTTCCGTTCTCCTGAGGAAGGCTTACAGTGCTACAAATTTCCCTGTTAGCACTGCCTTTGCAGTGTTTCAGAGATTCTGGCAGTTCGTGTCTTCATTGTCGTTTTGTTCCAAAATTTTGGCAATTTCCTTCTTGATCTCATCTCTGACCCAGCTATCATTCAGCATAAGGTTATTTAATTTCCATGTTTTTGTATGAGTATGTAGATTCCTGTTGTTCCTTAGCTCAAGTTTTATTCCATGATGGTCCAAGAAGATGCATGGAATAATTTCTTTTCGTTTAAATTTACTGAGGTTAGATTTGTGACCTAGGTGTGATTGATTTTGGAGTAAGTTCCGTGGGCTGATGAGAAGTATGTGTATTCAGTTTTGTTGGGATGAAATGTTCTGTAGATGTCTGCTAAATCTAAATGCTGGATGGTCAGATTTAAATCTAGAATTTCTTTACTCAACATTTTGTTGGAGGATCAATCCATCGCTGCCAAAGGAGTGTTAAAATCTCTGACTATTATGGATTTGCAGGAAATCAAGTTACTCATGTCTGTTAAAGTTTCTCTTATAAATTGAGGTGCATTCTGGTTGGGTGCATAGATATTAATAATTGAAATCTCATCATATTGAGTCTTACTCTTAACAAGTTAGAAGTGACCATTCTTGTCCTTCCTTACTTTTGTTGGTTTAAAGCCTATTGTATCTGCAAATAAAATTGCAATACCTGCTTTTTTCTGGTTACCATTTGCCTGAAATATGGATGACCATCCTTTCACCCTGAGTCTGTATTTGCCTTTTAAGTTCAGTTGTGACTCTTGTATGCAACAAATATCTGGCCTGAGTTTTTGTATCCAGTCTGCTAACCTATGTCTCTTTAGAGGGCAGTTTAAGCCATTCACATTAATGGAGAGTATTGATAAGTTTGGTGAAATTTTGGGTATCAAGTTTTTCAAAAGTCCAATGGACATTTTTAATCCTTTCACCATTTTGGAAGTTGGAGTTTGATCAGAAGTTTCTGAGTGAGTTTACTTTTGTAGTAGAAGATTGGTTTGGTCATTGTGGAGGATAGGTCTGAGAATATCCTGAAGAGCTTTTTTGGTTATGGCAAATTTCTTCAGCATATGAATGCCGTTAAAGTATTTAATTTCTCCATCGTAAATGAAACTCAGTTTAGCTGGATACAAAATCCGGGGTTGAAAGTTATTGTGCTTGAGGAAGATTAAACATCGATGACCACCCTCTTCTGGCTTGAAAAGTTTCAACAGAGAGATCTGCAGTCATTCTAATGTTCTTGCCTTTGAAGTTAATAGTTTTCTTTTGCCTGGCTGCTTTGAGAATTTTCTCCTTCATATTAAGTTCAGTGAAATTAATTATGATATGCCTGGGGGATGTCTTATTGGGGTTGAGTCATGCTGGAGTTCCGAAGCTATCTGCTATGTGAATTTCAGGTACTCTAGGCGTGTCTGGAAAATTCTCTTTCATAATTTCATGCAGAAGTGCCTCTGTGCCCAGTGAGGCCACTTCATCTGTTTCAGGAATTCCTATGAGTCAAATAGTTGCCTTCCTCGAGTTATCCCAGAGCTCTCTGAGAGAATGACCTGCTTTTGCTCTCCACTTCTGTTCCTCTTTGAGAGTTTGAGTGTGTTCAAAGGCTTTATCTTCAATGTCAGAAATCCTTTCTTCTTCTTGCTCCATTCTGTTGCTAAGGGATTCTACTGTATTTTTCATATCTTTGAGGGCTGCAAATTCTTGCTTCAATGTGTCTAAGTCTTTGGCGGTTTTGTCTTTAAATTCGTTAAATTCTTGAGACAGATTTTGAATTTCTCCTCGAATTCCTAGTTCCATTTTGTTAATTTTGTTTGCCATCCAAATTCTGAATTCGATTTCTGACTACTCAGGCAGTAGTTTGTGAATGGGATCTTCAATTACATCTGCCATATCCTTCCTTGGGTGGGTTGATCTATTCTGGGTATTCATGTTACCAGAGTTTTTCCACTGATTCCTCCACATGATTGTTTTACTCCCTTTGATTGTCCCCTGGTGTTTTGTTGAGGACCTGTACAGTGCTATGGCCTGAGAAACTGGGGCCCTGTTTGGTGTAGAGGGGCTAAGTGGTTCTGCCTTGTTTTCAGCTGGTTTCTATTTGACCCTAGTGAAACAGTTACTCTTGGTTGAAGTCTCAGCTGTGGATAAATACCAGCAATTAACTCACCCCACCCACCACAGGCAACAAATTGAAAAGGAAAATTAAATCTTCCTACAACCACACACCCAGGGCACCACCTGGATAGTCCCCAGGTGAGTGGCTCAGTTCAAAAGGTCCAAATCAATTGTCTCAGTCAGCAGGTGTCTCAGGTGGGAGAGTTCATGAGGTGCCTGGGAACTGGATCACAAGGGTCTGGTTACTGCTCTTATATGGCTTCCTCCAGTGCTGCGTGGAGTCAGGAGGAGACACCCAGTAAATAGAACAGTCTGGGAAGGTTGATGCCTCCTTCCCCACCTTGGAGCTCTGTCACACCCAGTTGCTGCTAGCCCCACAGGGCTGTGACCCAGTCAGTTGTCTGCAGTAAGCAGATACTCCAGAGGTTTGCACCTCCCTAAGTCACAGGGTAGTTTGTGTGTGCTCATCTAGGCCACTGCTCTCTGTCTTCATCCAGCAGGGAGTGCTGTGGCCTGTCAACCTCAGCCACTTGATGGAGGCTGGAGGTGTTCACTCAGTTCCAGCCCCAACCTTAGTTTATGTTACTGGGTGAATGGAACAACCTTGTGGGAGTTTGTTTCTGACCCTGCTAGATTCCTCTGCAGAGGAGAGGTGATTTGAGTTCCCACATTCTGTGCTACAGGCCCTGTCTTTACTCCTGTGGGTTTGTATTTGCAGCACAATCAGTTGTCGGCTGTAGCCTCTTGGCCTCCTGTGTCTATATGCTGGTGATCCCCTGAAGGCCAGGTGCATCTTAGGCTCAGTAAAGTGGTCCTCTGGATCAGCCCCACCCTGGGAGTTTTCTGGCTCCTTTGTTGTCTTTTCTAGTCCTCTTGTTCCACCCAGGTCAGTACTGCCTCAGGCAAACCCTTTAGTTATGGTTCCTGTGTTTCAGTCTCAGGTCTGTTTTGTGGTGGTAGCCATTTGAGAAGGTGCTCAGCCTCATCTGGTCACCCAGGAAGACAGAAGGAGAGGCTATGTGATATCTGGGGGTGGGCCTTGTTATTGCTGAAGATGGCTATTGCTCTGCACCTCGGGGTACCACTGCTCCAGTGTGATTCCCTCTTAGCCAACCGTCATCTTCTCACTCCTGTGTTGCAGAATCAGCACTGGCCAACTGCAGTCCAGGTCCTGTCTACACCTCTCGAGAGTTCACCCAAGAACCTGGACTACTAGGGTGGTAGGTCTCCAGATCACAGAGTGAGAGTGGAGGAGATCCTGGCAGCTCAGAGTTGCCGGTTGTATCACCAAGCTCATTGATATCAAATGAACAAATAAACGGATACAAAGGTTGTCTGTATCTGTATAGATACAGATCTATTATCTATTGGCACACGGGCCCATAGATACAGAAACAGACGGAAACACATAGAGAAACAGGCAACACCCATGATAATAGCAATATAAAAACAACTGCAATACAAATAGTGATAATCATAAAATAATTGAAGGAAAGAAAAAAAGAGAAAAAAGTGGTGTTAGTAGAAATGTTAAAGAAGGAAGAAATTAAAATTAGAAAACATAGAAATAAAAAATATAGCTATATAAAAAGTATTAATAAAAAATTATCAAAACTCCTCCAAGAAAATGGTGAGGAAAAAACAGAACAAAACAAAAGAAAACGAACAAAAAAACAAAAACAAAAAAACAAACAAAACAAACAAAAACAAAACAATCAAAAAAAAGGCACCAACTACGAAAATATTGTTGCGTGTAGAAATATACCTATATACATCTACATGTCTGCTATAGGGATCAACTTTCATAGGAATATATTCATACTGCAATATACTTTCTGGACACCAGGTGGTGCTGTGAGTGGTTCCGAGGCCTATACCTGATTTACAGTTTATACTGTTACCATGGTAACCACCTTCCATGGCCGATCGCCATTTTGGAATTTCTGTAAAAGTTTGTCACCTAAGAGTTGTGTAACTTTGGCTGTTCTTTTCCAGACAGCACTTACAACCGACCTTCCCACTCAGTGCAGGTGTCCACGCTTCTTAAGTCTTTCCACTCTGTTCCCAGGTTCTCCTGCAAACTGGTGACTGCAATTGCCTGTGGGGAGAATGATGCTGGGTGCGTGGTCACTGGCGGGTTTGTGGCTTTAGCGGCTGTAGCTGGTTCCTGGGGCTGAAGCTGGGTCCACGGCTTCAGCGGCTGTAGCAGGGTCCACGGCTTCAGCGGCTGTAGCCAGTTACTGTGGTTGGAGCATTCGGGGACCTTATTCTGAGTTTTATGGTTCAGAGTTTCCCTTTTGGATCAGCACCCACCAGTTTGCCATGCAGCCTGAACCGCCAGCCCCCTCCAACATCTGGGGGAAATGTGCACGCCCTTTTGGGTAGTTCAAAATGTCTGTTTCCCGGGCAGAATCCCTTCCCTTCAAATGTCCAACAGGTTGTCCAGCTCCCTGTTGTTTTGAGTGGCTCTCCTTTCAGATGCCTCCTTCAGTTCAGGAATAAATATTTGTCAATTGGGTTTTATCAGCATTTACAAGCTGCTGACCTCCACAGGGGAGGCGCCTGCTCGCCGGCATGGCCGAGCAGGGAAGAATCTCTACAACAGAGTCTGTGGTTTTAAATTAGCCCTCATATATAGCAACCCGCCAGTTTGCTGAGCATCTCCAGCTGTTTTTCCACTCCAATAATCCACACACAGGGAAGGTCCAGACCCCCTTTCCTCTCAGTTGATGGCTTGGGAGAGGTGGGCTACACGCCCATCCTGTCCACCATCATACTTCGCCTTCCCATTTTGGAGTTTCTATAAAAGTTTATTTTCTAATTTTTGTCCAACCTTGGCTGCTCTGTTCCAGACAGCACTCCTATCTGACCTCCTAACTCGATGCAGGAGTTCACACTTCACAAATCTTTCCACGCTGCTCCGAAGTTCTCCCGCAAACTGGCAACTGCAATCAGCTGTAGGGAAGGGGCTGGCTGCCACAGGCTCCTGTTGCTTTGGTGCACAGAGACCTTTTCCTCAGTTTTTGTGGCTCAAAGTCTCACTTTTGTATCTGGACTTTGAGTCCAGCCAACTACCAGTTCGCCGCACAGCCTGAACTGCCAGCCCACCCTAATATTCCTTGCCAGGAATGGTCCGGTCTATTTAATCACTCCTGTTGTTCTGGGAGAAGGTATCCGCCATTTTGGACAATTCAAGATGTATGTTTCCTGGGTGGGATCTCTTCCCTTCAATTTTCCGTTGGGTTGCTTAGCCCCTTGTGGATCTGAGTGGCACCCCTTGCTGGTTGCCAAACTCTGCTCAGGAATACATTTTCATCAATTGGGTTTTGCCAGGAATTGTGAACTGCTGTCCTCTGTGAGGGAGGGGCTGGCAGCTGGCCAGTGAGGACAGGCAGGCAAAATTTCTACAACAGAGTCTGTGGTTTTAAATTACACCTCATATACAGCCATCTGCCAATTCACTGCACATCTCCAGCTGTCTGTCCATACCAACAATCTACATGGTGAAAAGATCCAGTCCCTCCTCCCTCTCACCTGATGACTTGGGAGAGGTGTGAGTTTTTATTTGTTGTTGTTTGTTTGTTTAATTTCTGAGGAGTCTGTTATTATTTCTCCTTTATTGTTTCTGATATATATTAGAGATTTTACTTTTCTGTTTCTGATTAGGTTGGCCAAAGTTTTATCAATTTTGTTAATCTTTTCAAAAAACCAATGATTTGTTTCATTGATCTTGTGAATGATTCTTTTGTTTTCAATTTCTTTTAATTCTGCCCTAATTTTGGTTATTTATTTTCTTTTATGGGGTTTGGGGTTGGAATGTTCTTCTTTTTCCAGCTGAGATGATCCAGTAAGATATTGGCTTCCTCTCCTTGTTTTCTAGATAAAGGCTTCCAATGCTATAAATTTCCCTTTTAGGACTGCCTTTGCAGTATCCCATAGGTTTTGATAATTTGTCTTCTTTACCATTTTGTTCCAGAAATTTGGTGATTTCCTTCTTAATCTCACCTTTGATTGAGCTATAATTCAGCTTAAGATTAGTTAGTTTCCATTATTTTGTTTCAGTAGGAAGATTCCTGTTGCAGTTGAGTTCACTTATTTTTCCATTGTGGTCTGGGAAGATACAAGGAATAATTTCTATACTTTTAAATTTGCTGAGGTTAGACTTTTGTCCTAGGATATGATATATTTTGTAGGATGATCCATGGGCTGATGAGAAGAATGTATATTCAGTTTTATTAGGATGAAATATTCTGTAGAGGTCTGTAAAGCCCATTTGATCGAGGTTTGGGCTTAAGTCTAGTTTCCCCTTGGAGGATCTATTCTATGGTGTCAAAGGAATGTTAAAACCTCCAACTTCTAAGGTGCAGGAAGATATGAAGTTGTTCATATTCATTAGGGTTTGCTTTATAAATTGAGGAGCATTCTGGTAGGGTGCATAAGTGATATTATTAAAATCTCTTCATGTTGGATGTTTCCCTTGACAAATATATAGTAACCATTTTCATCTTTCTTTTTTTTATTGAATCATAAGTGTATACATTGATATGATCATGGGGGCATCATACACTCGCTTCATAGACCATTTGACACATTTTTATCACAATGGTTAACATAGCCTTTCCGGCATGATCTCAGTTACTGTGCCAAAGCATTTACATTCTACATTTACCAAGTTTTGCAAATACCCCTGTAAGATGCACCACAGGTATGATCCCACTGATCCCCCTCCCTCTACCCACCCTTTTCCACTTCCCCCTATTGTTAGGTTGTAACTGGGTTATAGCTTTCATGTGAGAGCCCCAAATTAGTTTCATAGTAGGGCTGAGTACATTGGGTACTTTTTCTTCCCTTCTTGAGATACTTTACTAAGAAGAATATGTTCCAGCTCCATCCATGTAAACATGAAAGAGGTAAAGTCTCCATCTTTCCTTAAGACAGCATAGTATTCCATGGTGTACATATACCACAATTTATTAACGCATTTGTGGATCGATGGGCACTTGGGCTTCTTCCATGACTTAGCAATTATGAATTGGGCTGCAATAAACCTTCTGGTACAAATATCTTTGTTCTGGTGTGATTTTTGGTCTTCTGGGTATATGCCCAGCAGAGGAATTACAGGATTGAATGGCAGATCTATTTTTAGATCTCTGAGTGTTCTCCATATATCTTTCCAAAAGGAATGTATTAATTTGCATTCCCACCAGCAGTGCAGAAGTGTTCCCTTTTCTCCACATCCACTCCAACATCTCTGGTCTTGAGATTTTGTGATATAGGCTAGTCTCACTGGAGTTAGATGATATCTCAAAGTAGTTATGATTTTCATTTCTCTGATGATTAAAAATGAGCATTTTTCATATATCTGAAGGACGTGCGCCTGTGTTCTTCAGAGAAGTTTCTCTTCAAATCCCTTTCCCAGCCTGCGATGGGATCCCTTGTATTTTTCTTGCTGATGCATTTGAGTTCTCTGTGGATTCTGGATATTAAACCTTTGTCAGAGATATACCCTGCAAAATATCTTCTCCCATTCTGAGGGCTGTTTATTTGCTTTACTTACAGTGTTCTTAGCTGTGCAGAAGCTTTTTAGTTTGATCAAGTCCCAGTAGTGTATTTTTGAAGCTGCTTCAATTGTCCGGGAGGTTCTCCTCATGAAATACTCACCCAGACCAATTTCTTCAAGGGTTTTCCCTGCATTCTCCTCTACTATTTTAATAGTTTCATGTCTTAAGTTTAAATCTTTAATCCAATGAGAGTCTATCTTAGTTAATGGTGAAAGGTGTGGGTCCAATTTCAGTCTTCCGCAGGTTGCCAGCCAGTTGACCCAGCACCATTTGTTAAATAGGGAATTTTTCCCCACTGAATGTTTTTAATTGGGTTGTCAAAAATCAAACAGCGGTAAGTAGCTGTATTCATCTCTTGGTTCTCTATTCTGTTCCAGATATCTACTTCTCTGTTTTTGTGCCAATACCATGCTGTTTGGATCACTATCGATTTGTAGTAAAGTCTGAGGTCTGGTAGTGTGATTCCTCCTGTTTCGTTTTTATTTCTGAGTAATGTCTTGGCTATTAGAGGTTTTTTCTGATTCCATATAAAACGAAGTAATGTTTTTTCAAGATCTTTAAAATATGACAGTGGAGCTTTAATAGGGAGTGCGTTGAAATTATATATTGCTTTGGGTAGTATGGACATTTTGATAATGTTGGTTCTTCCTAGCCATGAGCATGGTATGTTTTTCCATTTGTTAACATTTTCAGCTATTTCTTTTCTTAGAGTTTCATAGTTCTCTTTATAGAGATCTTTCACGTCTTTTGTTAGGTAAATTCCCAAATATTTCATCTTCTTTGGCACTACTGTGAATGGGATAGAGTCCTTAACTGCTTTTTCAATTTGACTGTTGTTGGTGTATATAAAGGCTACCGATTTATGAATGTTGATTTTGTAATCTGAGACGCTGCTGTATTCCTTGATCACTTCTAGGAGTTTTGTAGTAGAGTCCCTAGTGTTTTCCAGATACACAATCATATCATCTGCGAAGAGCGAGAGTTTGATCTCTTCTGACCCTATATGGATACCCTTGATCGCCTTTTCTTCCCTAATTGCGGTGGCTAAAACTTCCATTACAATGCTGAAAAGCAATGGAGACAATGGGCAGCCTTGTCTGGTTCCTGATGTGAGTGGAAATGATTCCAATTTAACTCCATTCAATATGATATTGGCTGTGGGTTTGCTGTAGATAACCTCTATCAGTTTAAGAAAAGTCCCTTCTAGACCAATTTTCTTGAGTGTTCTGATCATGAAGGGATGCTGGATATTATCAAAAGCTTTTTCTGCATCAATTGAGAGAATCATATGGTCTTTGTTTTTTAATTTGTTTATGTGCTGAATTACATTTATAGATTTACGTATATTGAACCAGCCTAGAGACCCTGGGATAAAACCAACTTGGTCATGATGTATAATTTGTTTGATGTGTTGTTGGATTCTGTTTGTTAGGATCTTGTTGAATATTTTTGCATCTATATTCATTAGTGATATTGGTCTAAAATTTTCTTTTCTTGTTGGGTCTTTTCCTGGTTTGGGGATCAGGGTGATGTTTGCTTCATAGAACGTGTTGGGTAGTCTTCCTTCTTTTTCTACATTTTGGAACAGGTTGAGTAATATAGGTACTAATTCCTCTTTAAAGGTTTGGTAGAATTCTGACGTGAAACCATCTGGTCCCAGGCTTTTCTTTTTAGGGAGGTTTTGTATAGTTGATGCTATTTCTGAACTTGATATGGGTCTGTTCAACATTTCCACTTGATTCTGGTTAAGTCTTGGAAGGTGGCGTGCTTCCAAGTATTGGTCTATTTCCTTCAGATTTTCATATTTCTGAGAATAAAGTTTCTTGTAATATTCATGAAGGATTTTTTGGATTTCTGATGAGTCTGTGGTTATTTCGTCTTTGTTGTTTCTGATTGATGATATGAGAGATTTTACTCTTTTTTTCCTGATTAGGTTGGCCAGAGGTTTATCTATTTTATTGACCTTTTCAAAAAACCAGCTTTTTGATTTATTGATCTGTTGTATTATTCTTTTGTTTTCAATTTCATTTAATTCTGCTCTAATTTTGGTTATTTCTTTTCTTCTACTGGGTTTGGGGTTGGAATGTTCTTCCTTTTCCAGTTGCGCGAGATGTCCCATTAAGTTGTTAACTTCCTCTCTTTCCGTTCTCTTGAGGAAGGCTTGCAGTGCTATAAATTTCCCTCTTAGAACTGCCTTTGCAGTGTCCCAGAGGTTCTGATAGTTTGTGTCTTCATTGTCATTTTGTTCCAAAAAATTGGTGATTTCTTTCTTAATCTCATCTCTGACCCAGCTATCATTCAGCATAAGGTTATTTAACTTCCATGTTTTTGTATGGGTATGCAGATTCCTGTTGTTACTCTATTCAAGTTTTATTCCATGATGGTCCGAGAAGATGCATGGAATAATTTCTATTCCTTTAAATTTACTGAGGTTAGACTTGTGACCTAAAATGTGATCAATTTTGGAGTAAGTTCCGTGGGCTGATGAGAAGAATGTGTATTCAGTTTTGTTGGGATGAAATGTTCTGTAGATGTCTGCTAAATCTAAACATTGGATGGTTAGGTTTAAATCTAAGATTTCTTTGTTCAGCTTCTTTCTGGAGGATCGATCCAACACTGCCAAGGGGGTGTTGAAATCTCCAACGATTTTGGAGCTGGAGGAAATCAAGTTACTCATGTCTGTTAGAGTTTCTCTTATAAATTGAGGTGCATTCTGGTTGGGTCCATAGATATTAATAATTGAGATCTCGTCATATTGAGTATTACCCTTAACAAATATGAAGTGACCATTCTTGTCCTTCCTTACTTTTGATGGTTTAAAGCCTTCTGTATCTGCAAATAAAATTGCAACACCTGCTTTTTTCTGATTACCATTTGCCTGAAATATGGAGGACCATCCTTTCACCCTGAGTCTGTATTTGTCTTTTAAGTTGAGATGTGACTCTTGTATGCAACAAATATCTGGCTTGAGTTTTTGTATCCAGTCAGCTAACCTATGCCTCTTTAGAGGACAGTTTAAGCCATTCACATTGATGGAGAGTATTGATAAGTCTGGTGGAATTTTGGGTATCGAGTTTTTCAAAGGTCCAGTGGACATTTTTAATCCTTTCGCCAGTGTGGAAGTTGGAGTTTGATCCGAAGATTCTGAGTGAGTTTACTTTTGTGGTATAGGATTGGGTTGGTCATTGTGGAGGATAGGTCTGAGAACATCCTGAAGAGCTGGTTTACTTATGGCAAATTTTTTCAACATATGAATGTCATTGAAGTATTTAATTTCTCCATCATAGATGAAACTCAGTTTAGCTGTATACAAGATCCTGGGTTGAAAGTTTTTTTGCTTTAGGAGATTAAAAGTTGATGACCAGCCTCTTCTTGCTTGAAAAGTTTCAGCAGAGAGATCTGCAGTTATTCTAATATTCTTACCTTTGTACGTTATAGTTTTCTTTCGCCGGGCTGCTTTGAGAATCTTCTCTTTCATGTTAACTTTAGTGAAGCTAATTATGATATGTCTGGGAGATGGCTTATTGGGGTTGAATCGTGCTGGGGTTCTGAAGCTGTCTGCTATCTGAATTTCAGATTCTCTAGGCATGTCTGGAAAATTTTCTTTCATAATTTCATGTAGAAGGGCCTCTGTGTCCTTGGCATCCACTTCATCAGTCTCCGAAATTCCTATAACCCTTATGTTGTTTTTTTTCGAATTATCTGAGAGCTCTCTGAGTGAGTGATCCGTTTTTGCTCTCCATTTCTCTTCCTCTTTGAGAGATTGGGAGCGTTCGAAGACTTTATCTTCAATGTCAGAAATCCTTTCTTCTGCTTGCTCCATTCTGTTACTGAGGGATTCTACTGTATTTTTCATATCTTTGAGGGCTGTAAGTTCTTGTTTCAGTGTGTCTAAGTCTTTGGTGGTTTTGTCTTTAAATTCGTTAAATTCTTGAGACAGTTTTTGAATTTCTCCTCGAATTCCTAATTCCATTTTATTAATCTTGTCTGCAAACCAAATTCTGAATTCGACTTCTGACATCTCAGCCAGTTGTTTATGAATGGGATCTTCAATTACATCTGCCGTATCTTTTCTTGGGGGGGTTGATCTATTCTGGTTATTCATGTTACCAGAGTTTTTCCGCTGATTCCGCCCCATGGTTTACTCCCTTTGGTTTTTCCCCTGGGGTTTTATCGAGGGCCCGTACAGTGTTGTGGCCTGAGAAACTGGGGCCCTGTCTGGTGTGGTGGAGCAAAGTGGTTCTGTCTTGTTTTCAGCTGGTTTCTGTTCGATCCTATTGCAACTTCTACTCTGGCTTGAAGTCTCAGCTTTTGTTTGCGTCCTTGTGATCACAACTTGCCTCAGCGGTGTTGATGTGCGTTCTTCAGCCTTCTCTCTTGGTGAGGCTCAAGTCCACCAGGATACTTACTAAATTCCTGTCCCTTAACTCTCCTTCTGGACGGGAGCCTTTGTTGAAAGCTGGCTTCAGTCCGCCATCTTGTCTCCCCCTCTCCGGTTTTGTCTTTAATTTCGTTAAATTCTTCAGACAACTTTTGAATTTCTCCTCGAATTCCTAATGCCATTTTATTAATCTTGTCTGCAATCCAAATTCTGAATTCGATTTCTGACATCGCAGCCAGTTGTTTATGAAGGGGATCTTCAATCACATCTGTCGTATCTTTTCTTGGGGGGGTTGATCTATTCTGGTTATTCATGTTACCAGAGTTTTTCCGCTGATTCCACCTCCTGGTAATTTTACTCCCTTTGATTTTTCCCCTGGGGCTTTATCGAGGGCCCGTACAGTGTTGTGTCCTGAGGAACTGGGGCCCTGTCTTGTGTGGTGGGGCTAAGTGGTTCTGTCTTGCTTTTAGCTGGTTTCTGTTCGATCCTATTGCAACATCTACTCTGGCTTGAAGTCTCAGCTGTGTGGAAAAATCAGCAATTGAGTCATCCCGCCCGCCCACCTCTGGCCCCAGTTGGAAAAGGAGAATCTAATCTTCCTACAACCGCACACCCAGGGCACTGCCTGAAAAGTCCTCAGTCTATTAGCCCAGTTCAAAAGGTCCGAATCAACTGTCTCAATCGGCACCTGTCTTGGGTGGGAGAGTTCAAGAAGTCTCTAGGAACTGGATCACAGGGGCCTGGTGACTCCTCTGACACGGGTTACCCCGGTGCAGTATGGAGTCAGGAGGAGCCACCCAGCAAACAGAGCAGTCTGAGAACGTTGACGTCTCCTTCCCCACTTTGCCCCTTCGTCGGACCCAGTCACTGGTATCTCTGCATATGGCTAACCCAGTTGCCCGCAGTGAACAGACACTCCAGGGGTTTGCACTTGCCTGAATCACAAGGAAGTCTGCCAGGCCCCCGCAGTCTGCCGCTATCTAGCAGGAGGAGATGGGGCCTGACATCTTTGAGTGCTTGATGCAGGTGATGGGAAGGAGGTGTTCACTCAGGCTTAGCCCCGTCCCTGATTGATGCTGTGAACAGAACAGAAGAGAACAGAACAGAACAGAACAGACAACTTTGCGGGGTTCTGTCTCTGTTCCTGCCGAAATCACCTACAGAAGACGGGCTGTTCTGAGTTCAAACGTCTTTGCTGCTGGAGGTTTGTGTCCTCTTTGCTGCTGGAGGTTTGCGTCCGATCACCTCTCTGGGTCCGTCCCGTTCTGGAAGCTTCCTACATTTGTGAGCAGTGTCAGGAGATCCCCCGCTCACTGGTGGCCTCCTCTGGTTGCCCCGGGAGACAGGGGGTGTGGCCTCAGAATATCCAGAAGTGAGCCGTTCTGGCGTTAAAGAAAAAATGGCTGTTGATCTGCCTCCAGAGAACTGCCGCTCTGTTGTGGGCACTCAGCCGACCCTTTTCTCCTCTGTCTCGCGTCCCAGAGTCAGCACTGAGCGACCGCAGTTTATGCTGGGTCCACACCCCTCGAGAGATCCCCCAGGAATCCAAACTCTTGGGGGACAGGCCCCCAGATCCCGAGTGGGAGTGGGGGGGAAGGTAGAGTTTCATTCAGTTTTATACCCAGCCGTATTGTTGCCCGGGGAGGGCTGCTGCACCGCACCGGAGGGAAGTGCCGCCAAGGCTTGATTCCCCCTCAGCAGAGTGCCCTCTCCTCGCTCACGTGTCTCAGAGTCAGCGCTGACCTAACGCAGCTCGGGCACTGTGCACTACCCTCCAGAAATCACCCAAGGATCCAGACTCTGGGGGATAGGCCTCCAGACCCTGAGTGAGAGTCGGGGGGAGTGCTGGGTGCTCATCGGGGAAGCTAGAGTTTTGTTCAGTTTTGTGCCCGCCGTATTGTTGCCCAGGGAGGGGTGCTGCACCGCACTGCAGGGAAGTGCCACCAAGGCTTGACTCCCCCTCAGCTGAGTGCCGTCTCCTCACTCATGTGTCTCAGAGTTGGTGCTGACCTGACGCAGCTCGGGCACTGTGCACTTCCCTCGAGAAATCACCCAAGGATCCATCCTTATCTTTCTTTATCTCTGTTGGTTTAAAGCCAATTTTGTGTGCAACTAAAATTGCAACCCCTGCTTTTTTCTGGTTTCCATTTGCCTGTATTATAGAAGTCCATCCCTTCACCCTGAATCCATTTTTATCCTTTAAGGTAAGATGAAATTCTTGCACACAGCAGATATCCAGTCTATGTGTCCAGTCAGTCAGCCTATGCCTCTTTAGAGGACAATTTAAACCATTCACATTAATTGAGAGAATTGATAAGCCTGGTTGTGTTTTAGGTGTCATGATTTTTGGCTGTTCAGTGGACATTTTCAATCCTTTCACCAGTGTGGAATTTTTTTTTTTTTTTTTTTTTTTAGTTTCTGGATGAGTTTACTTTGGAGGAAGAGCATTGTGCTTGTCATTGTGGAGGATGGGTCTAAGAATATTCTGGAGAGCTGGTTTAGTTATGGAAAATTTCTTCATCATGTGTATGTCATTAAAGTATTTGATTTCTCCATCACAAATGAAACTCGATTTAGTTGGATACAGGAAGGATCTTGGGCTGGAAGTTGTTTTGTTTTAGGAGATTTTAGGTCCCCGACCATCCTGTTCTAGCTTGAAACTTTCACCTGATAGATCTACATCATTCTGACATTTCTTCCTTTGTGGGTGATGCTTTTCTTGCAGAATTTTCTCCTTCATCTTAATTTTGGCAAAGTTAATCACAATGTTTCTAGGGGATGCTTTATTTGGATTGAGTCTTTCTGGGGTTCTGAAACTGTCTACACTCTGAAATTCTGTGTATCTTGCAATGCTTGGGAAATTATTCTCCAAAATCTCTTGGAGTAGAGTATCTGTACCTTTAGGTTTGTCCTCTTCTCTTTTGGAAATTCCTGAAAGACAGTAGTTCTCAACCTCTCTAATGCTGCAATGTATTTTCATTGTTACAAAGGGGTCGTAACCCACAGGTTGAGAACTGCTACTATAAGACAAATGTTTGATCTTTTGAAGTGATCCCACAACCCTCTCAGGGAATGATCAGTTTTTGTTCTCCGTTTGTCTGTCTCTTTGAGCATTTGGGAACATTCAAAAGCTTTGTCTTCAGTCTCAGAGACCCTTTCTTCTGCCCAATCAACTCTATTACTGAGGGATTCTACTGTATTTTGGAGCTCCTCAACTAACTTTTTCATTTTCCTTGAGCTCTGATATCTTTCTCATTATGTCCATATCTTTGGTGACTTTGTCTTGGAATTCATTAATTTCTGGGGACATTAGAACTACTTTTTTGGAATTCAATTTCTGTCTTTTCTTCCATTCTATTTATTTGCTATCCATTCTCTGAATTCAATTTCTGACATTGCAGCCTTTGTCTGTGCATGGCATCTTCTTTGTCATTTCTTGGGGAGGTTAAGCTACTCTTGTTCTTCATGTTACCAGAGTTCTTCTGTTAATGTACTCTGGTTCTTCATGTTACCAGGTACCTTTATCTGGGAACCCCACTTCAATTTCACCCTACCATGTTTATTTTCCACCATTTGGTTATTAAAACTGGTAGGGTGAGATTGAATTGGGGTTCCCAGATAAAGGTAGCTCCTTACTGAAGTGCTAGGCTTTGTAACTGTGGCTTATCTCCTACACTTACAAAGTCCCCCTTTCAGAGTTTTGGACTCTCAGAGACTCTGAGGAACTAAATGGTGAGATAGCACAAGCTAGCTCTGTTTTGATATCAAACAACATATACCCTATCCTAAGAAGCCACAGTATTAGGTTTAAATCTCACCTGTGAAGACATACAGGCAGCTGTATGCCCAACCCTCACCTTTCAGTTCTTTTCTGCAACTTAACTTCAAAGGTCAACCTCAGAATGTCCCCAAGTGGACAGCCCCAGACATGAGTTTCAATTAAATTGTCTAGGGCAATGCAAGCCATGCTCAACAGAGAGGGATTCAAGGGTCTCCAACAGCACAATTGGAGATAGGGATTCATGTCCCACACACACCACACTCAGTCCACTTCTCTGCTCATAGGCCCAGTTGGAGCCAGGGGTTAAACCCCTTCCCATCAGTCTCAGTCCATACCCAGCAAGCTTGCTAGACCAATTGGAGTCAGGGGACCATGCCCCCATCACGCCATCTTAGTCCAGTGCCTGGCAAGTCTCTGTTGGCAGGGTCTATTGGAGTCAGGGCACCACCCCCTGCCTATAGGACACCACCCCCTCAGTCCTCGTCTGGTAAGCCTCTGCTCACTGGCCCACTGGAGATAGGGTGCCATGCCCTTGCCCTCAGGTCTCATTCCATGCCTGACAAGCCTCTGCTTGCCGGCCCAGCAGGGTTTTGGGACCAGCCAAACTCAGTAACATGGGGAAACCACTCTCCCACTCTGGGTGCCATCAGAGCTGGGGGTTCTGCACCCTGTCCCACTGAACACAGCCTGAACTAAGAGTCAACACCACCACTGGCCAGGCATAGTCATAACCAGGGTACTGCACCTTCTCCTGCTAAATGACCCTTTTTCTCCCACACCCACTTTCTTCCTATTAGTCATAGATTCTGTCCTGATGGTTGGCAGTACACGCTGTGGCCAGATCTCTCAGGAAAAGACAAAACGCTTTGTGCTTTGCAGGGAGCAGAACTTCGGACTGCCATGCAAGGGTGGACTGGGAGTTTGAACTTGTGGAAGGAAATATCTGTTCAATTTTATGCCTGGTGGGGTGGTGTCCAGATTTCTAAGTGGGATTGCCCTGGAGAAAGAGACCTGGTGTTTAGCGGCTTTCTCTAGTGAGGTAAAATGAGAAGTCTTTTATTCCCTTCTTGCTCACAGATAGCCTGTGTCAGGCCTCCTGCTTGGGGGAAGGGTCTCCCATCCTCTAGTTGATAGGCTTTGTACCTATAATTTGTTTTCCTGAATGCTCTTCCTTGGAGTTACAGCTTGCTGAACTACTTTCTTGGCTCAGCTCCCCACCTTTGGCTTCATAGAGTTAGATTCTGTCCAGTTTTTCTCCCTCTAGTCAAGAGCCTCTGCTGAGGGTTGCTACTAGTCAGCTATTCTCTCTCTATCTCTCTCTTTTTAAAATCTTTTTATTTTTGCTCTTCTCTTCCATTTGGTCCTACACCAAAAGGACACATCAACATCATAGCTCAGAGGCACTGTAAATTAAAGAGCAAGAGAAAGCGAAAGGAAAAAAAAGCCAAAAGAAAACAGACAAAGCTCACTGAAGAAATAAATGACCTGTATTTATAGAGGAAATTGGAATATAAGTCACAAATCTCCCAGAAAGGGCTCAGGTAACTTCGGTGGTGAATTTTACCAAACACTTAATGGCAGTTCTACACAATCTCTTCCAGAAAATAGAAGAGGAGGGAAAACTTGCTAACTCATTTTATTTGACCAATTTTACCCTAATAAAGATATCATAAGAAAAACACTTGAAAAAAAAAAAAAGAAAACAGACAAAAGGAGAATGCACATGAAGAAAAAATAGCAGAAAAGTCTTGGCAACATGATAAACAAGAACAGAGCTACACCCCCAAGGGATTATGCAATAGCTAGTGTACAGGATTTCACCTAAAGGGAAGTGTTAGAAATGATGGAGAGGTAATTTAAAGTATAAGATGGTTTTAAAAAATGAAAGAAATTGCTGAGAAATCGGGAAATAATCAAAAGAAAATCCAAAATCATAATCAAATAAGAGATGAATGATATGAAGAATATAGAAATGATGTAATGGAACTTATGAAATTAAAGTAATCAGGGAACTTATAGATGCATTAGAAAGTATCAATAACAGAGTAGACCATTGAGAAGAAAGAATCTCAGAGGAAGAGGACAAAGTTCTTGAGCTAACTTAGGCAGCTAGAGAGAGAGACGGAAAGAGAGGGGCACGAGATAGAGCAAGCAAGCAGAACGTTCATTGAGAGAATTATGGGATTTTATAAAGCATAAATATATGGATTATAGCTATCCCAGAAGGGAAATAAAAATACCCAGAACAATAGAAGCCCTGCCTTCTAGTGGATATCATAAATGAAAAATTCCCAGATAACATCAAAGATTCTGACACACTCATTTCAGAGGGACATCAAACCCTTGGTCATCTTAACTCAAACAGTGTTTCTCCAAGACACATTGTTATGTACCTGTCCAAGACACATTGTTACAAACCTGTCCAAAGTCAAAATAGAAGAGTAGATGCTGCAAACGTCCAGGAGGACGCATCAATCTGCCTACAGAGGCAAATCCATCAGGGGTACAACTGACTTCTCATTTGAAACTTTTCGATTCAAAAGAGAATGTTCATCTACTTTCAATTTACTTACGCAAAACAATTTCAGCCTAAATTCTATATCTTGCTAAGCTAAGATTTAAGATTGATGCAGAAATCAAATCATTTACTGATGTGTAAACACTGAGAAATTTTGCCACAAGACCAGATCTACAGGAAATACATAGGCCTACTCCATACACTGATCACCACAATAGACCACCAGCAAAATAAACACCCAGAAACTAAAGAGAAAAATGTTGCTTCCACAATAAGACACAAATGATAAAACTAATGGATAGATTATTACAAAATAATGTGAACAGGGGAGTCCACCACACTTATCAATTCTCTCAATAAATATTAATGGCATGAATTCCCCACTAAAGAGGCATAGGCTATCTGATTAGATAAAAAAGCACAAGCCATCCACTTGTTGCCCCCAGAAAAGACACCTAGCCTCAAAAGACAAAGTTGTGATACCTTATGCCTTCGTTATTCTTATGCTCAAGGAAGTTAGTGACTTCCTGTTTTGTCTCTTCTTTCAACCAGCTGTCATTCAGCATATACAGAATACTCCATCCCAAAGCTTAAGCTTATACATTCTTCTCATCATTCTATGGAACATTCTTAAAAATAGTTCATATACTAGGATACAAAGCAAACCTAACAGAATCAAAATAACCAAAATGATACCTTTTATCTTCCCAGCACAATGCAATAAAAATTGAAGTCAACTCCAACAAAAACAGTCATCCTTACACAAAATATGGAAATTAAACAATCTTATGTTGAATGATAGTCGGATCAAGTAAGAGATAAAAAAGGAAATCATAAACTTCTTAAACATAACAATGAAGACACAAGCCACCAAAACCTGTCAGACACTGCAAAGCATTCCTAAGTGGGAACATCACATTAGATGTTTAAATGTGAAAAACAGAAAAAGAGCACATCGAAAATCTAATGAGTCATCTTAAAGAAATGGAAAAAGAAAAGATGGCTGACTGAAGCCAGCTTTCCACAGAGGCTCCTGTCCAGTAGGAGAGTTAAAGGACAAAAATTCAGCAAGTAACCTGGTGGATTTGAACTCCACTAAGAGAGAAGGTTGAAGAACGCACGTCAACCCCACTGAGGTGAGCTGCAACCACAAGGATACAAACAAAAGGTACAAAATCCATCACCAAGCGGATGGGAGTCCCCTCCCCCATGAGAACGGCTCAGAGTGCCCCACAAATAATCGGGCAGAGTGCAGTCCTCCCACTACACTCCATGGGAGAGACCCTCTAAAAACTGGACCTACCTCCCCTACTAGGGTGCCATGGCATCCTCCTGCCAGGCATAAAACTGTGTAAACTGTACATAGTCTCTACCTGGAATTCTGAGCTCCCAACGCTCCCCTTTACTCACACTGAGGTCTGGAGGCCAGTCCTGGTTGGTGGAGAGGGGACCGCACAGGAGTGGCAGTTCCCAGAGGCACAGTGTGACAGCCATCTTTTGGTGACAACACGGCCAGCCATAAAACTGTGTAAAGCTGTGTGAGTTCTCTGCCTGCGACCCCAGGCTCCCAGCACTCCCCGCACTCCCCTCTGCTCTTGCTCCAAGGTCTGGAGGCCTGGCCCGCAGGGGTCCAGACTCTTGGGAGATTGCTTGAGGGGTGTAGACAGTGCTGGACTGCAGTCGGTTGGTGCAGATTCTGGGGTATGGGAGAGGAGAGAGGATGGTTGACCGGAAGGGAGATACACCGGAGCAGCGGTTGCCTGAGCCATGGAACAGCAGCCCTCTTTTGCTAACAATACAGCTTACTACTGAATATTCTGAAGCCACAACCCCTGTCTCCCTGGGCAACCAGAGACTCTGAATATAGGATTTGCCTGAGGCTAATCCATCTTGCAAACTGGGGAAACTCCCAGGGCAGAGATGACCCAAGGTCCGCTTTACTAAACCTAAGATGCATCTGGCCCTCAGGGGATCATCAACCTATAGACAATACAAGAGCAAAGACAAGCTGATTTGGAACTCAATTCAGCCTCTCTTCTGTAGGGGAACCGCAGAGTTGTTCTGTTCTGTCAGTAACATTAATCAGGGGCGAGACTGGACCTGAGTGAAAACCCTCCAACTTTCATCAAGCACCTGAGGTTGTCAGGCCTCACCTCCTCCTGCTAGAGAGAGGTAGAGCGCAGTGGCCTGACAGACTTCCTAGTGATTCAGGCAGGTGCAAACTTCTGGAGTACTGATTCACTACAGACAACTGGGTCAGCCAACTGCAGGGCTATCAGTGACTGGGTGTGACAGTGGTGCAAGGTGGGGAAGGAGGCAGCAACCTTCCCAGACTGATCTATTGGCTGGGTGGCTCATCCTGACTCCACGCAGCACTGGAGCAGGCCACACCAGAGTAGTCACCAGACCCCTGTGATCCAGTTCCCAGAGACCTCTTAAACTCTCTCACCCGAGACAGGTGCAGACTGAGACAATTCATTTGGACTTTTTGAACTGAACCAATCACCTGAGGACAAATCAGGTGGTGCCCTAGGTGCACGGTGGTAGGAAGGTTTGATTTTTCTTTTCCAATTGTTTGCCGGTGGGGGGTAGGGTGAATTAATTGCTGATATTTCTCCATAGCTGAGACTTCAGTCCAGAGTATCTGTTTCACTAGGGTGGAACAGAAACCAGCTGAAAACAAGACAGAACCACTTAGACCCACCACACCAGACAGGGCCCCAGATTCTCAGGCCACAACACTGTACAGACCCTCAAAAAAGCCCAAGGGGAAAAAATCAGAGGGAGTAAAACAACAATGGGGTGGAATCAACAGAAAAACTCTGGTAACGTGAATAACCAGAATAGATCAACCCCTCCAAGAAAGGATAAGGCAGAGGATATTGAAGATCCCATTCATAAACAACAGGCTGAGATGTCAGAAATCGAGTTCAGAATTTGGACTGCAGACAAGATTAACAAAGTGGAATTAGGAATTCGAGGAGAAATTCAAAAGTTGTCTCAAGAATTTAACGAATTTAAAGACAAAACCACCAAAGACTTAGACACACTGAAGCAAGAATTTGCAGCCCTCAAACATATGAAAAATACAGTAGAATCCTTCAGCAACAGAATGGAGCAAGCAAAAGAAAGGATTTTTGACATAGAAGAAAAGTCTTTGAACACTCCCAAACTCTCAAAGAGGAAGAGAAATGGAGAGCAAAAATGGATCATTCTCTCAGAGAGGTCTGGGATAATTCGAAGAAGGCGAATATCCGAATCATAGGAGTTCCAGAAACAGATGAAGTGGCCTGGCTGGCACAGAGGCTCTTCTGCATGAAATTATGAAAGAGAATTTTCCAGTCATGCCTAGAGATTCTGAAATTCAGATAGCGGACAGCTCCAGAACCCCAGCGCGACTCTACCCCAATAAGACATCCCCAAGGCATATCATAATTAACTTCACTAAAGTTAATATGAAGGAGAAAATCCTCAAAGGTGCCAGGAGAAAGAAAAGCATTACCTTCAAAGGGAAGAATATTAGAATGACTGCAGATCTCTCTGCTGAAACTTTTCAAGCCAGAAGAAGGTGGTCTCTGACTTTTAATCTCCTAAAGCAAAATAACTTTCACCCAGGATCTTGTATCCAGCTAAACAGAGTTTCATTTATGATAGAGAAATTAAATACTTTAATGACATTAATATGTTGAAGAAATTTGCCATAACCAAACTAGCTCTTCAGGATATTCTCAGACCTATCCTCCATAATGACCAACCCAATCGTATACTACAAAAGTAAACTCACTCAGAAACTTCGGATCGAACTCCATTTTCCACACTGGTGAAAGGATTAAAAATGCCCACTGGACTTTTGAAAAACTCAATACCCAAAACTTCACCAGACTTATCAATATTCTCCATTAATGTGAACGGCTAAAACTGTCCTCTTAAGAAGCATAGGTTAGCTGACTGGATAAAAAAATTCAGGCCAGATATCTGTTGCATACAAGGGTCACATCTGAACTTAAAAGACAAATACAGACTCAGTGTGAAAGGATGGTCATCCATATTTCAAGCAAATTGTAATCAGAAAAAAGCAGGTGTAGAAATTTTATTTGCAGATACAATAGGCTTTAAACCAACAAAATTAAGGACGGACAAGAATGGTCACTTCATATTTCTTAAGGGTAATACTCAATATGATGAGATTTCAATTATTAATATCTATGCACCCAACCAGAATGCACCACAATTTCTAAGAGAAATTCTAACAGACATGAGCAACTTGATTTCCTCCAGGTCCATAATTGTCGGAGACTTCAACACTCCTTTGGCAATGTTCCATCGATCCTCCAACAAGAAGCTGAGCAAAGTCATCTTAGATTTAAACCTAACCATCCAACATTTGGATTTAGCCGACATCTACAGAACATTTCATCCCAACAAAACTAAATACACATACTTCTCATCAGCCCATGGAACTTACTTCAAAATTGATCACATCTTAAGGAATAGAAATTATTCCATGCATCTTCTTGGACCACCATGGAATAAAACTTGAGCTGAGTAACAACAGGAATCTTCATACTAATACAAAAACATGGAAGTTAAATAATCTTATGCTGAATGATAGCTGGGTCAGAGATGAGATTAAGAAAGAAATGGCCAACTTTTTGGAACAAAACAACAATGAAGACATGAACTATCACAACCTCTGGACACAACAAAGGCAGTTTGAGAGGGAAATTTATAGCACTGCAAGCCTTCCTCAAAAGAATGGAAAGAGAGGAAGTTAACAACTTAATGGGACATCTCATGCAACTGGAAAAGAAAGAACATTCCATCCTCAAACCCAGTAGAAGAAAAGAAATAACCAAAATTAGAGCAGAATTAAATGAAATTGAAAATAAAAGAATAATAGAACAGATCGATAAATCAAAAAGCTGTTTTCTTGAAAAGGTCAACAAAATAGATAAACCTTTGGCCAACCTAACCAGGAAAAAAAGAGTAAAATCTCGAATCTCATCAATCAGGAACAACAAAGACGAAATAACAACAGACTCCTCAGAAATCAAAAAAAAATCCTTAATGAATATTACAAGAATCTGTATTCTCAGAAATATGAAAATCTGAAGGACATTGACTGATACTTGGAAGCACATCACCTTCCAAGACTTAGCAGAATCAATTGGAAATGATGAACATGCCCATATCAAGTTCAGAAATAGCATCAACTATACAATACCTCCCTAAAAAGAAAAGCCTGGGAACAGATGGTTTCACGTCAGAATTCTACCAAACCTTTAAAGAGGAATTAGTACCTATATTACTCAACCTGTTCCAAAAGGTAGAAAAAGAAGGAAGACTACCTAACATGTTCTATGAAGCAAACATCACCCTGATCCCCAAACCAGGAAAAGACCCAACAAGAAAAGAAAATTATAGACCAATATCACTAATGAATATAGATGCAAAAATATTCAACAGATCCTAACAAACAGAATCCAGCAACACATCAAACAAATTACACAGCATGACCAAGTGTCTCAAAGCTGGTTCAATATACATAAATCTATAAATGTAATTCATCACGTAAACAAATTAAAAAACAAAGACCATATGATTCTCTCAATCGATGCAGAAAAAGCTTTTGATAATATCCAGCATCTCTTCCTGATCTGAATACTCAAGAAAATTGGTATAGAAGGGACATTTCTTAAACTGATAGAGGCCATCTGCAGCAAACCCACAGCCAATATCATAGTGAATGGAGTTAAATTGGAATCATTTCTACTCAGATCAAGAAAAAGACAAGGCTGCCCATTGTCTCCATTGCTTCCTAACATTGGAATGGAAGTTTTAGCCACCGCGATTAGGGAAGAAAAGGCGATGAAGGGTATCCATTTAGGGTCAGAAGAGATCAAACTTTCGCTCTTCGCAGATGATATGATTGTATATCTGGAAAACACTGGGGACTGTACTACAAAACTCTTAGAAGTGATCAAGGAATACAGCAGCATCTCAGGTTACAAAATCAACCTTCATAAATCGGTAGCCTTTATATATACCAACAATAGTCAAGTTGAAGAAACAGTTAAGGACTCTATCCCATTCACAGTAGTGCCAAAGAAGATGAAATATTTGAGAATTTATCTAACAAAGGACGTGAAAGATCTATATAAAGAGAATATGAAACTCTATTTAAAGAAATAGCTGAAAATATAACAAATGGAAAAACATCCCATGCTCATTGTTGGGAAGAATCAACATTGTTAAAATGTCCATACTACCCAAAGCAATATATAAGTTCAATTCAATCCCTATTAAAGCTCCGCTGTCATACTTTAAAGATCTTGAAAAAAACAATACTTTGTTTTATATGGAATCAGAAAAAACCTCGAATAGCCAAGACATTACTCAGAAATAAAAACAAAGCAGGAGGAATCATGCTACCAGATCTCAGACTATACTACATATCGATAGTGATCAAAACAGCCTGTTATTGGCACAAAAACAGAGAAGTAGATGTCTGGAACAGAATAGAGAACCAAGAGATGAACCCAGCTACTATGGTTATTTAATCTTTGATAAGCCATTTAAAAACATTCATGTGGAAAAGATTCCCTATTTAACAAATGGTGCTTGGTGAACTGGCTGGCAACCTGTAGAAGACTGAAACTGGACCCCCACCTTTCACCATTAACTAAGATAGACTCTCACTGGATCAAAGATTTAAACTTAAGACATGAAACTATAAAGGTACTAGAGGATAATGGTGGGAAAACCCTTGAAGAAATCAGGATGGGCAAGTATTTTATGAGAAGCTCCCCCCAGGCAATTGAAGCAGCTTCTAAAATGCACTACTGGGACTTGATCAAACTAAAAAGCTTCTGCACAGCCTCGAACACAGTAAGTAAAGCAAGCAAACAGCCCTCAGAATGGGAGAAGATATTTGCAGGTTATGTCTCCTACAAAGGTTTAATAACCAGAATCCACAGAGAACTCAAACGCATTAGCCAGAATAGAACAAGGGATCCCATCTCAGGCTGGGCAAGGGATTTGAATAGAAACTTGTCTGAAGAAGACAGGCATGTGGACTTCAGACATATGAAAAATTGCTCATCATCTTTAATCATCAGAGAAATGCAAATCAAAACTACTTTGAGATACCATCTAACTCCGGTGAGACTAGCTTATATCACAAAATCCCAAGACCAGAGACGTTGGCGTGGATGTGGAGAAAAAGGAACACTTTTGCGCTGCTGGTGGGAATGCAAATTAATACATTCCTTTTGGAAAGAGATATGGAGAACTTAGAAATCTAGAAATAGATCTGCCATTCAATCCTGTAATCACTCTACTGGGCATATACCAAGAAGACCAAAAATCACATCATAAGAAAGATATTTGTACCAGAATGAAGAAAGATATTTGTACCAGAATGTTTATTGCAGCCCTATTCATAATTGCTAAATCATGGAAGAAGCCCAAGTGCGCATCGATCCATGAGTGGATTAATAAATTGTGATGCATGTACACCATGGAATATTATGCAGCATTATAGAAAGATGGAGACTTTACCTCTTCCAGGTTTACATGGATGGAGCTGGAACATATTCTTCTTAGTAAAGTATCTCAAGAATGGAAGAAAAAGTACCCAATTTACTCATCCCTACTATGAAACTAATTTATGGCTTTCACATGAAAGCTATAACCCAGTTACAACCTAAGAATAGGGAGAAGGGAGAAAGGGAGGGGAGGGAGGGGTGAGGTTTGGAAAGGGAAGGGGTTGGTGGTATTACACCAGCGGTGTATGTTACAAGGGTATATGTGAAACTTTGTAAACTGTCTTTTAAGCTATTGTATGATGCCTCATGAATATATCAATGTACACAGCTATGGTTTAAAAAAAAAAAAAGAAATGGAAAAAGAAGAGCAATACAATCCCAAACCTAGCAGAAGAATAGAAATAACCAAATTAAATCAGAAATAAATGAAATTGAAAGGAAAGGAATCATTCAGAAAGTTAATCAAACAAAAAGTTGGTTCTAAAAAAAAAAGAAGTCAATGCCCCCATTGGACAGATAAACAAAAAATGGAAAAGTAAAATAAAAAAAATTTTTTTTAGTCTGGAGAAATAATCTTTTATTTATTTATTTATTTATTTGTTGGGGACTCCTTGAGGGTACCCAGAACCAGGTTACATTGATTTGTTTTCTTAGATAATTACAATTATGTCCCACCCCACAAAGGTCTACCACATCCCTTGTTCCTTCACTACCTCCCTACTTCCCTTTCTCAGCTCTTCCCACCCCACACCCCCCACCATGTTGTAGAACATTAATTGTTCCCATATCAGTAGTGAGTACATAGGACTCTTGTTTCTCCATTCTTGTGATGCTTTACTAAGAATAATGTGTTCCATATGTACATTGCTTTGGGAAGTATAGACATTTTAACAATGTTGATTCTTCCTAGCCATGAGCATAGTATGTTCTTCCATTTGTTAATATCTTCTGATATTTCTTTACTTAGGGCATTGAGTTCTCTTTATAGAGGTCCTTCACCTCTTTTGTGAAATATATTCCTAGGTATTTCATTTTCTTTGAAGCTATTGAGAAGGGAATTGTGCCCTTGATTACCTTCTCATCTTGGTTGTTATTGCATATACAAAAGTTACTGATTTGTGGACATTTTCTATCATGAGACATTACTGTATTTTGGGGGAAACTCCTAGAGTCTTGTGGTTGAATCTTTGGGGTTCTCTCAGTATCAGATGATGTCATCAGCCAACATGGAGATTCCCACCCTGAGATGGGGTCATGTGTTCTTTCCTTGATAATACGTTTGAGTTCTCTGTGGATTCTGGTTATTAGACCTTTATCGGAGGTATAATCTGCAAATATTTTCTCCCATTCTGAGGGCTGTCTGCTTGCTTTACTTACTATGTTCTTGGCTGTGCAGAAGCTTTTTAGTTTGACCAGGTCCCAGTAGTGTATTTTTGATACTGCTTTAATTGCCTGGGGAGACCTCCTCATAAAATATTCACCCAGGCCGATTCCTTCAAGAGTTTTCCCTGCACTTTCTTCAAGTATTTTTATAGTTTCATGTCTTAAGTTTAAATCTTTTATCCAGTGAGTATATCTTAGTTAATGGAGAAAGGTGTGGGTCCAGTTTCAATCTTCTACAGGTTGCCAGCCATTTTACCCAGCACCATTTGTTAAAAAGGGAATCTTTTCCACACTGAATGTTTTTAAATGGCTTGTCAAAGATTAAATAACGGTAAGTAGCTGGGTTCAGACATTTACTTCTCTGCTTTTGTGCCAGTACCATGCTGTTTTGATCACTATCGATTTATAGTACAGTCTCAGGTCTGGTAGCGTAATTCCTCCTGCTTTGATTTTATTGCTGAGTAATGTTTTGGCTATTCAAGGTTTATTCTGATTCCATATAAAAGGAAGTATTATTATTTTAAGGTCTTTAAAATATGACAATGGAGCTTTAATAGGAATTGCATTAAAATTATATATTGCTTTGGGTAGTATGGATATTTTAAAAATGTTGATTCTTCCCAGCCATGAGTATGGTATGTTTTTCCATCTGTTAACATCTTCAGCTATTTCTTTTCTTAAAGTTTCATAGTTCTCTTTGTAGAGATCTTTCACATGCTTTGTTAGGTATACTCCCAAATATTTCATCTTCTTTGGCAATACTGTGAAAGGAATAGAGTCCTTGACTGTTTTTTCAACTTGGTTATTGTTGGTATATATAAAAGCAACAGATTTCTGGGTATTGATTTTGTAGCCTGAGACATTGCTGTATTCCTTGATCACTTCTAAAAGTTTTGTAGTAGAATCCCTAGTGTTTTCCAGATATATGATCATATCATCTGTGAAGAGTGAAAGTTTGTTCTCTTCTGACCCTTTATGGATACCCTTGATCACCTTTTCTTCCCTAATTGCAATGGCTAAAACTTCCATGACAATGTTAAAGAGCAATGGAGACAATGGGCAACCTTGCGTGGTTCCTGATCTAAGTGGAAATGATTTCAATTTAACTCCATTCAATACGACATTGGCTGTGGGTTTGCTGTAGATGGCCTCTATTAATTTAAGAAATCTCCCTTCTATACCAATTTTTTTAAGTGTTCTGATCATGAAGAGATGCTGGACATTATCAAAAGCTTTTTCTGCATCAATTGAAAGAATTATATGATCCTTATTTTTTAGTTTGTTTATGTGTTGAATTACATTTATAGATTTACGTGTATTGAACCAGCCTTGAGAACTTGGGATAAATCCCACTTGGTTATGGTGTATAATTTTTTTGATGTGTTGTTAGATTCTGTTTGTTAGGATCTTATTGAGTATTTTAACATCAATATTCATTAGTGATATTGGTCTATAATTTCTTTTCTTGTTTTGTCTTTTCCTGGTTTGGGGATCAAAGTGATGTTTGCTTTGTAGAATGTGTTGGGTAATATTCCTTCTTTTTCTATATTTTGGAAGAGGTTTAGTAGTATAGGTACTAGTTCTTCTTTAAATGTTTAGTAGAATTCTGATGTAAAGCCATCTGGTCCTGAACTTTTCTTTTTAGGAAGATTTTGTATAGTTGATACTATTTCAGAACTTGATATAGGCCTGTTCAACATTTCCACTTCATTCTGGCTAAGTCTTTGTAGGTGGCGTACTTCCAGGTTTTGGTTGATTTCTTTCAGATTTTCATATTTCTGAGAGTAGAGTTTCTTGTAGCATTCATTAAGGATTTTTTTTAATTTCTGAGGGGTCTGTTGTTATTTCATCTTTACCATTTCTGAGTGATGTAATTAGAGATTTTACTCTTTTTTTCCTGGTTAGATTGGCCAAAGGTTTATCTATTTTATTTCTCTTTTCAAAAAACCATTGGATTCATTATTTGTTGTATAATTCTTTTGTTTTCAATTTCATTTAGTTCTGCTCTGATTTTGGTTATTTCTTTTCTTCTGCTGGGTTTGGGGTTGGAGTGTTCTTTCTTCTCCAGTTGCTTGAGATGTCCCATTAAGTTACTAACTTCCTCTCTTTCCATTTTCTTGAAGAAGGCTTGCAGTGCTAGAAATTTCCCTCTTAGAACTGCCTTTGCAGTGTCCAAGAAGTTCTGATAATTCATGTCTTGATTGTTGTTTTAATACAAAAGTTTGGTGATTTCCTTCTTAATCTCATCTATGACCCATCTATCCTTCAGCATAAGGTTGTTTAGCTTCCATGTTTTTGTATGGGTATGCAGGTTCCTGTTTTTATTGAGTTCAACTTTTATTCCATGATGGTCTGAGAAGATGCAAGGAATAATTTCTTTTTTTTCTTTTCTTTTTTTTTTTGTAAAGACAGAGTTTCACTTTATTGCCCTCAGTAGAGTGCCATGGCGTCACACAGCTCATAGCAACCTCCAACTCCTGGGCTTAGGCGATTTCCTGCCTCAGCCTACCAAGTAGCTGGGACTACAGGCACCCACCACAACACCCAGCTATTTTTTTGTTGCAGTTTGTCTGGGGCTGGGTTTCAGCCCGCCACCCTTTGTATATGGGGCCAGCGCCACCCAATAATTTCTATTTTTTAAAATTTGCTAAGGTTAGATTTGTGGCCTAGGATGTGGTCAATTTTGGAGTATGTTCTGTAGGCTGATGAGAAGAATGTGTACTCAGTTTTGTTGGGATGAAATGTTCTGTAGATGTCTGTTAAGTCAAGATGTTGAATGGTTGAGTTTAAATCTAAGATTTCTTTGCTTATCTTTGTTTTGGGGGATCTATCCAGCAGGGCTAAAGGGGTGTTAATATCTCCAAATACTATGGAAATGGAGGAAATTGAGTTACTCATGTCTTTTAGAGCTTCTTTTATAAATTGAGGTGCATTGTGGTTGGGTGCATAAATATTAATAATTGAGATCTCATCAGATTGAGTATTAGGTTTAACAAGTATGAAGTGTCCATCCTTATCCTTAATTATTTTGGTGGGTTTAAAGTCTATTGCGTCTGAGAACAGGATTGCAACGCCTGCTTTTTTCTGCATTCCACTTGCCTGGAATATAGATGACCATCCCTTCACCCTGAGTCTATATTTGTCTTTTAATGTAAGATGTGATTCTTGTATGCAGCAGATATCTGGCTTTCGTTTTTGTATCCAGTCAGCCAACCTGTGCCTCTTTAGAGGACAGTTTAAACTATTCACATTAATTGAGACTATTGATAAGCTTTTCGAAGAGGCCAGTGGACATTTTTAATCCTTTTGCGACTGTGAAAGTTGGAGTTTGATCAAAATTTTCTGGGTGAGTTTACTTTTGTGGTGGTAGGATTACGCAGGTCTTTATGGAGTATAGGTCTGAGAATAAACTAGAGAGCTGTTTTAGTGAATGCAAATTTCTTCAACATGTGAATGTCATTGAAGTATTTAATTTCTCCATCATAAATGAAACTCAGTTTAGCTGGGTATAGGATCCTGGGTTGAAAGTTATTTTATTTTAGGAGATTAAAAGTCAATGACTATCCTGTTCTAGCTTGAAAGGTTTCAGCAGAGAGATCTGCAGTTATTCTAATATTCTTCCCCTTGTAGGTAATGGTTTTCTTTTGTCTGGCAGCTTTCAGAATTTTTTCCTTCATATTAACTTTAGTGAAATTGATTATGATGTGTCTGGGGGATGTCTTATTTGGGTTGAGTCGTGCTTGAGTTCTGAAACTGTTTGCTAGCTGAATTTCATAATCTCTTGGCATGTCTGGAAAGTTCTCCTTCATAATCTCATGAAGAAGAGACTCTGTGCCTTGTGAAGCCACTTTGTCACCCTTGGTGATCCATATAAGATGAATGTTGGTTTTCTTCGCATTATCCCAGAGCTCTCTGAGAGAGTGATCTGTATTTGTCCTCCATTTCTCATCCTCTTTGAGAGTTTGGGAAGGTTCGAAAGCTTTGTCTTCAATGTCAGAAAGCCTTTCTTCTGCTTGCTCCATTCTGTTACTGAGGGATTTTACTATGTTTTTCAGATCTTTGAGGGCTGCAACTTCTTGTCTCAATGTGTCAAAATCTTTGGTCATTTGGTCTTTGATTTTGTTGAATTCTTGAGATATCTTTTGGGTTACTGCTTGGAGTTCTATTTCAATCTTATTTGCCATCCAGATTCTGAATTCGATTTCTGATATCTCAGCTATTTGTTTGTGCGTGGGATCTTGTGTTATGTCTGCCCCATTGATCCTTAGGGGAATTGATCTACTCTGATTATTCATAATGCCAGAGTTTTTTTTGGCATTATGATTTTGCCTCATTATTGTTTTTCACCATTGCCTCTGGCCGTCTTCAGAGTTGGGGAGGTGTCTGGGTATCACTCCTTTGTTGCTTGATCTTTGTAGGGAGTGACCCTGTGTAGTTCCTCTGAGGCTGCTCCAGCTAAGGAGTTCTGGTTGTGTGACACACCCGGATCCAGCAACAATGTGGGAGGTGGTGAGTGCAGTTCTGGGAGTGCCCGGCACCCAGTGACTTTGGCCCAGAAAGCCCAAGGCTCCAGCAGTCTCTGGCCAGGAGAAGGGCTCTGCGCGGAGGCAGGGAGGGCTCCAGAGGGCACACAGCTACCAGTATTCCTGGCCAGACAAGCGGGCCAGTGTGGAGGCTGGAAGGGCACAGGTGGGAGGATGCGGGCGTCATGGCTCCCACAGTTCCTGGTCATGGCAAGCGGAGGCCCGGTTGGTGCGGGGTCACGGCACAGATCTTATGGAGGTCTGGACAGCACCAAGCCCAGGAGTTTGAGGTTGCTATGGGCTGTGATGTCACGGTGCTCTACCCAGGGCCAGTAAAATCCTTTCTTTTAAGGTTTGATAGAGTTCTGGTGGGAAGTATTTTTGGGGTGGAGTTTTTTTATTGTTTCTTTGATCTCAGTGATTGAAATTGATCTGTTAAGAAGGTATATTTCATCTTGATTAGGGGTGGGGGTGTGATTCCAGCTATTTATTCATTTCCTCTACATTGTGAAATTTCTGAGCATAGTTCCTAGTAGTATTCAGAGATAATCTTTCATATCCCTGTGGCATCTATTGTTATTTCCCCTTTATCATTCCTGACTGAGGTTACAAGACATTTTACTTTTCAGTTTCTAGTAAGTCTGGCAAAGTGTTTATCTATTTTACTTTTTCAAAAAGCAACCTTTTGTTTCATTAATTTTCTGAGTGATTTTTTGTTTTCAATTTCATTAATCTCTGATTAAATTATGGCTATTTCTTTTCCTATGTTGGGTTTAGATTGTTTTTCTTTTTTCATTTCCATAAGGTGGTTTATGAATGTGCTGATTCATTCTCTTTCTGTTTTTCAGAGGTTGACATCTAGTGCAACAAACTTTCCTCTCAAGACTTCTTTTATTGTATCCCAAGGTTTTGGTAACTGTGTTTTCATTTTTTGTGTGTGTTTGAGGAAAAACAAATTCCTCTTTAATCTCTTCATGAACCAAACTAATATTCAGCATCATGTTTCCAAGAGTTGGTGTGGAGATGAACAATTTTGATGGAGTTGAACTTCACCATTATGGCCTTGTGATCTGTGAAGAGACATGGTATAATTTCTAATCTTTTAGTTTTGCTGAAGTTTGATTTGTATCCTAGGATGTGATCTATTTTGGAGTATGTGCCATGAGCTAATGAGAATACAGTATCTTCTTTTGTTGTGGGATGATGTTTTCTGTATATGTTTTTAATCTCATTTGATCTAGTGTCACATTTAAGTCCCTTGTATCTTCATTTAGTTTCAGTTTAAAGGATCTCTCCAGTTCTCTCAGAGGGGTCTTAATAGTCCCTGACTATTAAGGTGTTATGGGATATGATATTGTTCAGACCCTTCAAGGTCTGTTTCATAAACCTAGGAACATTTAAGTTAGATGCATAAATGTTTATTATTGAGATATCTTCTTGTATTTTTCCTTTGACCAGTATGAAATGCCCATATGTCTTTCTCAACTAAAGTTGCTTCAAATCCAATTGTATCTGAGAATAAAATTGCAATCCCTCCTTTTTTCTGATTTCCTTTTACTTGATATGCTGTTTTCCATCCCTTAACACTGAGTCTCGATTTGTCCTTCAGGGCTAAGTGTGTATCCTGGAGACAGCATATAGATGGCTTGTGTTTTTTTCATCCAGTCAGTCAGCCTGTGCCTCTTCAGTGGGGATTCAATCCATTGATTTTTATTGAAACTATCAATAGTTAAGGGATGAATATACATATTCATCTTATTGTGATGTAGTTTATTTGTAGTTTAATCCTTTGTGCCATTGTGGAATCTAAGTTTTGGACTTTGACTTTTGGATGTTTACTTTGATGTTGGTCCATTGTGGTTTTCAGTATTGAGAATAGGTCTAAATATTTCCTGCAGAGCTGGCCTTGTTATGACAATTTCCTTTGTGATTGTATGTCTGCAAACGTTTCCATTTCTCTGTCAATGTTCATTCTAAGTTTAGCAGGATACAGGATTTTAGGCTGGAAATTATTTTTAAAGATGTTGAAAGTGGATGACTGTGCTCTCCTGGCTTGAAAGTCTGCTGTCAATCTGCAGGTTCTCCATTGTAGGTCAACAGGCACTTATTCATAGCTTGGCTTGCAGGATTTTCTCCTTCATCTTGACATTGGACAATTTCATTTCTATGAGTCTAGGAGAGGCTCTGTTAGACTTGAGATGATGCAGGCAAGGTTTCATATCCATCTGAAAGGAGTGTTTCATAATATTTTTTTTATTAAATCATAACTGTACACATTGATATGATCATGGGGCATCATACACTCGCTATAGACCATTTGACACATTTTCATCACAATGGTTAACATAGCCTTCCTGGCATTATCAAAGTTACTGTGCTAAAACATTTACATTCTACATTTACCAAGTTTCGCAAATACCCCTGTAAGATGCACCACAGGTATGATCCCACTGATCGCCCTCCCTCTACCCACCACCCCTCCCTCCACTCCCTTTCCCACTTCCCCCTATTCTTAGGTTGTAACGGGGGTGTAGTTTACATGTGAGGGCCCCAAATTAGTTTCATAGTAGGGCTGAGTACATTGGGTACTTTTTCTTCCATTCTTGAGATACTTTACTGAGAAGAATATGTTCCAGCTCCATCCATGTAAACATGAAGAGGTAAAGTCTCCATCTTTCTTTAAGGCTGCACAATATTCCATGGTGTACATATACCACAATTTATGAATCCATTCATGGATCGATGAGCACTTGGGCTTTTTCCATGACGTGGCAATAATGAATTGGGCTGCAATAAACATTCTGGTACAAATATCTTTGTTATGTTGTGATTTTTGGTCTTCTGGGTATATGCCCAGCAGAGGAATTACAGGATTGAATGGCAGATCTATTTTTAGATCTCTGAGTGTTCTCCATATCTCTTTCCAAAAGGAATGTATTAATTTGCATTCCCACCAGCAGTGCAGAAGTGATCCCTTTTCTCCACATCCACTCCAACATCTCTGGTCTTGAGATTTTGTGATATAGGCTAGTCTCACTGGAGTTAGATGGTATCTCAAAGTAGTTTTGATTTGCATTTCTCTAATGATTAAAGATAATGAGCATTTTTTCATATGTCTGAAGGCCGTGTGCCTGTCTTCTTCGGAGAAGTTTCTCTTCAAATCCCTTGCCCAGCCTGTGACGGGATCCCTTGTTTTTTTCTTGCTGATGTGTTTGAGTTCTCTGTGGATTCTGGTTATTAAACCTTTGTCACAGATATACCCTGCAAATATCTTCTCCCATTCTGAGGGCTGTTTGCTTGCTTTACTTACTTTGTTCTTGGCTGTGCAGAAGCTTTTTAGTTTGATCAAGTCCCAGTAGTGTACTTTGAAGCAGCTTCAATTGCCCGGGGGGTTCTCCTCATAAAATACTCGCCCAGACCAATTTATTCAAGGGTTTTCCCTGCACTCTCCTCTAGTATTTTTATAATTTCATGTCTTAAGTTTAAATCTTTAATCCAATGAGAGTCTATCTTAGTTAATGGTGAAAGGTGTGGGTCCAATTTCAGTCTTCTGCAGGTTGCCAGCCAGTTCACCCAGTACCATTTGTTAAATAGGGAATCTTTTCCCCACTGACTGTTTTTAATTGGCTTGTCAAAGATCAAATAGTGGTAGGTACCCGGATTCATCTCTTTGTTCTCTATTCTGTTCCAGATATCTACTTTTCTGTTTTTGTGCCAATACCATGCTGTTTTGATCACTATCGATTTGTAGTAAAGTCTGAGGTCTGGTAGTGTGATTCCTCCTGTTTTGTTTTTATTTCTGAGTAATGTCTTGGCTATTCGAGGTTTTTTCTGATTCCATATAAAATGAAGTATTGTTTTTTTTTTATTTATTTTTTAAATTAATAACCTTTATTTTTTAGAGGAGCTTAGGTTCACAGCAAAATTGAGCAGATGGTACAGACAGTTCCCGTCTACCCCCAGTGGCCACACTCCCACAGCCTCAATGAGCACCCCACACACTCTATTAACACCCCACACCCCAGGGTGCATTTATTACAGTCCAGGAACCTGCACTGATAATTGCCATCTATAGTCCCTTAGGGGTTGCTCTTAGGGTTATATATTCTGTGCGTTCTGGCAAAGATATACCAGGATCTGTCATTACAGTATCAGAGAGGTGTCCCTGCCCTTTAAATCTTCTGTGCTCCTATTTGTCCCTTCCTCCCCCAAAACCTCTGGTAACCACTGATTTTTTCACTGTCTCCATATTTTTTCCTTTCCCACGATGTTATGCAGTTGGAATCATCATACAACGGAGAACTTTTCCTGATTGACTTGTTTCATTTACTAATATGCCTTAAAGCAGAGGTTCTCAACTTGTGGGTTGCGACCTACCGGAACTGTATTAAAGGGTCAAGGCATTACGAAGGTTGAGAACCACTGCCTTAAAGTTTCCTCCATGTCTTTTTCACAGCATAAGAGCTCATTTCTTTTTATCGCTGAGTAACATTCCATTCTCTGGATGCACTACTTTTTATTCACTCACCTACTGAAAGGCATCTTGGTTGCTTCCAAGTTTGGGCAATTAGAAATAAAGCTGCTATAAGGATTGGCCTGCAAGTTTCTGTGGGCCAAGCTAGGTGGATGTGACTGCTGGCTTCACACTCCTGTGACCATGCCATGTGGGCCACAAATGCAGGATGGGAGCCCTGCCAGGGTTAACCAGGCCTCAGTCAGGCAGAGGAACTACCCTTGGTTTGGGTGCTCGCTAAGCCTGACTGATCAGTTCCCTACCATCCCTTTGTTTGTTTGTTTGTTTATTTATTTATTTATTTATATTAAACCATAGCTGTGTACATTAGTATGATTGTGGGGCACCATACACTTGGTTCATAGATCGTTTGACACATTTTCATCACATTAGTTAACATAGTTTTGTAGCATTTTCTTAGTTATTTTGCTAAGACCTTTACATTCCACATTTACTAGGATTCACATATACCCTTGTAAGATGCACCGCAGGTGTAATCCCATTAATCCCCCTCCTTCCCCCTCTCTCCCCCATCCCTCCCCTGCCTTTCCCCTTTCTCCCTATTCTTAGGTTGTAACTGGGTTATAGCTTTCAAGTGAAGGTCCTACATTAGTTTCATAATAAGGGTGAGTACATTGGGTACTTTTACTTCCATTCTTGAGATACTTTACTAAGAAGAATATTTTCCAGCTCCATTCATGTAAACATGAAAGAGGTAAAGTCTCCATCTTTCTTTAAGGCTGCATAATATTCCATGGTGTACATATACCACAATTTATTAATCCATTAATGGATCGATGGGCACTTGGGATTTTCCCATGACTTAGCTATTATGAATAGGGCTGCAATAAACATTCTGGTACAAATATCTTTCTTATGGTGTGATTTTTGGTCTTCTGGGTATATGCCCAGTAGGGGGATTAAAGGATTGAATGTCAGATCTATTTTTAGATCTCTAAGTGTTCTCCATATCTCTTTCCAAAAGGAATGTATTAATTTGCATTCCCACCAGCAGTGCAAAAGTGTTCCCTTTTCTCCACATCCATACCAACATCTCTGGTCTTGGGATTTTTTGATATAGGCTAGTCTCACTGGAGTTAGATGATATCTCAAAGTAGTTTTGGTTTGCATTTCTCTGATGATTAAATATGATGAGCATTTTTTCATATATCTGAAGGCCATGCACCTGTCTTCTTCAGAGAAGTTTCTCTTCAAGTCCCTTGCCCAGCCTGTGATGGGATCCCTTGTTCTTTTCTTGCTAATGTGTTTGAGTTCTCTGTGGATTCCGGTTATTAAACCTTTGTCGGAGACATAACCTGCAAATATCTTCTCCCATTCTGAGTGCTGTTTGCTAGCTTTACTTAGTGTGTTCTTGGCTGTGCAGAAGCTTTTTAGTTTGATCAAGTCCCAATAGTGTATTTTTGAAGCTGCTTCAATTGCCCGGGGGGTCCTTCTCATAAAAAACTCGCCCAACCCAATTTCTTCAAGGGTTTTCCCTACACTCTCTTCTAGTATTTTTATAGGTTCATGTCTTAAGTTTAAATCTTTAATCCAGTGAGAGTCTATCTTGGTTAATGGTGAGAGGTGTGGATCCAGTTTCAGTCTTCTACGGGTTGCCAGGCAGTTCACCCAGCACCATTTGTTAAATAGGGAATCATTTCCCCATTGAATGTTTTTAATTGGCTTGTCAAAGATTAAATAACAGTAAGTAGCTGGATTCATCTCCTGGTTCTCTATTCCAGATATCTACTTCTCTATTTTTGTACCAATACCATGCTGTTTGATCACTATTGATTTGGCGTATAGTCTGAGGTCTGGTAGCGTGATTCCTCCTGCTTTGTTTTTATTTTTGAGTAATGTCTTGGCTCTTCAAGGTTTTTTCTGATTCCATATAAAATGAAGTATTATTTTTTCAAGATCTTTAAAGTATGACAGTGGAGCTTTAATGGGGATTGCATTGAAATTATATATTGCCTTGGGTAGAATGGCATTTTAACAATGTTGATTCTTCCCAACCATGAGCATGGTATAGTTTTCCATTTGTGAACAATCTCAGCTATCTCTTTTCTTATAGTTTCATATTTCTCTTTATATACATCATTCACGTCCTTTGTTAGATAAACTCCCAAGTATTTCATCTTCTTTGGCACTACTGTGAATGGAATAGAGTCCTTAATTGTTTTTTCAACTTGACTATCATTGGTATATATAAAGGCTACGGATTGATGAATGTTGATATTGTAACCTGAGACACTGCTGGATTTCTTAATCACTCCTAAGAGTTTTGTAGTAGAGTCCCTAGTATTTTCCAGATATACAATCATATCATCTGTGAAGAGAGAAAGTTTGATCTCTTCTGACCCTATGTGGATACCCTTGATCACCTTTTCTTTCCTAATTGCGGTGGCTAGCACTTCCATTACAATGTTAAAGAGCAAAGGAGACAATGGGCAGCCTTGTCTGGTTCTAGATCTAAGTGGAAATGATTCCAATTTAACTTCATTCAATATGATATTGGCTGTGGGTTTGCTGTAGATGGCCTCTATCAGTTTAAGAAATGTCCCTTCTATACCTATTTTCTTAAGTGTTCTGATCATGAATGGATGTTGGATTTATCAAAAGCTTTTTCTGCATCGATTGAGAGAATCATATGGTCTCTGTTTTTTAATTTGTTTATGTGCTGTATTACATTTATAGATTTACATATATTGAACCAGCCTTGAGACCCTGGGATAAAACCAACTTGGTCATGATGTATGATTTGTTTGATATGTTGCTGGATTCTGTTTGTTAGAACCTTGTTGAATATTTTTGCATCTATATTCATTAGTGATATTGGTCTATAATTTTCTTTTCTTGTTGGGTCTTTTCCTGGTTTGGGGATCACGGTGATGTTTGCTTCATAGAACGTGTTGGGTAGTCTTCCTTCTTTTTCTACCTTTTGGAACAGGTTGAGTATTATAGGTACTTATTCCTCTTTAAAGGTTTGGTAGAATTCTGACGTGAAACCATCTGGTCCCAGACTTTTCTTTCGGGGAGATTTTGTATGGTTGATGATATTTCTGAAGTTGATATGGACCTGTTCATCACTTCCACTTGTTTTTGAATAAGTCTTGGAAGGTGACATGCTTCCAAGTAACGGTCGATTTCCTTCAGATTTTCATATTTCTGAGAGTAAAGTTTCTTGTTAAATTCATTAAGGATTTTTGGATTTCTGAGGAGTCTGTTGTTATTTCGTCTTTGTTATTTCTGATTGATGATTAGAGATTTTACTCTTTTTTTTCCTGATTAGGTTGGCCAAAGGTTTATCTTTTTTGTTGACCTTTTCAAAAAACCAGCTTTTTGATTTATTGATCTGTTGTATTATTCTTTTGTTTTCAATTTCATTTAGTTCTGCTCTGATTTTGGTTATTTCTTTTCTTCTATTGGATTTGGGGTTGGAGTGTTATTCCCTTTCCAGTCTCTTGAGATTTCCCATTAAGTTGCTTACTTCCTCTCTTTCCGTTCTCCTGGGGAAGACTTGCAGTGCTATAAATTTGCCTCTTATAACTGCCTTTGCTGTGTTCCAGAGGTTCTGATAGTTCGTGTCTTCATTGTCGTTTTGTTCCAGAAATTTGGCAATTTCCTTCCAGATCTCATCTCTGACCCAGCTATAATTCAGCATAAGGTTATTTAACTTCCATGTTTTTGTATGTGTATGCAGATTCCTGTTGTTACTCATCTCAAGTTTTATTCCATGATGGTCCAAGAAGATGCATGGAATAATTTCTATTCCCTTAAATTTGCTGAGGTTAGACTTGTGACCTAAGATGTGATCGATTCTGGAGTAGCTTCTGTGGGCTGATGAGAAGTATGTGTATTTAGTTTTGATTTCTTTTTTTTTTTATTAAATCATAACTGTATACAATGATATGATTATGGGGCATCATACACTCACTTCATAAACCATTTGACACATTTTTATCACAGTGGTTAAAATAGTCTTTCCGGCATTATCTCAGTTACTGTGCCAAAACATTTACATTCTACATTTACCAAGTTTCGCAAATACCCCTGTAATATGCACCACAGGTGTGATCCCACTGATCCCCCTCCCTCTACCCACCCCCACTTTCCCACTTCCCCCTATTGTTAAGTTGTAACTGGGTTATAGCTTTCATGTGAGAGTCCCAAATTAGTTTCATAGTAGGGCTGTGTATATTGGGTATTTTTTCTTCCATTCTTGGGATACTTTACTAAGAAGAATATGTTCCAGCTCCATCCATGTAAACATGAAAGAGGTAAAGTCTCCATCTTTCTTTAAGGCTGCATAGTATTCCATGGTATACATATACCACAATTTATTAATCCATTCGTGGATCGATGGGCACTTGGGCGTTTTCCATGACTTAGCTATTATGAATTGGGCTGCAATAAACATTCTGGTACAAATATCTTTGTTATGTTGTGATTTTTGGTCTTCTGGGTATATGCCCAGCAGAGGAATTACAGGATTGAATGGCAAATCTATTTTTAGATCTCTGAGTGTTCTCCATATATCTTTCCAAAAGGAATGTATTAATTTGCATTCCCACCAGCAGTGCAGAAGTGTTCCCTTTTCTCCGCATTTACGCCAACATCTCTGGTCTTGAGATTTTGTGATATAGGCTAGTCTCATTGGAGTTAGATGATATCTCAAAGTAGTTTTGATTAGCATTTCTCTGATGATTAAAGATGATGAGCATTTTTTCATATGTCTGAAGGCTGTGCGCCTGTCTTCTTCAGAGAAGTTTCTCTTCAAATCCCTTGCCCAGCCTGCGATGGGATCCCTTGTTTTCTTCTTCCTGATGCGTTTGAGTTCTCTGTGGATTCTGGTTATTAAACCTTTGTCAGAGATATACCCTGCAAATATCTTCTCCCATTCTGAGGGCTGTCTGCTTGCTCTGCTTACTGTGTTTTTAGCTGTGCAGAAGCTTTTTAGTTTGTTCAAGTCCCAGTAGTGTATTTTTGAAGCTGCTTCAATTGCCCGGGGGGTTCTGCTCATGAAATACTCACCCAGACCAATTTCTTCAAGGGTTTTCCCTGCATTCTCCTCTAGTATTTTTATAGTTTCATGTCTTAAGTTTAAATCTTTAATCCAATGAGAGTCTATCTTAGTTAATGGTGAAAGGTGTGTGTCCAATTTCAGTCTTTGCAGGTTGCCAGCCAGTTCACCCAGTACCATTTGTTAAATAGGGAATTTTTTCCCCACTGAGTGTTTTTAATTGGCTTGTCAAAAATCAAATAGCGGTAAGTAGCTGTATTCATCTCTTGGTTCTCTATTCTGTTCCAGATATCTACTTCTCTGTTTTTGTGCCAATACCATGCTGTTTTGATCACTATCGATTTGTAGTAAAGTCTGAGGTCTGGTAGTGTGATTCCTCCTGTTTTGTTTTTATTTCTGAGTAATGTCTTGGCTATTCGAGGTTTTTTCTGATTCCATATAAAACGAAGTAATGTTTTATCAAGATCTTTAAAATATGACAGTGGAGCTTTAAAAGGGAGTGCGTTGAAATTATATATTGCTTTGGGTAGTATGGACATTTTGATAATGTTGATTCTTCCTAGCCATGAGCATGGTATGTTTTTCCATTTGTTAACATTTTCAGCTATTTCTTTTCTTAGAGTTTCATAGTTCTCTTTATAGAGATCTTTCACGTCTTTTGTTAGGTAAATTCCCAAATATTTCATCTTCTTTGGCACTACTGTGAATGGGATAGAGTCCTTAACTGCTTTTTCAATTTGACTGTTGTTGGTGTATATAAAGGCTACCTATTTATGAATGCAGATTTTGTAACCTGAGACGCTGCTGTATTCCATGATCACTTCTAGGATTTTTGTAGTAGAGTCCCTAGTGTTTTCCAGATACACAATCATATCATCTGCGAAGAGCGAGAGTTTGATCTCTTCTGACCCTATATGGATACCCTTGATCGCCTTTTCTTCCCTAATTGCGGTGGCTAAAACTTCCATTACAATGTTGAAAAGCAATGGAGACAATGGGCAGCCTTGTCTGGTTCCTGATCTGAGTGGAAATGATTCCAATTTAACTCCATTCAATATGATATTGGCTGTGGGTTTGCTGTAGATAGCCTTTATCAGTTTAAGAAAAGTCCCTTCTAGACCAATTTTCTTGAGTGTTCTGATCATGAAGGGATGCTGGATATTATCAAAAGCTTTTTCTGCATCAATTGAGAGAATCATATGGTCTTTGTTTTTTAATTTGTTTATGTGCTGAATTACACTTATAGATTTACGTATATTGAACCAGCCTTGACACCCTGGGATAAAACCAACTTGGTCATGATGTATAATTTGTTTGATGTGTTGCTGGATTCTGTTTGTTAGGATCTTGTTGAATATTTTTGCATCTATATTCATTAGTGATATTGGTCTATAATTTTCTTTTCTTGTTGGGTCTTTTCCTGGTTTGGGGATCAGGGTGATGTTTGCTTCATAGAACGTGTTGGGTAGTCTTCCTTCTTTTTCTACCTTTTGGAACAGGTTGAGTAATATAGGTACTAATTCCTCTTTAAAGGTTTGGTAGAATTCTGACGTGAAACCATCTGGTCCCGGGCTTTTCTTTTTAGGGAGGTTTTGTATAGTTGATGCTATTTCTGAACTTGATATGGGTCTGTTCAACATTTCCACTTGATTCTGGTTAAGTCTTGGAAGGTGGCGTGCTTCCAAGTATCGGTCTATTTCCTTCAGATTTTCATATTTCTGAGAATAAAGTTTCTTGTAATATTCATGAAGGATTTTTTGGATTTCTGATGAGTCTGTGGTTATTTCGTCTTTGTTGTTTCTGATTGATAATATTAGAGATTTTACTCTTTTTTTCCTGATTAGGTTGGCCAGAGTTTTATCTATTTTATTGACCTTTTCAAAAAACCAGCTTTTTGATTTATTGATCTGTTGTATTATTCTTTTGTTTTCAATTTCATTTAATTCTGCTCTAATTTTGGTTATTTCTTTTCTTCTACTGGGTTTGGGGTTGGAATGTTCTTCCTTTCCCAGTTGCGTGAGATGTCCCATTAAGTTGTTAACTTCCTCTCTTTCCGTTCTCTTGAGGAAGGCTTGCAGTGCTATAAATTTCCCTCTTAGAACTGCCTTTGCGGTGTCCCAGAGGTTCTGATAGTTTGTGTGTTCATTGTCGTTTTGTTCCAAATAATTGGCGATTTCTTTCTTAATCTCATCTCTGACCCAGCTATCATTCAGCATAAGGTTATTTAACTTCCATGTTTTTGTATGGGCATGCAGATTCCTGTTGTTACTCAATTCAAGTTTTATTCCATGATGGTCCGAGAAGATGCATTTAATAATTTCTATTCCTTTAAATTTACTGAGGTTAGACTTGTGACCTAAAATGTGATCAATTTTGGAGTAAGTTTCGTGGGCTGATGAGAAGTACGTGTATTCAGTTTTGTTGGGATGAAATGTTCTGTAGATGTCTGCTAAATCTAAATATTGGATGGTTAGGTTTAAATCTAAGATTTCTTTGCTCAGCTTCTTTCTGGAGGATCGATCCAACACTGCCAAGGGAGTGTTGAAATCTCCGACGAGTATGGAGCTGGAGGAAATCAAGTTACTCATGTCTGTTGTAGTTTCTCTTATAAATTGAGGTGCATTCTGGTTGGGTGCATAGATATTAATAATTGAGGTCTCGTCATTTTGAGTATTACCCTTAACAAATATGAAGTCACCATTCTTGTCCTTCCTTACTTTTGATGGTTTAAAGCCTACTGTATCTGCAAATAAAATTGCAACACCTGCTTTTTTCTGATTACCATTTGCCTGAAATATGGAGGACCATCCTTTCACCCCGAGTCTGTATTTGTCTTTTAAGTTGAGATGTGACTCTTGTATGCAACAACTATCTGGCTTGAGGTTTTGTATCCAGTCAGCTAACCTATGCCTCTTTAAAGGACAGTTTAAGCCATTCACATTGATGGAGAGTATTGATAATTCTGGTGGAATTTTGGGTATCGAGTTTTTCAAAGGTCCAGTGGACATTTTTAATCCTTTCGCCAGTGTGGAAGTTGGAGTTTGATCCGAAGTTTCTGAGTGAGTTTACTTTTGTGGTATAGGATTGGGTTGGTCATTGTGGAGGATAGGTCTGAGAACATCCTGAAGAGCTGGTTTACTTATGGCAAATTTTTTCAACATATGAATGTCATTGAAGTATTTAATTTCTCCATCATAGATGAAACTCAGTTTAGCTGGATACAAGATCTTGGGTTGAAAGCTTTTTGCTTTAGGAGATTAAAAGTTGATGACCAGCCTCTTCTTGCTTGAAAAGTTTCAGCAGAGAGATCTGCAGTTTTTCTAATATTCTTACCTTTGTACGTTATAGTTTTCTTTCGCCGGGCTGCTTTGAGAATCTTCTCTTTCATGTTAACTTTAGTGAAGCTAATTATGATATGTCTGGGAGATGGCTTATTGGGGTTGAATCGTGCTGGGGTTCTGAAGCTGTCTGCTATCTGAATTTCAGATTCTCTAGGCATGTCTGGAAAATTTTCTTTCATAATTTCATGTAGAAGGGCCTCTGTGCCCTTGGCAGCCACTTCCTCAGTCTCCGAAATTCCTAAAACGCTTATGTTGTTTTTTTTCGAATTATCTGAGAGCTCTCTGAGTGAGTGATCCGTTTTTGCTCTCCATTTCTCTTCCTCTTTGAGAGATTGGGAGTGTTCGAAGACTTTATCTTCAATGTCAGAAATCCTTTCTTCTGCTTGCTCCATTCTGTTACTGAGGGATTCTACTGTATTTTTCATATCTTTGAGTGCTGTAAGTTCTTGTTTCAGTGTGTCTAAGTCTTTGGTGGTTTTGTCTTTAAATTCGTTAAATTCTTGAGACAATTTTTGAATTTCTCCTCGAATTCCTAATTCCATTTTATTAATCTTGTCTGTAAACCAAATTCTGAATTCGACTTCTGACATCTCAGCCAGTTGTTTATGAGTAGGATCTTCAATCACATCTGCCGTATCTTTTCTTGTGGGGTTTGATCTATTCTGGTTATTCATGTTACCAGAGTTTTTCCGCTGATTCCGCCCCATGGTTTACTCCCTTTGGTTTTTCCCCTGGGGTTTTATCGAGGGCCCGTACAGTGTTGTGGCCTGAGAAACTGGGGCCCTGTCTGGTGTGGTGGAGCAAAGTGGTTCTGTCTTGTTTTCAGCTGGTTTCTGTTTGATCCTATTGCAACTTCTACTCTGGCTTGAAGTCTCAGCTGTGTGGAAAAATCAACGATTAAGTTTACCCCGACTGCCCACCTCTGGCCCCAGTTGGAAAAGGAGAATCAAACCTTCCTACAATCGCACACCCAGGGCACCGCCTGAAAAGTCTTCAGACTATTAGCCCAGTTCAAAAGGTCCGAATCAACTGTCTCAATTGGCACTTGTCTCGGGTGGAAGGGTTCAAGAGGTCTCTGGGAACTGGATCACAGGGGCCTGGTGACTCCTCTGACAGAGCTCACCCCAGTGCAGCGTGGAGTCAGGAGGAGCCACCCAGCAAACAGAGCTGTCTGGGAACGTTGACGTCTCCTTCCCCACTTTGCCCCTCCGTCGGACCCAGTCACAGGTATCTCTGCAGATGGCTAACCCAGTTGCCTGCAGTGAACAGACACTCCAGGGGTTTGCACCTGCCTGAATCGCAAGGAAGTCTTCCAGGCCCCCGCAGACTGCCGCTATCTAGCAGGAGGAGATGGGGTCTGACATCTTTGAGTGTTTGATGCAGGTGATGGGAAGGAGGTGTTCACTCAGGCTTAGCCCCATCCCTGATGGATGCTGCTAACAGAACAGAACAGAACAGACAATTTGTGAGGTTCTGTCTCTGTTCCTGTCGTCGCCTACCGAAGACGGGCTGTTTTGAGTTCAAACGTCTTTGCTGTTGGGGAATTGCGTCTGAACACCTCCTTGGGTCGGTCCCGCCCTGGTAGCTTCCCGGGTTTGTGAGCGGTGTCGCCGGTGGCCTCCTCTGGTTGCCCAGGGAGATAGGGGGTGTGGCCTCAGAATATCCAGAAGTGAGCGTTCTGCCATTAAAGAAAAAACGGCTGTAGGGCGGCGCCTGTGGCTCAGTCGGTAGGGCGCCAGCCCCATATACCCAGGGTGACGGGTTCAAACCCGGCCCCGGCCAAACTGCAACCAAAAAATAGCCGGGCGTTGTGGCGGGTGCCTGTAGTCCCAGCTACTCGGGAGGCTGAGGCAAGAGAATCGCTTAAGGCCAGGAGTTGGAGGTTGCTGTGAGCTGTGTGAGGCCACGGTACTCTACCTAGGGCTATAAAGTGAGACTCTGTCTCCACAAAAAAAAAAAAAAAAGAAAAAACAGCTGTTGATCTACGTCCAGGGAACTGCTGCTCTGGTGTGGGCACTCATGCAACCCTTTTCTCCTCTGTCCCACGCCCCAGAGTCAGCACTGAGCGGCCGCAGTTTGTGCTGGGTCCATACCCCTTAAGAGATCCTCCAAGAATCAGAACTCTTGGGGGATGGGCCCCCAGACCCCGATTGGGAGTGGAGGGGTGAAGCTAGAGTTTCATTCAGTTTTACGCAATACTACGGTCCGGGGAGGGCTCCTGCACTGCACCGCAGGGAAGTGCCGCCAAGGCTTGATTTCCCCTCAGCAGAGTGCCCTCTCCTCGCTCACGTATCCCAGAGTCAGCGCTGACCTGACGCAGCTCAGGCACTGTGCACTCCCCTCAAGAAATCACCCAAGGAGCCGAACTCCTGGGGGATAGGCCCTCAGACCCCGAGTGAGAGTAGGGGCTCTCAGCTCTCAGCAGGGAGGCCAGAGTCTTATTCAGTCTTGGGCCCCGTATGCCCGGGGAGGGTTGGTGCACTGCACCGCAGGAAAGTGCCGCGAGGTGTGACTCCCCCTCAGCCCTGTGCCCTCTCCTCACTTGTGCGCCTCGGAGTCAATGCTGACCAGTCGCAACTCAGGGACTGTCCACTCCCCTTGAGAAATCACCCAAGGATCTGAAGTCCTGGGGGACAGGCCTCCAGACCTCAGTGGGTGGGAGGGGAGTCCCGGGGATTCAGGGTTGCCGGCAAAGGATTCCCAAAGTTTTATTCAGCCCTATGTCTGGCAGGAGAACACCACGGCACCCCAGTAGGGGAGGTAGGTCCAGTTTTTAGAAGGTCTCTCGCGTGGAGTGTAGTGGGAGGGCCTTTAATTTCTGCCCGCTTGTTCAATTGTGGGGCTCTTGAGCCAGTCTCATGGGGGAGGGGGACTCCCGTCCGCTTGGTGGTAGATTTTGTACCTTTTGTTTGCGTCCTTGTGATCACAACTTGCCTCAGCAGTGTTGATGTGCGTTCTTCAGCCTTCTTTCTTGGTAAGGCTCAAGTCCACCAGGATACTTACTAAATTCCTGTCCCTTAACTCTCCTTCTGGACGGGAGCCTTTGTTGAATGCTGGCTTCAGTCTGCCATCTTGTCTCCCCTCCCTTCTATTAATGTGTATTCAGTTTTGTTGTGATGAAATGTTCTGTAGATATCTGCTAAATCTAAATGCTTGATGGTTAGATTTATATCTAGAATTTCTTTTCCCAGCTTTTTGTTGGAGGATCGATCCATCACTGCCAAAGCAGTGTTAAAATCTCCGACTATTACAGAGTTGGAGGAAATCAAGTTGCTCATGTCTGTTAGAGTTTCTCTTATAAATTGAGGTGCATTCTGGTTGTGTGCATAGATATTAATAATTGAAATCTCATCATATTGAGTCTTATCCTTAAGAAATATGAAGTGAGCATTTTTGTCCTTCCTTACATTTGTTGGTTAAAGCCTATTGTGTCTACAAATAAAATTGCAACTCCTGCTTTTTTCTGGTTACCATTTGCCTGAAATATGGATGACCATCCTTTCACCCTGAGTCTGTATTTTTATCTTTTAAGTTAAGATGTGACTCTATATGCAACAAATATCTGGACTGAGTTTTTGTATCCAGTCTGCTAACCTATGTCTCTTTAGAGGGCAGTTTAAGCCATTCACATTAATGGAGAGTATTGATAAGTTTGGTGAAATTTGGGGTATTGAGTTTTTTAAAAGTCAAGTGGGCATTTTTAATCCTTTTGCCATTGTGGAAGTTGGAGTTTGATCAGAGGTTTCTGAGTTAGTTTACTTTTGTAGTAGAGGATTGGGTTGTTTATTATGGAGGATAGGTCTTAGAATATCCTGAAGAGCTGGTTTGGTTATGGCAAATTTCCTTAGCATATGTATGTCATTAAAGTATTTAATTTCTCCATCATAAATTAAATTCAGTTTATCAGGGTACAGGATCTGGTGTTGAAAGTAATTTTGCTTGAGGAGATTAAACGTCGATGACCACCCTCTTCTGGCTTGAAAAGTTTCAGCAGAGTGATCTGCAGTCATTCTAATGTTCTTCCCTTTGAAGGTAATAGATTTCTTTCACCTGGCCACTTTGAGAATTTTCTCCTTCATATTAACTTTCATGAAGTTAATTATGATATGCCTGGGGGATGTCTTATTGGGGTTGAGTCATGCTGGGGTTCTGAAGCTATCTGCTATCTGAATTTCAGGTTCTCTAGGCATGACTGGAAAATTCTCTTTCATAATTTCTTGCAGAAGGGCCTCTGCGCCCAGTGAGGCCACTTTATCTGTTTCAGGAATTCCTATGAGATGGATATTTGCCTTTTTCGAGTTATCCCAGAGCTCTCTGAGTGAGTGATCCATTTTTGCTCTCCATTTCTCTTCCTCTTTGAGAGTTTGGGAGCGTTCAAAGAGTTTATCTTCGATGTCGGCGATCCTTTCTTCTGCTTGGTCCATTCTGTTGCTAAGGGATTCTTCTGTATTTTTCATATCTTTGATGGCTGCAAATTCTTGTTTCAGTGTGTATAAGTCTTTCGTGGTTTTGTCTTTAAATTCATTAAATTCTTGAGACAGCTTTTGAATTTCTCCACGAATTCCTAGTTCCATTTTGTTAATCTTGTTTGCCATCCAAATTCTGAATTCGATTTCTGACATCTCAGCCAGTTGTTTATGAATGGGATCTTCAATTACATCTGCCGTATCTTTCCTTGGGGGGGGGGTTGATCTATTCTGGTTATTCATGTTACCAGAGTTTTTCCGCTGATTCTGCCCCATGATTGTTTTACTCCTTTTGATTTTCCTCTGGTGTTTTGTCGAGGACCCATACAGTTTTGTGGCCTGAGATACTGGGGCCGTGTTTGTTGTAGAGGGGCTAAGTGTTTCTGATTTGTTTTCAGCTGGTTTCTATGTGACCCTAGTGAAACAGTTACTCTGGGTTGAAGTCTCAGCTGTGGAGAAATACCAGCAATTAAGTTCCCTGCCCACCACAGGCAACATATGGAAAAGGAAAATCAAAACTTCCTAGAACCACACACCCAGGGCACCACCTGGATAGTCCCCAGGTGAGTGACTCAGTTAAAAAGGTCCAAGTTAATTATCTCTGTCAGCAGCTGCCTCTGGTGGGAGAGTTCAAGAGGTCCCTGGGAACTGGATCACAGGTGTCTGGTGACTGCTCTAAAATGGCTTGCTCCAGTGCTACGTGGAGTCAGGAATAGCCACCAGTAAATAGATCAGTCTGGGAAGGTTGATGCCTCCTTCCCCACCTTGCAGCTCTGTCACACCCAGTCACTGCTTGGCCCACAGGGCTGTGACCCAGTCAGTTGTCTGCAGTAAGCAGATACTCCAGGGGTTTGCACCTGCCTAAGTCACAGGGTAGTCTGTGTCTGCTCGACTAGGCCACTATTCTCTGTCTTTATCCAGCAGGGAGTGGTGTGGCCTGTCAACCTCGGCCACTTGATGGAGGGTGGAGGTGTTCACTCAGTTCCAGCCCCACCCTTAGTTTATGTTACTGGGTGAAGGGAACAACCCTGTGGGAGTTTGTTTCTGACCTTGCCAGATTCCTCTGCAGAGGAGAGGCTGATTTGAGTTCCCAGAACCTGTGTCTCAGGCCCTGTCTTTACTCCTGTGGGTTTGTATTTGCAGCACGATCAGTTGTTGGCTGTAGCCTCTTGGCCTCCTTTGTCTATAAGCTGGCGATCCCCTAAGGGCCAGGTTCATCTTAGGCTCAGTAGAGCGTTTCTCTGGATCAGCTCCACCCTAGGAGTTTCCTGGCTCTGCAGGTGTGTTTTCTAGTCCCTGTGTTCCACCCAGGTCGGTACCGTCTCAGGAAAACCTTTTACTCATGGGGCCTGTGTTTCAGTCCCAGGTCTGTTCCATGGTGGTTGCCATCTGAGAAGATGCTCGGCCTCATCTGGTTGCCCAGGAAGACAGGAGGAGAGGCTATGGGATATCTGGGGGTGGGCCTTGTTATTGCTGAAGACGGCTGTTGCTCTGCACCTCGGAGCACCACTGCTCCAGTGTAATTCCCTCTCAGCCGACCGTTGTCTTCTTGCTCCTTTGCTGCAGAGTCAGCACTGGCCATCTGCAGTCCAGGTCCTGTCTACACCTCTTGAGAGTTCATCCAAGAATCCGGACTCCTGAGGGGGCAGGTCTCCAGACCACGGAGTGATAGTGGAGGGCAGTGTTAGGAGCTCGGGGTTGCAGGTCATAACACCAAGCTTATTGAGACCAAATGAACAAATAAACAGATACAAAAGTTACCAAGCACATGGGCCCATAGGTACAGAGACAAACGGAAACACATAAACATACAAGCAATAGCCACAAAAACAGCAATAGAAGTACAACTGCAATAAAAATAGTGATAATCGTAAAATAATTGAAAGAAGGGAAAAAAGAGAAAAAAGTGGTGTTAGAAAGAATGTAAAGTGAGTAGAAGAAAGTAAAATTAGATGACATAGAAATAAAAAAATATATCTATATAAAATGTAATAATCAAAAATCATCGAAATCCCCTCTAAGAAAATGGTGAGGAAAAATCAGACAAAAAGAAAAAATAGGAAAAAAAAAACAACAAAAAACCCCCACAAAAACCAAAAACAAAATAAAACAAAACAAATCAAAACAAAACAAAAAAGGCACCAACTGTAAAAATATTCTTGTGGTAGAAATATACCTATAAATATCTATATGTCTGCTGTAGGGATCAACTTTCGTAGGAACATAATCATACTGCAATATACTTTCTGGACACCAGGTGGCTCTGTGTGTGGTTTCAAGACATACCTGGTTTAAAGTTTATACCGTTACCATGGTAACCACCTTCCATGGCCAATCGCCATTTTGGAGTTTCCCTAAAAGTTTGTCGCCTAAGAATTGTGCAACCTCGGCTGTTCTTTTACGGACAGCACTTTCGACCGACCTTCCCACTCAGTGCAGGTGTCCACGCTTCCTAAGTCCCTCCACTCTGTTCCCAGGTTCCCCCACAAACTGGCGACTGCAATCGGCCATAAGGGGAGTCGAAGTATTGTTTTTTTAAGATCTTTAGAGCATGACAGTGTAGCTTTAATAGGGAGTGTGTAATGTTGATTCTTCCCAGCCATGAGCATGGTATGTTTTTCCATTTGTTAACATTTTCAGCTATTTCTTTTCTTAGAGTTTCATAGTTCTCTTTATAGAGATCTTTCATGTCTCTTGTTAGGTAAATTCCCAAATATTTTATCTTCTTTGGCACTACTGTGAATTGGATAGAGTCCTTAACTGCTTTTTCAACTTGACTGTTGTTGGTGTATATAAAGGCTACCAGTTTATGGATGTTGATTTTGTAACCTGAGATGCTGCTGTATTCCTTGATCACTTCTAGGAGTTTTGTAGTAGAGTCCCTAGTGTTTTCCAGATACACAATCATATCATGTGCGAAGAGCGAAAGTTTGATCTCTTCTGACCCTATATGGATACCCTTGATCGCCTTATGTTCCCTAATTGCGGTGGCTAAAACTTCCATTACAATGTTGAAAAGCAACATAGACAATGGGCAGCCTTGTCTGGTTCCTGATGTGAGTGGAAATGATTCCAATTTAACTCCATTCAATATGATATTGGCTGTGGGTTTGCTGTAGATGGCCTCTATCAGTTTAAGAAAAGTCCATTCTAGACCAATTTTCTTGAGTGTTCTGATCATGAAGGGATGCTGGATATTATCAAAAGCTTTTTCTGCATTGATTGAGAGAATCATATGGTCTTTGTTTTTTAATTTGTTTATGTGCTGAATTACATTTATTGATTTTTTTTTTTTTTTTGTAGAGACAGAGTCTCACTTTATGGCCCTCGGTAGAGTGCCGTGGCCTCACACAGCTCACAGCAACCTCCAACTCCTGGGCTTAAGCGATTCTCTTGCCTCAGCCTCCCGAGTAGCTGGGACTACAGGCGCCCGCCACAACGCCCAGCTATTTTTTGGTTGCAGTTTGGCCGGGGCCGGGCTTGAACCCGCCACCCTCGGTATATGGGGCTGGCGCCCTACCGACTGAGCCACAGGCACCACCCACATTTATTGATTTATGTATATTGATCCAGCCTTGAGACCCTGGGATAAAACCGACGTGGTCATAATCTATGATTCATTTGATGTGTTGCTGGATTCTGTTTGTTAGGATCTTGTTGAATATTTTTGCATCTATATTCATTAGTGATATCAGTCTATAATTTTCTTTTCTTGTTGGGTCTTTTCCTGGTTTGGGGATCAGGGTGATGTTTGCTCTATAGAACATGTTGGGTAGTCTTCCTTCTGTTTCTACCTTTTGGAACAGGTTGAGAAATATAGGTACTAATTCCTCATTAAAGGTTTGGTAGAATTCTGACATGAAACCATCTGGTCCCAGGCTTTTCTTTTTAGGGAGGTATTGTATAGTTGATGCTATTTTTGAACTTGATATGGGTCTGTTCAGAATTTCCACTTGATTCTGGCTAAATCTTGGAAGGTGGCATGCTTCCAAGTATCGGTCAATTTCCTTCAGATTTTCATATTTGTGAGAACAAATTTTCTTGTAATATTCCTTAAGAATTTTTTGGATTTCCGACGAGTCTGTTGTTACTTCATCTTTGGTGTTTCTGATTGATGATATGAGAGATTTTACTCTGTTTTTCTGATTAGCTTGGCCAGATGTTTATCTATTTTATTGACCAAAACCCAGCTTTTTGATTTATTGATCTGTTGTATTATTCTTTTGTTTTCAATTTCATTAAATTCTGCTCTAATTTTGGTTATTTCTTCTCTTCTACTGGGTTTGGGGTTGGAATTTTTTTCCTTTTCCAGTTGCTTGTGATGTCCCTTAAGTTGTTAACTTCCTCTCTTTCCGTTCCTTGAAGAAGGCTTGCAGTGCTATAAATTTCCCTCTTAGAACTGCCTTTGCGGTGTTCCAGAGGTTCTGATAGTTTGTGTCTTCATTGTTGTTTTGTTCCAAAAAATTGGCGATTTCTTTCTTAATCTCATCTCTGACCCAGCTATGTTCAGCATAAGGTTTTTTAACTTCCATGTTTTTGTATGAGTATGCAGATTTCTGTTGTAACTCAATTCAAGTTTTATTCCTTAATGGCCTTAGAAGATGCAAGGTATAATTTCTATTGCTTTAAATTTACTGAGGTTAGACTTGTTACCTAAATGTGGTCAATTTTGGAGTAAGTTCCGTGGGCTGATGAGAAGTATGTGCATTCAATTTTGGGGGGATGAAATGTTTGTAGATATCTGCTAAATCTAAATATTGGATGGTTATTTTTAAATCTAAGATTTCTTTGCTCAGCTTCTTGCTGGAGGATCAATCCAACACTGCCAAAGGAGTATTGAAATCTCTGACAATTTGGAGCTGGAGGACATAAGTTGCTCATGTCTGTTAGAGTTTCTCTTATAAATTGAGATGCATTCTGGTTGGGTGCATAAATATTAATAATTGAGCCTCATCATATTGAGTATTACCCTTAACAAATATGAAGTGACCATTCTTGTCCTTCCTTACTTTTGATGGTTTAAAGCCTACTGTATCTGCAAATAAAATTGCAATACCTGCTTTTTTCTGATTACCATTTGCCTGAAAATGGATGACCATCCTTTCACCCTGAGTGTGTATTTGTCTTTTAAGTTAAGATGTGACTCTTGTATGCAACAAATATCTGGCTTGAGTTTTTGTATCCAGTCAGCTAACCTATGCCTCTTTAGAGGACAGTTTAAGCCATTCACATTGATGGAGAGTATTAATAAGTCTGGTGGAATTTTGGTTATCAAGTTTTTCAAAGGTCCAGTTGGCATTCTTAATTCTTTCACCAGTGTGGAAGTTGGAGTTTGATCATAAGTTTCTGAGTGAGTTTACATTTGTGGCATAGGATTGGGTTGGTCATTGTGGAGGATAAGTCTGAGAATATCCTAGAGAGCTGGTTTACTTATGGCAAATTTTTTCAACATATGAATGTCATTGAAGTATTTAAGTTCTCCATCATAAATGAAACTCAGTTTAGCTGGATACAAGATCCTGGGTTGAAAGTTATTTTGCTTTAGGAGATTAAAAGTTGATGACCACCCTCTTCTGGCCTGAAAAGTTTTAGCAGTGAGATCTGCAGTTATTCTAATATTCTTTCCTTTGTATGTAATGGGTTTCTTCCGCCAGGCTGCTTTGAGAATCTTCTCTTTCATGTTTACTTTATGAAGCTAATTATGATATGCCTGGGGGATGACTTATTGGGATTGAATCATGCTAGGATTCTGAAGCTGTCTGCTATCTGAATTTCAGATATTCTAGGCATGTCTGGAAAATTTTCTTTCATAATTTCATGCAGAAGGGCCTCTGTGCCCTTCGAGGCCACTTCATTATTCTCCAAAATCCCAATTATTCGTAAATCGCTTTTCTTCGAATTATCCGAGAGTTCTGTGAGTGAGTGATCCATTTTTGCTCTCCATTTCTCTTCCTCTTTGAGAGATTGGGAGCGTTCGAAGACTTTATCTTCAATGTCAGAAATCGTTTCTTCTGCTTGTTCCATTGTGTTGCTGAGGGATTCTACTGTATTTTTCTTATGTTTTAGGGTTGCAAATTCTTGCTTCATTGTGTCTAAGTCTTTTGTGGTTTTGTCTTTAAATTCGTTAAATTCTTGAGACAACTTTTGAATTTCTCCTCAAATTCCTAATTCCATTTTATTAATCTTGTCTGCAATCCAAATTCTGAATTCGATTTCTGACATCTCAGCCAGTTGTTTATGAATGGGATCTTCAATCACATCTGCCGAATCTTTTCTTGGGGGTTTGATCTATTCTGGTTATTCATGTTACCAGAGTTTTTCCGCTGATTCTGCCCCATGGTTATTTTACTTCCTTTGATTTTTCCCTTGGGGCTTTACCGAGGGTCTGTACAGTGTTGTGGCCTGAGAAACTGGGGCCCTGTCTTGTGTGGTGGGTTGTTGTTGTTCTGTCTTGTTCTGTCTTGTTTTCAGCTGTTTTCTGTTCAATCCTATTGTAACATTTACTCTGGCTTGAAGTCTCAGCTGTGTGGAAAAACCAGCAATTAAGTCACCCTGCCCTCCCACCTCTGGCACCAATTTGAAAAGGAAAAGCAAAATCAAACCTTCCTACAACCGCATACCCAGGGCACTGCCTGAAAAGTCCTCTCTTAGTTCAGTTCAAAAGTTCCAAATCGATTGTCTCAATTGGCACCTGTCTTGGGTGGGAGAGTTCAAGATGTTTCTGGGAACTGGATCACAGGGTTCTGGTGACCCCTGTGCTATGGCTTTCTCCAGTGCTGTGTGGAGTCAGAAGGAGCCACCTAGCAAATAGATCAGTCTGGGAAGGTTGATGTCTCCTTCCCCACTTTGCCCCTCCATTGGACCCAGTCACTGATATCTCTGCAGATGGCTAACCCAGTTGCCTGTGATACTCCAGGGGTTTGCACCTGCCTGAATTGCAATGAAGTCTGCCAGTCCCCTGAAGTTTGTGCTATGTAGCAGGAGGAGATGGGGCCTGACATCTTTGCTCATGCTTAACCCCATCCCTGATTGATGTTGCTAACAGAACAGAACAGAACAGACAACTTTGTGGGGTTCTGTCTCAGTTTCTGCTAAAGTCACCTATAGAAGATGGGCTGTTCTGAGTTCAAATGTCTCTGTGGCTGGAGGTTTGTGTCCAATTACCCCTCTGAGTTGGCCCTGCCCTAGAAGCTTTCCGGGTTTGTGAGCAGCGTCAGGCAAATCCTTTGCTCAATGGTGGCCTCCTCTGGTTGCCCAGGAAGACAGGGGGTGTGGCTTCAGAATATCCAGAAGTGAGCTGTTTTGCGGTTAAAGAAAAAATGGCTGTTGATTTGCCTCCAGGAACTGTCGCTCTGGTGTGGGCACCCAGCCGACCCTTTTCTCCTCTGTCTCACACCCCAGAGTCAGCACTGAGTGGCTGCAGTTTATACTCTGTCCACACTCCTCGAGAGATCTTCCAAGAATCTGGACTCCTGGGGGGCAGGTCTCACTCCCAGACCCCTGAGTGAGAGTGGGGGGAAGCTAGAGTTTCATTCAGTTTTATGCCTTGCCGTATTGATGCACGGGGAGGGTTGCTGCACCGCACCACAGGGAAGTGCCGCCAAGGCATGACTCTCCCTCATCTGAGTGCCCTCTCCTCACTCGTGTGTCTCAGAGTTAGTGCTGACCAGTCACGGCTCAGGCACTGTGCACTCCCCTCGAGAAATCACCCAAGGATCTGAACTCCTGATGGACAGGCCCCCAGACCCTGAGTGAGAGTGGGGGGAAGCTAGAGTTTCATTCAATTTTATGCCTGGCCGTATTGATGCACGGGGAGGGCTGCTCCACCACACGGCAGGGAATTGCCGCCGAGGCGTGGCTCCCCCTTAGCCGGGTGCCCTCTCCACACTCGCATGCCTCAGAGTCAGCGCTGACCAGTTGCAGCTCGGGGACTGTCCACTCCCCTTGAGAAATCACCCAAGAATCCGAACTCCTGGGGAACAGGTCTGCAGACCTCAGTGAGCGGGAGGGGAGGGTTGGGGATTCAGGGTTGTTGGCAAAGGATTTTTAAAGTTTTATACAGTTCTATGCCTGGCAGGAGAACACCATGGCTCCTTAGTAGGGGAGGTAGGTCCAGTTTTTAAAAGGTCTCTCCCTGGAGTGTAATGGGAGGGCCTTTAATTTCTGCCCATTTGTTTAATTGTGGGGCTCTTGAGCCGGTCTCATGGGGGAGGGGGACTCCCTTCTGCTGGGTGGTGGATTTTGTACCTTTTGTTTGCGTCCTTGTGATCACAGCTTGCCACAGCAGTGATGGTGTGCGTTCTTCAACCTTCTTTCTTGGTGTGGCTCAAATCCACCAGGATACTTACTAAATTCCTGTCCCTTAACTTTCCTTCTGGACGGGAGCCTCTGTTGAAAGTTAGCTTCAGTCCGCCATCTTGTCTCAAAGAGTCACATCTTAACTTAAAAGACAAATACAGACTCAGGCTGAAAAGACTGTCATCCATAATTCAAGCAGATGGTAATCAGAAAAAAACAGCTGTTGCAATTTTATTTGCAGAAACAATAGACTTTAATCACCAAAGTAAGGAAGGACATGAATGTTCACTTCATATTTGTTAAGGGTAATACTCAATATGATGAGATCTCAATTATTAATATCTATGCACCCAACCAGAATGCATCTCAATTTATAAGAGAAACTCTAACAGACATGAGTAACTTGATTTCCTCCAGCTCCATAATCGTTGGAGATTTCAACACTCCTTTGGCAGTGTTGGATCGATCCTCCAGCAAGAAGCTGAGCAAAGAAATCTTAGATTTAAACCTAACCATCCAATATTAAGATTGAGCAGACATCTACAGAACATTTCATCCCAACAAAACTGAATACACATACTTCTCACCAGCCCACGGAACTTACTCCAAAATTGATCACATTTTAGGTCACAAGTCTAACCTCAGTCAATTTAAAGGAATAGAAATTATTCCATGCATCTTCTCGGACCATCATGGAATAAAACTTGAATTGAGTAACAACAGGAATCTGCATATTCATACAAAAACATGGAAGTTAAATAACCTTATGCTGAATGATAGCTGGGTCAGAGATGAGATTAAGAAAGAAATCGCCAATTTTTTGGAACAAAATGACAATGAAGACACAAACTATCAGAACCTCTGGGACACCACAAAAGCAGTTCTAAGAGGGAAATTGATAGCACTGCAAGCCTTCCTCAAGAGAACGAAAAGAGAGAAGCTTAACAACTTAATGGGACATCTCAAGCAACTGGAAAAGGAAGAACATTCCAACCCCAAACTCAGTAGAAGAAAAGAAATAACCAAAATTAGAGCAGAATTAAATGAAATTGAAAACAAGAATAATACAACAGATCAATAAATCAAAAAGTTGGTTTTTCGAAAAGGTCAATAAAATAGATAAACCTCTGGCCAACCTAATCAGAAAAAAAAGAGTAAAATCTCTAATCTCATCAATCAGAAACAACAAAGACGAAATAACAACAGACTCATCAGAAATCTAAAAAATTCTTAATGAATATTACAAGCAATTTTATTCTAAGAAATCTGAAAATCTGAAGGAAATTGACCAATATTTTAAAGCACTTCGCCTTCCAAGACTTAGCCAGAATCAAGTGGAAATGCTGAACAGGCCCATATCAAGTTCTGCAATAGCATGAACCATGCAAACCTCCCTAAAAAGAAAATCCAGGACCAGATGGTTTCACGTCAGAATTCTACCAAACCTTTAAAGAGGAATTAGTACCTATATTACTCAACCTGTTCCAAAAGGTAGAAAAGGAAGGAAGACTACCCTACACGTTCTATGAAGCAAACATCACCTTGATGCCCAAACCAGGAAAAGACCCAACAAGATAAAAAAAATTGTACATCAATATCACTAATGAATGTAGACGCAAAAATATTCAACAAGATCCTAACAAACAGAATCCATCAACACATCAAACAAATTGTACATCATGACCAACTTGGTTGTATCCCAGGGTCTCAAGGCTGGTACAATATACGTAAATCTATAAATGTAATTCAGCACATAAACAAATTAAAAAAGAAAGACCATATAATTCTCTCAATCAATGCAGAAAAAGCTTTTGATAATATCCAGCATCCCTTCATGATCACAACACTTAAGAAAATCAGTACAGAAGAAACATTTCTTAAACTGATAGAGACCATCTACAACAAACCCACAGCCAATATCATATTGAATGGAGTTAAATTGGAATAATTTCCACTCAGACCAGGAACCAGACAAGGCTGCCCATTGTCTCCATTGCTTTTCAACATTGTAATGGAAGTTTTAGCCACTGCAATTAGGGAAGAAAAGGCGATCAAGGGTATCCACATAGGGACAGAAGAGATCAAACTTTCACTCTTCGCAGATAATATGATTGTGTATCTGGAAAACACTAGGGACTCTACTTTACTACAAAACTCCTAGAAGTGATCAAGGAATACAGCAGCGCCTCAGGTTACAAAATCAGCCTTCATAAATCGGTAGCCTTTATATATACCAACAGTAGTCAAGTTGAAAAAACAGTTAAGGACTCTATTTTATTCACAGTAGTGCCAAAGAAGATGAAATATTTGGGAATTCATCTAACAAAGGACGTGAAATATCTCTATAAAGAGAACTATGAAACTCTAAGAAAAGAAATAGCTGAAAAAATTAACAAATGAAAAAACATACCATGCTCATGGTTGGGAAGAAGCAACATTGTTAAAATGTTCATACTACCCAAAGGAATATATAATTTCAATGCAATCCCTATTAGAGCTCCACTGTCATACTTTAAAGATTTTGAAAAAATAATACATCAGTTTTACATGTAATCAGAAAAAACTTTGAAAAGCGAAAACATTACTCAGAGAAAAAAAAAAACAAAACAGGAGGAATTATGCTACCAGACCTCAGACTATACTATAAATTGATAGTGATCAAAACAGCATGGTATTGGCACAAACACAGAGAAGTAGATGTCTGGAACAGAATAGAGATCCAAGAGATGAATCCAGCTACTTACCATTATTTAATTTTTCACAAGCCAATTAAAAACATTCTGTGGGGAGCCGGGCATGGTGGCTCATGCCTGTAATCCCAGCACTGTTGGAAGCTGAGGATGGAGAATGGCTTGAGCTGAGGATTTTGAGACTTGCCTGAGCAATAGTGAAATCCCAACTCATGAAAAAAATGGAAAAACCCAGCTGGGTGCCGCAGCGAGCGCCTGCATTCCCAGCAGCTAATGGAGGCTGAGGCAGCGGGTTGCCCGCAGCCCGAGTCTGAGGTTGTGGTGAGCTACCACGCTCACTGCACTCTGCTTAGGGGCATAGGGTGGGACCATGTCTTAACAACAACAACAACAACAAAACATTCCGTGGGGAAAAGATTCCTTATTTAACAAATGGTGCTGGGTGAACTGGCTGGCAACCTGCAGAAGACTGAAACTGGACCCACACCTTTCACCATTAACTAAGATAGACTCTCATTGGATTAAAGATTTAAACTTAAGACATGAAACTATAAAAATACTAGAGGAGAGTGCAGGGAAAACCCTTGAAGAAATCTGTCTAAGCGAGTATTTTATGAGGAGAACCTCCCCGGGCAATTGAAGCAGCTTCAAAAATACACTACTGGGACTTGATCAAACTAAAAAGCTCTACACAGCCAAGAACACAGTAAGTAAAGCAAACAAACAGCCCTCAGAATGGGAGAAGATATTTGCAGGTTATGTCTCCAGGGACAAGGGTGAATGGACAAAGTCCCACTGGACCAAGGTCAACATTTGTCTTTCCTGTGTCCTGTTCAGGCCTATGAGCAATCTCACCATCTATTCCTTCACTGCCAGTTCCCCACCTGCAAAGTCTGGAGAGGGTCAATCCTCTGGGCTTTATCTTTGCCTCACCTACCCAAGCTACCCACGTTAGCCGTAATGCCAGTCTCCCTGCACACTATGCTCTTGTTGGGCCCAAAACTTCCACTTTTAGGGCCTCCCTCGGTTTACATATGGATTCCCAACAAAAAATGTAAAAGTTCCGAGTGCTTTTATTTATTCACTGGGTCATCCCTCGCCCTTCTATGAATACACGGACACACCAAACTTCATAAACTTTATTGCCACTCCATATGAACACATATCCTCTGTGCACATTACACTAACAACCATTCCTCCATTCTGATTCTTGTTGGTGAGAGACACAGAAACTTCATTGCCTGCAGCCACTGAGGCCTCCCAATCCTCCTTTGCCTGCATCTAGAAAGCTGTGGTTCAAGCACAGGCAACAAACACACATACACACAGAGGCTATCGCAAGAGAACAAGTACGCAGTCACCAAGTCAGAGAAGAACACCTTACGAATTGAGAGGATACCGTGAGTCTCTGAAGGACATTCCAACCCTGGGGTTTAGATGTCCATATTTTTTCCCTGGGCAGGCACATTGTCCCTTGACAATTCCCCATCCTTTGCAATCATGCTTCCTGTGCTTCACAACACCCTCCTTTCATATCACCACACTGACCAGAATTGTAACTCTGAACAATGGAAAAAACAGTTGGAAGAGGCTTGGATGCAAACCTAAGAGTTTGACAAGTTGGCACAGCAATTCTCTAATCAATCTATACATGCCCTGGGAGGCTCCGATGGGGGGATGTGGGAGCCCCACTGAATGGCTGGGAATGGCTGGGAGAGAACTCTGGGTGGCTTGAAACCTAGGAAATCACCATTCAGGGAAACACACCGATTCAGCCATGCTTCCTCCTCAGTGATCCTGAACCTCTATTGGAATTGAGCTTCCAGAATGACATGTGGGTCTCTCAACTTGCCTTTCTCTCTAACCTCAGGATAACTTTTGGTGGTGACTGTACCTATTCTAGAAACTCACCTACACCACTATACCCCAGACACCAGCCACGTAGGCCTCCAGACCCAATCCTGGGCTGCTCGCCTGACTTCCTCTCTCTCCGTGGCCATGGTATCTTCCTGGCTCAGGTAATGGTTCAGGGGGTTAAGCCACAGGTCCTTGATAATGATCTAGAATCAAAATAATGACACGCTGTGCCCTGAAATAAGCCCACATCTCAGAATCCTACAAATGTACATTGTGGACTCCTGGTGATAACCAAAAGCTTCCTACCTCAGTAATCTGGTTAGAACCTGGGCAGTTGTGATTTGATAACCAGGAGATGATGTTCAGGACACTGATGTCCTTCTAGAAGCAAGGTGCTTCATCATAATCAGTACCACATGCTTGGAGAGGAACCAAATGTCTTGTGCCCTGGAGGAGAGGAAATTAGGGGGGGATTGAGACTGTCCTAGGCACTATCATTGCCCTCTCTGCAATCATCCAGGAAGCAACACACCACCAGCTCTAGAGACATCCAGGCAGCCACACCTCACCAGCTCTGGAGACATAGACACTTGGAATCCAACAGAAAACCAGGAAATGAAACCAACAAATTGCAATCACCCAATCTTCAGTAAACCAAACAAGAACCTCCACTGGGGTCAAACTTTCTATTCAATCAATGTGCTGGGAGAATTGTAGATTCATATGTAAGAGACTGAAACTGGACCCACACCTTTCACCACTCACCAAAATTCATTCAAGATTTATAAAGGACTTAAATTTAAGGCATGAAACAAACAAACAAAAAATCCTCCAGGAAGGAATAGGAAAAATACTGGAAGATATAAGCCTTGGGACAGACTTTATGAAGAAGACTGCCATGGCTATAGCAACAACAGGAATAATAAACAAATGAGATTTAATTAAACTGAAAAGCTTCTGTACAGCCAAGGAGACAACAACCAAACCAAACTACCCAATGGAAAAGGATAGCTGCATATTTTGAATGAGACAAAACTTAATAACTAGGATTTATACAGATCTTAAATTAATCCACAAGAAAAACCAACAATCCCATACATCAATGGGGAAGAGAGTTGAATAGAACCTACTCTAAAGACACAGATGAATGGCTAGCAAATACATGAAATACATCTAATACATCTAATAAATAGGGATGATGAGCATCCCTAATTATTAGAAAAATGAAAATTAAAACCACCATAAGATATCATCTAATCCCAGTGAAAATGGCCCATTTCACAAAATCACACAACTGCCAGTGCTGAAGGGGATGCAGAGAAAAAGGAACGCTTTTACAGTGCTGGTGGGAATGCAAACTAATACAACCTTTTTGGAAGGAAGTATGGAGAAACCTCAAAGAACTCAACCTAGACCTCACATTTGATACTGTAATCCCATTACTGAGCATCTATCCAGAAGGAAAAAACCCAAACATTTATTATAAAGACACTTGTGCTAGACTCTATTGCAGCTCAATTTACAATCACTAAAATGTGAAAGTACAGTAAAAGCCCTTCATTCCAGGAATGGATTGGCAAGCTGTAGTATATATATACAATGGAATACTATCCAGCCTTAAAAAAAATGGATATTTTAATACATATGAAGCATTTGTATTAAGCTGGATGGAGGAGGAACACATTATTCTTAGTGAAGCATCACAGGAATGGAGAAGTAAGAATCCTATGTATTCAACTTTGATATGAGGACAATTAATGACACTGTGGGGCATGGGTGAAGGGGAGAACAGATAGAGATGGAGGGAGGGGGTGATGGAATGGAAAAGAAAAAAAAGAGAAGAAAAGAAAGGAAAATAGTGACTCATTCTCACATAAAAGGATTTAATTTTGATATTCCTTAAACATTAATCTTTAATTCAACTTGTTAAGACATTGTTTAGGATATTGCATCCTCATTTATAACTAAAATATGTTGTAATTTCCCTTTATAATATCTACTTTTTTCCCAATTTTAATGTCAGGTGTATCCAGATGAAGTAGGATAATTTTCAAGTATTTCTTATTTTTCTACTGTCTATGAGATTGGGCATAATCCATTTTCGAAATGACCTGTAAAAGATCATTTTATTTATAAATATTACTTGTCATTTTTAAAGGGTTTTTGAAAAGAATCTGAAAAAGCAGTTAATGGATGACTCCACACTGAACCTCAGTGTTACACATTCTATATTAGACTCTTATTTGACAATATGAATGTCACTTTTTTGCACAATTATTATTATGATTGCTGAATATGTCATTGCAGGAATCCTATGATTTCTTTTCTGAATGTATTGATCTTCATTCCTTCTTTATGAGGTTTTTGTTTCCAGTACTTATCTTAAACATTGTTATTGTTATTAAATTTTAAGCCTTTTTAATTTTGTGAAGGCAAAAAGTGAAAACAAAATAAACACATGTATATGTAAAAAAATCATTATCTTCATTATTCTCAGATTAATAGTAATTCATTTCACTCAATTCACTTCATTCATTTTAAAATATTATTTACTATGTGATAGGCTAGGTACAAGCTACTTCCACATCAGAAATTGAAACACTATCCATCCTCAAGAGACTTACACGCTATGAAAGGATACAAATGTATACCAATAATTATCACATACAGCACGGTGATATAACAAAAATATACACAAAAAGGAAAACATAATGCCAATGAGAAGTGGATAAAGAACAAGCAAGATACTGAGAAAAGAATTCAGATCAACATGTTATTGAGTGCCTGCCATTAAGAAAGTTAGTTATCACTGTTTGGAAAATACAGTACGGGATGAAAGCAAAAAAAAAATTAAAAAATGAAAGAAGAATGTAGCTCTTCCAGGGAGGAGCTCCCTGGCTCCCTACCTCAGGAACATCAGTGCTGATTCTTCTAATTGCAGCCCTTAGGTTTCACAGTGCTCCATGGAATCCGCAATATCTGCATCCTCCCAGGGTTTCCACAACAGCAATTCCCTTTTCCTGACTATGAGAGGGAAGGTTTTGTAGTGGCCTAAACTTAGAAGCCCTCCTATCCTGAGGATACCCATGACAAACTAGCAACTGCAACAGCTTGTTTAACTGAGATAAAAAATGTGATCATAGGAAGATGTCACAAGACCTTTATGTTAACAAGAGCTATAGTAGCCCAGATAGGATAACTGCACTGATGCAGACACGGGCACTCAGACATGAATGTTAGCATGCAGGGCAAGGAAGTCTTCAGACAGGTGGATGTATTTTGTCGGGCCAGGCAATAGACAGAAACTTGCAGACACAGTGGGAGGCAAAGTGAGAGTGAAGAAATGAGTGACTCTCACACAGAGAGGTATGTTGAGGGTGAAATACACAGTGACAGAGGTGTCAGAGGGAGATAAAGAGAGGGAAAAATAGAGAGAGGGCTGAGAGGAGAGAGAGTAAAATACAAAAAGTTTCCTTGCAGGCAAAGAAGACACACAGAGACAAGCTGTGGTGGACACCAACATACAGAGAACTCAAGGGGTCAAGGGAGAAACAAAGAGTTGTCTGCTGTGGAGTGAAGACAGAACAAGGTAGACCAGAGAGAGAGCAGGGGCCTTGAAAGCAGAAAGAGACACAGAGAGAGGTGTTGTGCGGAGACAGACAAGCAGAGATCCTTAGCAGGTAGAGAGAGTCCCAGAGGTCACCTTGTGGCTACAGGACCCACATACAGGAGTGGTGAGGGGATAGACATACAAAAGAAGGCCAATGAGGGCATAGAGGCACCAATAGAGACACACTACACAATAGGATGTTGGTATGAGCACACACACTGCAGCCCACCTCAGACCTGCTTTTGACTTTGGACTCAAGTCTCTAGGCCCTTGGTTTGGGCTGGGTCACAGGGTTAAGCAGTGGCCCTGATTTCTACAGAGCAGATTCAGAGTTTGCTGTGTGTGGTTTGTCATCCCTTCAGGAGTCTTGACCTGCCAGGCCAGGCCTTTCACCACTTAGTACCAAGATGGATCAGGTCTACCATCCTGATTACCCTAGAGGGTCTGTGGATATTGATCACTGATTACCCTAGAGGGTCTGTGGATATTGAAGTAGGCCAGAACATACTATCCCTGGACATTTAGAAAAGAAATGCCATTCCCAGGACTGTGTTTGAAAGAGAAATGAATAGCAAACTTGGGCCAGGACAAGGAGCCCCAGTGTGGACCATTGCCGCTTTGGTGGGGCTCCTGTTTGTGCCCACTGATAGGTGGCAGGATCTGCCACGACTGGCTCACAACAGGGAAATCTTGGACAGAGTCCTCTCCCTGCCCACCATATCACAGCAGCGAGGCACCAAGGATAGAAACAGGGGCCAACTAGTGTGATTGGGAATCAAACACCAGTGAAGGAGTAAGAAAGTGGCACCATGTTTGCCCAAGGAGGTATTTGTCTTGCACTGAGACTGGAACAAATTCCTTAGGCTGATTTTCCATGTGCCCACCCAGAGCTCTGGCAGTCCTGAGACTTTAACATCGCAATGCTCACCAGGGTTTTTGGGAAGTGACTCCCTAAGGGAGGGGCAACCACTCACACCCCACAGGCCACCAGGAGTAAACAGTGTGATCCCTTTACCCTCTCTTCCAAATGCTCTCCTGGTCTGTGTATCCCAAGATACACAGTAAGCATGAAGACCCTTTCCTGAAGTAGCCCCTTTCAGCCTCATACTATGTCCAGATGTCCATTCCTCTCTGAGTGACTCCTGACCAGCATGATTACATGGGAGTCAGTCATCCCATGATATGCCACCATTCGGGCATCCTTCAGCACAGGAGGTAGGCTAGAAGGGCTACGCCTGGTTCCATGTCACCTGGGAAGAATGGCATGCTCTCCAAACATGGGATCCTCATCATCAGAGGACCCTCTCACAGGGCCGACCACTGGCATGTGCCTCTAAACCTGGAACCTCTCTCACCCCTCTGCTTGTGGGCATGTGCATGTCCAGACAAAAGATCACACATGTACAAGGAGGCATGGTGACCCATGACTCAGGGAAGGAACCGCCTGTTCACTGCAGCTCTCTGTGGCACTATCCCCAGACACAGAAAGCCAGGGGCCCTTTTCCTCACTCACCCTGTCAGTCTTCAGTCTTAAACCAGCTACATCACACTTGTACTGCTACACAAAAGCTAGGGGGAATCTAGCCTCAATGCTTGGTGTGCTGACCAGGGACAAAGGGTGAATGGACAGCCCATCAAAGGAGCAAGGTCCCACGCTGTACCAAGGTTCACATTTGTCTTTCCTTGTGTCCTGTCAGGCCTGTGAGTGATCCCACACTCTATTACTTCCCAAGTAATTAGAGGTTGACAGCAACACGTGATGCCTGTCCAAAGGCCCTTGACACCCAGTTCTTCATGTGCAAAGTTTTCAGGAGGTCAGTCCTCTGGGCTTTCTCTTTGCCTCATATACCCAAGCTAACCATGTCAGGTACAATAACAGTCTCTCTGCACACTAAGCTCCCGTTCAGCTCACGGCCTCAACTTTTAGTGAGACCCCCGGTTTACAAATGAATACCTAACAAAAAAATGCAAAATTTCCAAGTGCTTTCATTCATTCACCCCGCCACTCCTATGCACACAGCAACACAGCAATACTTGGTAGACTTTATTGCCACTCCACATGAAGACATATCCTCTGTGCATTTTCCACTAACAACCATTCCTCCTTTCTGTCTCCTGTTTGTGAGAGACTCAGAAACTTCATTGCCTGGGCCACTGAGGCCTTCCAATCCTTCATTGGTGGCTTCTACAAAGCTGTGGTTGAAGCATAGGCAACAGACACACACACACACACACACACACACACACACACACACACACACAGAGGATATCACAAGAGTAAGAGCACAAACAGACCAAGACAAAGAAGAACATGTATGAATTGAGGGGATACCGTGAATCTTGAAATGAAATGCCAACCCTGGAGATTAGATGCCCACATTCTTTGCCTGGGCAGGCACTCTGTCCCTTGACATTTCCCCATCCTTTGCAATCACCGCTTCTGTGCTCCACAACACCCTCATTTCAATCATCACACTGTACAGAATTGCAGCTTTGAGCAATGAAAAAAAATCGCTGGAAGAAGATTGGATGGCAACCTGGGAGTTTGACAAGGTGGCACAGCCATTCTCAAGTCAATCTACACATGTCCTGGGAGGCTCCGATGGGGAGATGCAGGGAGCCCCACTGAATAGCTAGGAAGTTCTAGGAGGGAACTCAGGGTGCATTGAAACCCAGGGCATCACCATTCAGGGAAACACACTGATTCAGCCCTGCTTCCTCCTCAGTGGTCCTGAACCTATATTTGCTTTGAACTTCCAGCATGACATGTGTCTCTCTCAACTTGCCTTATACTCTAACCCCAGGATAAATGTTGGTGGCCACTGAATCCCTTCTAGAGACTCACCTGATCCACTGTTCTCCAGAAACCAAACAATCAGGCCTCCAGGGCTGGGCTGGGCTGCTCACCTGACTTCCTCTGTCTTCTCCATTATAGTGTTTCCCTCCCTTAAATAGTAGTCCAGGGCATTGAGCCACAGATCCTTGATGATGATGTAGAAGCAAAAGAATGACATGCTCTGTCCTGAATTAAGCCCACATCCCAGAATCCTACAAATGTACGCTGGAATCTCCTGGTGACAACCAAAGGCTTCGCACCTCAGTAATCTGGTTAGAACCTGGGCAGTTGTGGTTTGATAACCAGCAGATGAAGCTCTGAACATTGGTGTCCTTCCAAAACAGGGTGCTTCATCGTTATCAGCCCAAGACCACTGGATTGCAGAGGGACCAAATGCCTTATAATCTGGAGGAGAGGAAATTAGGGGGGAATTTGGACCAGCGTAGGCACCATCATTTCCCCTGCAATCATCCAGGCATCCACATCACACCAGCTCTGGAGATGGAGACATTTGGAATCGAACAGAAAACCAGGCAATGAATCCAACAACTTACAACCTCTTAATCTTCCATAAACCAAACAAGAACCTCCACTAGGGGACAGACTGCCTGTTTAATCAATGGTGCTGGGAGAATTGGAGATCCACATGTAAAAGACTGAAACTAGACCTGCACCTTTCTACACTCACAAAAATTGTTCAAGATGGTAAAGGACATAAATTTAAGGCATGAAAGAATAAAAATCCTCCAAGAAGGCATAGGAAAAACACTGGAAGATATCACCCTGGGGACAGACTTTATGAAGAAGATTGCCATGGCTATAGCAACAACAGCAATATTAAACAAATGGGATTTAATTAAGCTGAAAAGCTTCTGTACAGCCAAGGAGACAACAACCACAGCATATAGACAACCACCCAATGGGAAAGGATATTTGCATATTTTGAAGCAGACAAAAGCTTAATAACTAGGATTTATATAGATCTTAAATTAATCCACAAGAAAAACCCAACAATCCCATACATCAGTGTGGAAGAGATCTGAATATTACCGTCTCTAAAGAAGACAAATAGCTAGCAAACACATGAAAAAATTAGGGATGATGAGCATCCTTAATTATTAGAGAAATGCAAATTAAAACCACCCTAAGATATCATATAACCCCATCAAGAATGGCCTACATCATAAAATCTCAAAACTGCAGATGCTGATGTGGATATGGACAGCAAGGAACACTTTTACACTGCTGGTGGGACTGCAAATTAATACAACCTTTTTGGAAGGAAATATGGAGAAATCGCAAAGAACTCAACTTAGACCTCTCATTTGATTTTGCAATCCTATTACTGGATATCTATCCAGTAGGGAAAACAAAAACAAAAACACCTTTTATTACAAAGATACTTGTACTAGACTGTTCATTGCAACTCAATTTACAATCACCAAAATGTGGAAACAGCGGAAAAGCCCTTCAACCCAGGAATGGATGGGCAAAGTATGGCATATGTATACCATTTAATATTATTCAGCCTTTAAGAAAAATAGAGATTTTAATACAAATGAAGCATTTGTATTAACCTGGATGGAGGTGGAACACATTATTCTTAGTGAAGCATCACAGGAATGGAGTAATGTGAATCATATGTATACATCTTTGATATGAGGACAATTAATGACACAGTTGGGCATGGGGGAAAGGGAGAGCAGACAGAGAAGGAGGGAGGAGTGAGGGAAAGGAAAAGAAAAAAAAGAAAAGGAAGGAAAAGAGGGACTTATTCTCACAGAAATTGGATTTAATTTTGACCAAAGTACATTCCTTTAATTTTTAATTCAACTTGTCAATATGTTATTTAGGATATTGTGTCCTCATTTATAAGTGAAATATGTTTGTAATTTCCCTTTATAATAATCTATTTTTTTTCCAATTTTAATATTAGGTATATCCAGAGGAAGTAGAGTGATTTTGTAGTATTTTTTCATTTTCCATTGTCTATGAGATTGGACATGATCTGTCTTTTGAAATTATCTTTTACTTTTATTTATAAATATTACTTGTCTATTTTTTGAGAGTTTGGGGAAAAAATAAAAAAGAGGAGTTAAACAGATGACTCCATAGTTAACCTCAGAGTGAAAGCATTCTATGATAGACATACTTTTATTTGACAATGTGAATGTCACATTTTTGCATAATTATTATGATTGCTCAATATGTTGTTGCAGGAATCCTATCATTTCTTTTCTGAATGTATTGATCTTCATTCCTTTTTTACGAGGTTTTTGTTTCTAGTACTTATCTTAATGTTATTGTTGTTAAATTTTAAGCCTTTTTAATTTTGTGAAGGCAAAAAGTGAAAACCAAATACATGTATGTGTAAAAAAATCATTATCTTCATTATTCTGAAATTAATAACAATTCATTCCACTCAATTCACTTTATTCATTTTAAAATATTGTTTACTATTTGATATGTACCTTACAAGCTACTGGGAACATCAGAAATTAAAAGATTACCCATTCTCAAGAGACTTACACACTATTGAAAGAATACAAATATATTCCCATAATTATTACATACAGCATGGTAAGTGATATAATAAAAATATACACAAAAAGGAAAACCTAACCCCAATGAGAAGTGGATAAAGAATAAGCAAGATACTGAGAAAAGAGTTCAGATCAACATTTTATTGAGTGCCTGCCATTAAGAAACTTAGTTATCACTGTTTGGAAAATACAGTACTGGACAAAAACAAAAAAAAATTTAAAAATTTAAAAAAGATTAAAAAATTAAAAAAAAATTAAAAAAATAAATAAATAAATAAATAAAAAAGAATGTGGCCCTTCCAGGGAGCTCCTGGCTCCCTCCACCAGAGCCATCAGTGCTGATTCTTATATCTGAAGCCCTTAGGTTTCTCTATACTCCACGGAATCTGCAATATCTGCATCTTCCCAGGCTTTCCACAACAGCAATTCCCTTTTCCTGACTGTGAGAGGGACAGCTTTGTAGGCCATCTCCCTACCAGCATGAGCATACCTATGAAAAACTAGCAAGTGCTTGTTTAATTGAGATAAAAATGTTTCTCTCTGTGTTTGTAGGAGGATGTCACAACACCTTTATTTTAACAGGGACAGTGACAAAAGCCATAGTAGCCCAGACAGGATAACTGTACTGATGCAGACACATGCACACAGATGTGAATGTTAGCATGCAGGGAAAGGAAGTCTTCAGACAGGTGGATATATTTTGTCAGGACAGATAATAGATGGAAACTGCGGACACAGTGGGAGGCAAAGTGAGAGTGAAGGAATGAGTGACTTTTACACAGAGAGGTATGTTGAGGGTGAATCACACAGTGACAGGGGTGTCAGAAGGAAGATATGTTGCTGTCCACTAGCCCAATCAATGGCACAGAGATATCACTGCAGATGGAATGAATTATTTATTAATTAAGGGAAAACTGTGGGCTCACTCAGGCTCACAGTGATTGTTCATCTTTATTCAACGTATTATACATCCAAACTCATCAGATAAGAATAAGTAAGAATAAAGAACAAAAGCATTAGTTGAGACTGCTATAAGAAATTTCTCCTCAGTATAAATGTTACAAAGCATGTGCACGTCATTTCTAAGTCTGGAGTATTTAACTTATAGATAAACTACAAGGACACCAGGCTGTCTGTTCTGTTCACCCACCTCCCTAAAATGTTAAATGAAACTTTTGTGTAATTTGAAGTTAGGGAATGAAGAGCAACAGTTCAGCCTCAGACAGGCTGAACTCCAGCTATGACTTGGAGGGGACCTTAGGGATTCATTTCTCAAGGCCTTTTCAGCAAAGGGAAAAATTAACCCCTGAATCTCTGCTGATTTAACAAGCAGGGAGGAATTAACCCCTGAGTCTAGCTTATGGCCGAGAATGGAATTTTCCTGTCTTAGGTTCTTGTACTACAAGGAGCACATATGAGACAAAGCCATCTTTTCTGGGGTGCTGAAAACTGTGCCCCTTCATGGATAAGAGAGGTAGGGCTCAGTTGTAAAGAGAGGGCAAAATAGAGAGAGGGTTAAGAGCAGACAGATTGAAATACACAAAGTTGCCTTGCAAGAGGAGACACACAGAGACAAGCTGTGGTGGGACAGATGGACATCAACATACAGAGAGCTCAAGGGGCTGAGGGAGAAACAGAGAGTTGTCTGCTGCAGAGTAGAGACAGAGAACATGGTGGGCCAAAACAGAACCAGGGAGAGAGAGGGGGCCTTGAAGGCAGAAAGAGACACAGAGGGAGGTGATGTGGTGAGATAGACAAACAGAGATTGCTATCAGGTAGAGCGATTCCCAGAGGGTGTCTGGTGGTTACAGGACTCACACACAGGCTGGCAAGGGGAGACACATACACAAACAGCCCCGTGAGGGGATAGAGGCACCAATAGAGACACACTATACAATGGGATGTTGGTATGAGCACACACATTGTACCCCAACTCATACCTGCCTGTGGCTTCAGAATCAAGTCCCTGGGCCCTCGGTCTGGGCTGGGTCACAGGGCCTAGCAATGGCCCTGATTTCTACAGGGTAGATTCAGAATTTTCTGTGTGTGGTTTGTTTTCCTTTCAGGAGTCTTGGCCTGCCAGTCCAGGCCTTTGTCCACTGGGCACCCAGATGGATCAGGTCTACCAGAGTGCCCTGATGACCCTAGAGGTCCGTGGAGACTCAAGTAGGCCAGTACATACTATCCATGGACAATTGGAAAAGAAATGCCATTCCCAGGACTGTGATTAAAAGAGAAATGAATAGCAAACATGCGCCTCAACAAGGAGCCCCAGAGTGGTCCATTGCCTGCTCTGGTGGGGCTACCGTCTGTTCCCATTGATAGGTGGCAGGATCTTCTAATCCTGGCTCACGATAAGGAAAGCTTGGGTAGAGTCCTCTCCTTTCCCACCAAATCACAGCAAAGAAGCACAGAGAATAGGAGCAGGCCAAATAGTGTGATTAGGAATTAAGCACCAGCGAAGGAGGGAGAGTGGCCTGCTGTTTTCTGAGGAGATATTTGTCCTGCACTGAGACTGGAAGAAATTCCTTTGGCCCATTTTTGAAGTGCCCACCTAGAGCTCTGGCAGTCCTGAGACTTAAACATCCCAATGCTCACCAGGGTTTTTGGAACTGGCTCCCTGGGGAGGGGCAACCACTCACACCCCACAGGCCACCAGGAGTAAACCTTGTGGCCCCTTTGCTCTTTCCCAAGATACACAGTAGCCATGAAGACCCTTTCCAGCACTGGCCCAGTTCAGCCTCATACTATGTCTGGATGTCCATTCCTCCCTAAGTGAGTCCTGACCAGCATTGTTCACCCGGAAGTCAGTCGTCCCACGTTGTGCCATCATTTGGGCATCTTTCAGCACAGGAGGCAGCCTAGAAGACCTATGACTGGTACCATGTGACCTGAGCACAATGGCATACTATCTGAGCATGGAATCCTCATCCTCATAGGACCCTCTCACAGGGCCCACCACTGGCATGTGCCTCTAAACCCGGCCCCTCTCTCGCCATCTCTGCTTGTGGGCATGTGCATGTCCTGACACAGGCCACACATATACAAAGAGTAATGGGGACCTGTGCCTCAGGGAAGGAACTGCCTCTTCCCTGCAGCTCTCCTTGGCACTTATAGCCAGACACAGAAAGCCAGGGGCCCTTTTCCTACACACCGTGTCAGTCTCTAATCCTGCAGCCAGCTACATCACACCTGCACTCTAGACAAAATCTAGGGGCAATCCTGGCCTTAACACTTGGTGTGCAGGCCAGGGACAAAGGCTGAACAGATAGCCTGCCAAAGGAACAAGATCCCATGCTGTACCAAGGTTCATATTTGTCTTTCCTTGTGTCCTGTTAGGCCTGTGAGAGATCCAACACTTTATTACTTCTGGAGCAATTAGGGGTTGCCAGCGACACATGATGCCTGTCCAAAGGCCCTAGACACCCAGTTCCTCATGTGCAAAGTTTGCAGAGGGTAAGTCCTCCAGGCTTTATATTTGCTTCAAATATCCAAGCTAATCACATCAGGAACAACCCAGTCTCTCTGCATACTAAGTTCCCGTTGGGCCCAAGGCCTCTACTTTTAGGGCCACCCTGGGTTTACACATGTATACCCAACAAAAAAGTCAAAAGTTCCAAATGCTTTCATTCATTCACTGGATCATCCCTGCCCCTCCTATGCACACAGAGACACAGCAATACTTGGTAGACTTTATTGCCACTCCACATGAAGACATATCCTCTATGTATTTTCCACTAACAACGATTCCTCCATTCTGTCTCTTGTTTGTGAGAGACACAGAAACTTCATTGCCTGTAGACACTGAGGCCTCTCAATCCTCCATTGGTGGCATCTAGAAAGCTGTGGTTCAAACACAGGCAACAGACACACACACATGAACAGAGAGGATATCAAAAGGGTATAAGCACAAACAGACCAAGACAGAGAAGAACATGTATGAATTGAGAGGATACTGTGAGTCTCTAAATGACATGCCAACCCTAGAGATTAGATGCCCACATTCGTTGCCTGGGAAGGCACATTGTCCCTTAACATTTCCCCATCTTTTGCAATCACTGCTCCTGTCCTCCACAACACACTCATTTCAGTCACCACACTGAACAGAATTGCTGATGCTTGGATGGCAACATGGGAGTTTGACAAGTTGACACAGCGATTCTCTAGTAAATATATACATGTCTTGGGAGGCTCTGATGGGGAGATGTGGGGAGCCCCAATGAATAGTTGGGAATGGCTAGAAGGGTACACAGGGCTCGAAACCCAGGGCACCACCATTCAGTTAAACACACTCATTCAGCCCTGCTTCCTTCTCAGTGGTCCTGAACCTCCATTGGCCTTGAACTTCCAGCATGACATGTGGGTCTTTCAACTTACCTTTCTCTCTAATCCAAGGAAAAACTTTAGTGGCCACTGCACCCATCCTAGACACTCAGGTACTCCACTATACCCCAGACACCAGAAAATCCAGGGCCCAGACCCAATCCTGGCTGCTCCCCTGACTTTCTCTCTCTTTTCCATCATGGTGTATCCCTGTCTCAGGTAGTGGTCCAGGGCATTCACACACATGTCCCCATGATGATCTAGAAGAAAAAGAATGACACGCTCTGCCCTGAAATAAGGTCTCATCCCAGAATCCTACAAATACATGCTTGGAGCTCCTGGTGACAAACAAAGTATTCCCACTTCAGCAATCTGGTTAGAACCTGGCAGTTGTGGTTCCACAACTAGCAGATGAAGCTCTGGACACTGGTATCTTTCTTGAAGCAGGGTGCTTCATCATCATCAGCCCAAGACCACTGGATCAGAGAGGAACCAAATGCCTTGTACCCTGGAAGAGAGAATATTAGGGGAGGATTGAGACCGTCCTAGGCATCAACTCTGCCCTCCACAATCATCCAAGCAGCCACATCCCACCAGCTCTAGTAAAGAGATAATCCTTGGTGATCACTTCATTCTTGAAGTAGGCATTCAGGTGGAAGAAAAACTTAACCTGCAGCCTTCCCTGGGAAGTCTGACTTCCTCCACCTGCCTGGGAACAATGGGGTATGGCAGCAAGACGAAAGGGAGACCATTCCTAGGTTATCTGAGGTAGGCAGTTTTGTGGTGGTTCGTCACTTCTCTTTCACATCTCTGCCCCTGCAATGCCATTAAAAACCACCCAGGCCAGGCCAGATTTAGCCTTATTGGCCTACCTCTAAATGAGTCATGAACACAAGCACATCTTCATCTTCCTCTGTGATTATAGTCAATATCTGTGGGTGATTCACTATCTGCCTCAGGTTAAGGAAACTTTCCTAGTCAGAAAAGGAGGAAGTAGGCACCATGTCACGTAGCAGGTCTGCAGAGCATTGACAGTATGAGAGTGTCGGACAGGGAGACGCATCAGGGTTGAAATCCACACAGCTCCCACATCTTCCTCAGACACTGTTTTTTGTAAGACATCCTCAGGACACTCCTTCCTTTGGTGATGTGTCCGCCAATGAATAACTGCTCTGATTTCTGGAGAGTTGACGAGCAAACCAGGCCACCAGAAACAGAGATGGCCCTGGGTGCTGCTGCTGGACCCACACTGCTGATATCAGGATGGCCCTTATTCTCCCACATTCTGGCTACCATACCCCCTGCTTCCTACCCACTTGGACATCCACTGGTAAAACTAACACTAAGCCCTAGTGGCCACCTGCCTGTGCCTGGTACCCTAGAGGCACTTTGGAAGCAAGGAAGGGCAAATATCACAGCCTCTAGCCTGTATGTGGGGGGCAGCAGCAGCAGCTGCTCAGAACCAAAGCAGACTCTGGGGAAAGCGAGTGTCTTCCAGAGGACAGCCCTCGCACAACCTAGGCCCAGGGTTGGACCACCTGGAGTGTAGGTGGCCAATTCCTACAATTAGGCACAACTTGTATATCACTGGCTTAGCGTTTCTCCCAACCATCAAAAGCCTTCAAAGTTGTGCTGCCTGAAAAGGGCTCTTTTTGTGTCTGTCCTACTTTAGAGAGATAAACTTTCTTCTCAGTCCGCACTCTAGGCTCACTCACTACCTGTGTGTCGCTAAGACGTCCTTTCTGTCAGCAGGTGGCTGTAAGAAGAGGGACCTAGATTGGCCCACGAGACTGCTGCTGTCTCTTCTGCCTTGGGCAGAGTCCTTTCCCCTCCCGTGTACAGCCCATTCCCACTGTCGCCGGCCTTGCCCAGTGCCAGCCCTGATGAAGGAACAGCAAGAAGGATACAGCTTTGGTCCAGAAGCCAGGGATGCTCTGGATGACGGTGCTCCTGCGCTCAAGATGTGCCGTTAACCTGTGCTAGATGTCTCGCTTCAGGAGACCGTAGTCCATGCTGCCTTGGGCAATCACTCTGCTCAGCTGCTGTTGGATGTCTTGCAGAGCTCTGAGAGCAGATCGGTGGCTGGGGGCCAAGCGCCCCTGCACTGCCTGCACCTTCCCCTCCTCCTCCTGGCCATCTTGTTTACTTTCATGTTCATTGTCCCAGGTTAGTTGGGGCATCACCCGCCCCCTCCCTTCTACGACCTCCTCCATTAGCTCAATCTTGACCACCTCGGCCACCCCCAGCTCTGACTCCATCACCAGGAACTCCACACCTTTGGACTCCGCCTCAGTGAAGCTCTCTTGCACAGGCAGCTCCATGGACATGCTGGCTGCCTCAGCGTACCACACTAATCTCCTAGCCCACAACTCTGTAACCCACTGTCCTTGGGTCCCTTCGCCTGCAAGCCCCTGAGCCTCGCCCCACAGAAGGGCATTTGCCTGACCTAAGACCTCTGAGGCTTCCTGGGGCCGCCCAGCGCCACACCACCTTGCCTGGCTTGCCACGAGGCCCTACTGTCAAGCCGTGTGTTCTGTGGCGGTGGTAGGAGGCAGCTCCAAGAGCCGGGATTGCACACTCAGAAAAACACACACAGATTTTGAGGCTCCACACTCTCCCTGACCTGCACAGGCCCCAATAGTGTCTTCATCCCCTAGTGCCAGGGTTGGTGGAGGGCGAGGGCAGAATCTTCACGCATGCGCACACCCTGCACTTTGGTATTCAGCTTCCCCATTGGTTGGAGGGCGTTAGGGCGGTGCCTCCACCTGCCCTTTCTGACACTTCAGCCAATAGATGAGGGGTTCAGACTACTAACCCTGTGTGTTCTCCCTCTAGAGGCACAGCCGGAAGCAGCGCGTCCCAGTCCTGCACCTGCAGAGGTCCTACAGGCCTGCAGCTGGTTCTGCCACATGCTTTTGGCCTTGGTGAGTATTTCAAGTGCACATCTGCTTCTGTCCTCTGTTGTTGGGTCCCTGACAATGATTTCTCGCAGAGCAAGAGGGAACAGTAAAGCCTTTCACGAGGAAAACTAAGCAACGACTGCCAGCACTGTCTCACTTGCGGCAGGATCGCATGACACTGAAGAGTGCCCCACTGGCCAGCAGCACTACAAGGTCTGGCTCAGGGGCAGGAAAGGGCAGCACGTAGGTCAAAGTTGCCAGTCAAAAATGCTCACGGCTGGCCTTCCATCAGGATCCTTCGTTGCTCACGTGCACAGCTCTGTGCAACCAAGTCCCTAGAGGAGTTACGAGCCAGGTGGAAAAGGATTTCTAGAGAACATGGGTTGTGGTCCTTGCGAGGCAATGGTGTCTCCCTCGGCTGCGTCTGTCTTGCAAAAAAAAAAAAGCAGAAGAAAAAAAGAAAAAAAAAAGAACAGTCCTGATCAATAAGGGAAACACACAGTATAGCTCTGTTCGGTGTGTACTCTTTAAAAAGCTGCATGGCTCTAACGATAGAAATTGGGAATACCAGGTCAGGGGTATTTCAGGGTTCATTATGGACATTCTGGACACCTAGGAGTCCCCAGGCATTTTTATGAATCCAACACCCTGCACAAAAGAGAGCCCATGCTGCAGAGAATAGCCCAGGCACATGCGGGAGGTAGCAGAAGATCTGTCCACATGCCCAGCGTCAGGTAGGCAGACAGTAGATGACCTAGTGTGACTGAGGCAGAGGCAAAGATCAGCAAGTACAATAGAGGCAGAGAATGAGAAGGGTATCAGAGAGTGGAAGGAAGAGGAAAAGAAGGACACAGAGAGTAGAGGGAGAGACAGCTTCTCCCAGCAGGCTACAGGTTGGACACACTTACTATAGTTGGCTTTCACCCCTGGTGGCCACCAGAAAAGGTGGTGACCAGACTTCAGCCTTTATAGGGGCCCACCGCCCAGAACATGTGCTGGGGAACTTTCCTATACCCAGCAGGCCCTTGGGAATAGCAGTGAGTCATTCTGCATGCTTCCCTCTCATCCCAAGGAAGACTTGCCTTTCTGTCTCCTCCAATGCTAGGAGGCTTTCAGCAGAGTGGCCTGAGGCAACCTGGTGCTGAATCATCTTGGTAGAGAGAGACACAGAGTGAGGTGTTGTGCTGAGACAGACAGAGATCATCATTCTGCATGCTTCCCTTTCATCCCAAGGAAGACTTGCCTTTCTGTCTCCTCCAATGCTAGGAGGCTTTCAGCAGAGTGGCCTGAGGCAACCTGGTGCTGAATCATCTTGGTAGAGAGAGACACAGAGTGAGGTGTTGTGCTGAGACAGACAGAGATCATTATCAGGTAGACAGAGACCCAGAGGGAGTCTTGTGGCTAAGCTACACACACACAGTGTGGCAAGGAGAGAGACATAGAAATCAGGTCCAGGAGGTGATAGAGGCATCAATAGAGCCACACTACACAATGGGATGTTGGTATGAGCACATACACTGTACCCCACCTCACACAAGCCTGTGGTTTTGATATCAAGTCCGAAGGCTTTTTGGGGTGGTCACTCAGCCAAGCAGTAACCCTGAATTCTACAAGGTAGATTCAGACTTTGCTATATGGTGCTTGTCATCCCTTCAGGAGTCATGGCCTGGCAGGCCAGGCTTTTGTACCCTGGGCAACCAGATGTATCTGGTCTACCAGACCCTACAGTTCATACTAGAGGGTCTCTGGAGTTTCAAGTTGGCCATTGACTAGTATAGGTTAACACTGGAAATGAAATGCCATTCCTAAGACTGTGATAGAAAGAGGGATAGCAATCTTGGGACTGGCCAAGTAGTCCCAACATTTGTCCATTGCCTGCTCTGGTGGGGCTCCTGCCTGTGCCCACTGATAGGTGGCAGGATCTGCCAAGCCTGTCTCACAACAGGGAAAGCCTGTGCAGAGTGCTCTCCCTGCCCACCATGTCACAGCAGAGTGGCACCAAGGATAGGAACAGGGGACAACAAGTGGGGGTGGGAAAGCAAAGAGAGTTGAAGGAGGCAGAATGTGGCATGATGATTGTCCATGGAGATGTTTGTCTTGCACTGAGACTGGGATCAAGTCCTAGGGCCTATATTCAAAGTGCCTACCTAGAGCTCTGGCAGTGGTAAGTCCTAATATCACCATGCTCATAGTGTTTTTTGGAAATAGCTCACTACTCAACAGGGAACACCCAAAGCCCTTAGCTTACCAGGGTTAAATCTTATGGCTCGTGTCTCATCTGGGCCAGGTAGTCCTCTTCCCCTTACTCTGCAGCATAGTAATCATGAATACCCTTTTCAGCACTGGCCCCTTCCAGCCTCACACTATGTCCAGATGTCCATTCCTCCCTGACTGACTCTTGACCAGCATGTTTACATGGGGGTCAGTCATCCCATGATGTGCCACCATTCTGGCATCCTTTTTCAGCAGAAGTGGCAAGGTATAAGGCTTACACCTGGCTTTGTGTCACCTGGGCAGAATGGCATGCTCTCCAAGCCTTGGATCCTCATTCTTGGAGGACCCTCTCACAGGGCCCACCCCTGGCATGTGCCTCAAAACCCGGCCCCTCTCTTGCCACTTCTGCTTGTGGGCATGTGCATGTCCAGACACAAGGCCACACATGTACAAGGAGGCATGGGGACCCATGCCTCAGGGAAGGAACTGCCTCTTCCCTGCAGCTCTCCTTAGCCCTATCCCCAGACACAGAAAGACAGGAGCTCTTTTTCTCACTCACCCTGTCAGTCTCCAATCCTGCAACCAGCTACATCACACTTGCACTTCTAGATAAAAGCTGCAGGGAATCCTGGCCTCGATGCTTGGTGTGAGGGCCAGGGACAAAGGGTGAATGGACAGCCCACCAAAAGAACAAGGTACCACGCTGAACCAAGGTTCACATTTGCCTTTTCTTGGGTCCTGTCAGGCCTGTGAGTGATACCACACTCTATTTCTTCCTGGGCATTAGGGGTTGCCAGCAACACATTATGCCTATCCAAAGGCCTTTGACTCCCAGTTCTCCATGTGCAAAGTCTGCAGAGGCTTAGTTCTCTGGCCTTTATATTTGCCTCACCTACCCAAGTGACCCACGTTGCTGGGGAACAGCCTCTGTGCAATGCAAGTCTTTCTGCATATTATGTTCCTGTAGGGCCCAAGGTATCCACTTTTGAGGCCACACTCTGTTTACACTTGGATGCTCAACAAAAAATTCAAAAGTTTCAAGTGCTTTCATCATTCACTGTGTCATCCCTGGCCTTTCTGTGCACACAGGGACACAGCAATACCTGGTAGACTTTATTGCCACTCCACATGAAGACATTTCCTCTGTGCATTTCACTTAACAACCATTCCTCCATTCTGTCTCCTGTTTGTGAGAGACACAGAAACTTCATTGCCTGCAGCCACTGAGGCCTCTCAGTTCCTCAGTAGAATCTATGTAGCTGGCATCTAGAAAGCTGGGGTTGAAGTACAGACAACAGACAGGTACACAGAGAAGATATGCACAAGAGAATAAGCACACACGTACCAAGAAGGAAAAACAAGTAGGAATTGAAAGTATACGATAAGTCTCTGAACGACATGCCAACGCTGGGGTTTGGATGCCCACATCCTTCCCCTGGGTAGGCACATTGGCCCCGTCCTTTGCAATTACCCACTCCTGTGCTCCACAACACCCTCCTTTCAATCACCACACTGAACAGAATTGCAGCTTTGAGCAATTAAAAAAAAAAAAAAAACAGCTGTAAGAGGCTTAGATTGAAACCTGGGAGTTTGACAATTTGGCACAGCGATATTCTAGTCAATCTACACATGTCCTGGGAGGCTCCTACGGGGGAATGTGGGGAACCCTACTGAATAGCTGGGAATGGCTGAGAGGGAATTCAGAGTGGTGTGAAACCCAGGCCATCACCATTCAGGAAAACACACTGATTCAGCCCTGCTTCCTCCTCCATGATCCTGAACCTTTACTGGGCTTCCAGCATGTCATGTGGGTCTCTCAACTTTCCTTTCCTCTTACCTCAGGATAACCTTTGGTGGCCACTACACCCATTCCAGAGATTCAACTATTCCACTATAAGAGACACCAGACAAGCAAGCCTCCAGGCCATCCAAGACTCCACTTTCCCAGACACAAGACAAGAAGGCCTCCACACCCAATCCTAGGCTGTTCACCTGACCTCCTCTCTCTTCTTGGTCATGGTGCCTTCCTCCAGCAGGTAATAGTCCAGGGTATTGAGCCACGGATTCTTGATGATGATCTGGAATGAAAAGTAGGACACACTGTGCCCTGAAATAAGCCCACATCCCAGAATCCTACACTCACTAGTCACTCCTGGTGAAGACAGAATGGTTCCCACCTCAGCAATCCAGTTTGATCCTGGACAGTTATGGTTCGTTAACCAAATGATGAAACTCAGGACACTGGTGTCCTCCCTGATGCATCATCATCCCAGAACCACTGGATGCCAGAGGAACAAGATAGTCCTATCTCTTGGCTCCTGTTTCACCTCTCTTTTTTCAGACTGGCATAGAGGCTGCTCAGCTATTTACACTTTGAAAAAGTTTTGGTATCTTCACTGCCTGGGTAGAGCTCTTTGTAACAGGTGCCATGATCGCTGCCACTATGCTCTATAGAATGGTCAATATCTGCTTCTTCCAACTTTTCTTGGAAAAGTAAGTCCATTTTCCTGTCAGCAAGGGACAGGGCTTTCTAGGCCTTCTCCCAAAGTCATGAAGTCCAGTTAGCATCTCCGATATGGTGAGATCAAAAAGTTTCTATCAGAGACCTGGGAATGGTTATTTCCATTTCTACTGTCCACCGATATTAGGCACTAGCCTGCAGGACCTAATGGGATGCTCTAGGGTAAACCCTGGAGTCTGGAAGACCTCATGCATCTGAATGCTGTACCCAGGGGAGTGGAGAGGGCAGGCCAGAGGTTAGAGCAAGAATATACCCCATTGCTGGAGGCTTAGCCATTAGCCCTGCTCAGACCTCACAATGTCAACTGATGTTAGGCACAAACCTGACAAAGGGAAGGGTGTTTCTAATGCTACTGGCAGGCAGTAGAGGAGAAGGATTTGGCTGTGGCTGCAACACCCTCATACCTGACACAGCTTTAGGGGCATTGAGGATAGGAATAGCGCCTAACATGAATGTTGGGGAGGAGTACATAGATGAAGGGAGGTGACATGATGTGTGCCCATGGAGATATAGGTCTTGCACAGAGACTGGGAGAAAGCCCTAGGCCTGTGTTTGAAGTGCCCAAACCCAGCCCTGGCCGTATTAGCTGTCACATTTCCTCTTACTCAAGGACTTTTCGGGAAGTGGCTCCTGCTTGGGGTGGAAACCCCAATGCCCTCAGCACAGCAGGGGTAAATCTTGTGGCCACTGTGTCATCTGGTCCAGGCAGTCAGTCCTCTTCTGCTTACTCTACAGCACAGTAATTAATTATGAAGACCCTTTTCTGCACTACCCCCTTCCAGTCTCACACTTTGTATGGATGTCCATTCCTCCCTGAGTGACTCCTGACCAGCATGTTTCCAAGGGAGTCAGTCATCCCAAGTGCCACAATTTGGGTATCTTTATTTTGCAGAGGAGGCAGAGTGGAAGGCTTATGCCTGGCTGTCATCTGAGCAGAATGGGATACTCTCTGGCCCTAAGATCCTCATTCTCTGTAGAGAGTCCTACAGGGACCACTGCTGGCACACTGCTTCTCTCCCCACCACTGACTGCATGTGCAAGTCTGGACATAAGGCCGCAGATACACAAAGAAGCAACGGGACTCATGACTCAGTGGGGAACTGCCTCTTCCTGGCAGTTCTCCGTGGCACTATCACAAGAGGCAGAAAGCTAGGAGGCCCTTTTCCCTACTGACTGTCACTCTCCAATCCTGCCCTCAGGCACTTCTCACTTACACATCCAGAACTACAGCTACCTGGAAGTCATCCCTCGGGGCTTGGTGTGTGGAGGGTGGAGACAGTATGCATGCATTTCCCTCTAAAGGACACAAGAGCTTCCTTTCATTTACTGGGTTGTCCCCAGCCTTCTGATATACAGAGGGACACAGCAACACTTGGTAGAGTTTATTGCCACTCCACATTTAAGACATATCCTCTGTGAATTTTGCACCAGACATTGTTTTCTCCCTTCTCTTCCCCTGGTTGTGACAGAAATGTACTCTTCATTTCCTGCAGCAGCAGAGGCTTCTCAAATCTTCATTGCCAATATCTCCAAAGCTGTAGTTTAAACACAGACAGCAGACATACACACACATAAGATGTTATACACAAGCAAACAAACACACACAGGTCAAGACACAGAGGCAAATGTATTAATTGAGAGGATCATGAGTCTGTGAACAACATGCAAACTCTATGGTGTAGATGACCACATTCTTCCCTTGAGCATTCACACAATCCCATGCCATTTGCCACTCTTTAAAAACTAGGCTCCAGGACCCTTCACTTAGCACCCCCGTTTCCTGTTGGGACTCTGAACCATAGTGCATAAAAGGCATGAATTAGAGGTTTGAGCATTAACAGGAAAAATACAGAAGAGGCTTGGATTACAACCTAAGATATGGATGAGTAGACACAGCAAATTTGCAATAAATCTGTGTGCAGTAGACAGCTGTAAAGGATCTGTGGGAGAGTATGCAGGGAACCCCACTGAATGAGTGGGAAGAGGCTCAAAGTGGCCTGAAAGCCAGGAAATGACTATGGTGGGAAACACAGTACTCATGCAGCCTTACTTCCTCCTCAGTGTTCCTGGACTTCTAGTGGACTTGAACTTCCCAGCCCCATGACATGGGGGCTTTTTAGCTTTCCTTTCTCTTCTAACTACAAGGTGACCTGCAGTGACCACTAGACTAACTATAGAGCCTCATCTTCTCCACTGTGCCCCAGACTCCAGTCAAGCAGGCCTCTTTGCCCCCAAATGTGGGGTGCTCACCTGACCTCCTCTCTCTTCTCTGTCATGGCACATTCCTCCCCCCGATAGTAGTGTAGGGGATTAAGCCACAGGTCCTCAATGATGATCTGGAAGCAAAAATAGGATGGGTCATGCCCTGAAATAAGCCCATTTCCCAGAATCCTACAAAAGCATTCAGGTCACTACTAGTGATGAAAAGAGCTCCCACCTCAGCAATCTTGTTAGATCCTGGGCAGTTGTGGTTTGACAACCAGCTGATGAAGCTCAGGACACTGGTGTCCTGCCTTATGCTGGGCACTTCATTGTCATCATCCCAGAAGCACTGGATGGAAGAGGAACAAGATGCCTTGTATCCTGGAGGAGAGGCAATTAAGAAGGATTATGACCAGCCAGGGCACCCTCACTCCCCTCCCCCAATATCCAAGCAGCCATATCCCACCAGTGATAGTAAGGAGATAATCCTTGGTTATCACTTCATTCCTGAAGTAGGGGTTCAGATGGAAGAAAAACTTCATCCTCCAGCAGTGCCTGGGAATACTGACTTGCTCCACCTGCCAGGAACAATGGGGGCTGTCACAGAGAGGAAGAGAGATCTGTCCTGGGTATGCTGAGGGGGCAGATTGCTGGTGTTGGGAGACTTCTCTTTCACAGCTCTGCCCCTCAAATGCTACAACAACCACCCCTGCCCAGCCACATTCAGTGTCCAGGGCCTACCTCTAAACTTGTCATGTAGGCAAGCACATCTTCGTCTTGCTCTGTGATTATAGTCGATATCTGCGGGTGGTTCATTATCTGCCTCAGGTTAAGGAACTTTTCCTAGTTAGTAAAGGAGGAACTAGGCACTTTGCCATGCATCAGGTCTGGAAAGCATTGACAGTGAGGGAGTGTGGGGGGTGGGGGAGGCTTCGAGCCTCCATGGCTCACATGTGTACATCAGACTAACTTTTGTAAGACGTGGTCAGGACTAACCTTCCCTTGTGCCTGTAACTGATGCACTGAATTATGGAGGGCTTCCCTAGGCTTCCAAAAGCCAGATGGCCCATGGATGCTGCTGCTGGACCCACTCTGCTCATTTCAGGGTGGTCTCTGTCCCCTCCATTTTCTAGCTACTATGCTCCCTGCTTCCTCCAGTGGGTAGAGCTTCTCTTGAACCAAACACTGAGCCCTACAGGCTGCCTAGCTCTGCTTGGTGTTCCTAGAGACTCTTGGGCTGCAAAGGAGAGTACATATCCCTGCCTCTGGGATGTATGTCTGGGACAGCAGAAGCTTGTGAGACCAAAGGACACTGCAGAAAGCAAGTGTCTTCCAGAGGACAGCACCTTGCACAACCTAGGGCCAGGGTTGAACCACCTTGGGTGTAGGTGGCCAACGCCTACAACCAGGCACCACAGCCTTTATATCATCATTGGCTTGGCGTCCTCTCACTCATCTAAGGCCTTCTCCAGGAATCTTTCCTTCAAAGTTGTAATGCCTCAAAAGAGCTCCTTTTGCATCTGTCCTACTTTAGAGAGATAACCATTGTTCCCAATCCCCACCCCAGGCACATTCACTATCTGCAGGTCACTAAGATCTGTCCACACTGTCAGCAAGTGGCTGAAGAGGGCCCTAGTGTCACCCAACCCTGTTCCTGCTGTTTCTTCTGCCTTGGGCAGAGTCCTTTCCCCTCCCGTGTGCTGCCCTTTCCCTCTGTCCCCGGCCTTGCCAGTGCCAGCCCTCATGAAGGAACAGAAGTAAGGATACGGCTTTGGCCCAGAAGCCAGGGATGCTCTGGATGATGGCCCTTCTGCGCTCAAGATGTGCCTTCATCCTCTGCCCAAACTTGCGCTTCAGCCGAGCATAGTCCATGCTGCCTCGGGCACTCACTCTGGTCAACTCCAGCTGGACCTCTTCCAGAGCCTCCATAGCAGGCTGTGGTCTGGGGGCCAAGTGCCCCTCCACTGCCTGCCCGTTCCCCTCCTCCTCCTGGTTGTTGTCTTCACCTTCACGCTCATTTTCCTGGGCCAGCTGGGGCATCACCTGCCCCCCCTCTATGACCTCTTCTAGCTGGACCATTGGGATCACCTCGGCCATCACCAGCTCCGACTCCCCCACCGGGGACTTCGCGCCCTCTGGTTCTGCCTCGGTGAAAGTTTCTTGCTCAGACTGCTCCATCAACACGCTGGCTGCCACAGTGAGCCCACGAAACACCACCTGAAATTTCCAGAAATTCCCAGATGGCACCTCTGTAACCACTGTCCTCCTCGGCCCAATCCCCTGTCAGGCCCTGAGCCTCGCCCTCTGGAATGGCGTTTTCCTGACCTAAGACCTCTAAGGCTTCCTGAGGAGGCCTAGCACCACACGGCCCTGCCCCGCTCTCCATGCGGCCTTACCGTGAAGCTGGTTCCTCTTTGGGAAGAGCGTAAGGCAGCTCCAAGCGCCGGGATTGCAGACTCCTCCCAACAGACACAACGCCCGAAACTCCACACTTTACCTGACCAGAACACACGCCAGCTCTGGCTTCGCCTGCTAGGAAGACAGTTGGGGTTGGGGGCGGTGAGACTCTTACGCATGCGCACACTGAGCTCTGTGATGCCTGGCGTTGCAATTGGCTAGAGAGCACTAAAGCCACGCCCGGACCTCCCCTTTAGAGCACCTAAGCCAATAGATGAATGGCTGAGTGCACAAACCCTGTGGATTCGTCCAATGGCAGCACAGAAGGAGGCAGTGAGGCCTAGTCCGACACCTGCGTAAGTCCTCCTGGCCTGCAGGTGGTGCTGCCACATGCTGTTTGTCCTTGGGGAACGTTAAAAGTACATATCTGCTCCTGTACTCTCTGATCTCATCCCTGAGAAAGTTGCCCCGAGGAGCTGCAGGGAACGCAAGAAAGCGATTCATGGCTCTGCTCCTGTGGCTCAAGTGGCTAAGGCGCTAGCCACATACACCTGAGCTGGCGGGTTCGAATCCAGCCAGACCGCCAAACAATAATGACGGCTGCAACCAAAAGATAGCCGGGCGTTGTAGCAGGCGCCTGTGGTCCCAGCTGCTTGGGAGGCTGAGGCAAGAGAATCGCTTGAGCCCAGGAGTTGACGATTGCTGTGTGCTGTGATGCTACGGCATCACAAAAAAAAAGAAAGAAAGAAAGCGGTTCATGACATAAAGGAGCAAAGCCACCAGCACACTCTTTCACAGCAGGAGCACATGAACCTAAGAATTGCCTCCCCACTCACAGGGTTTCCTGAGGTCTTTGATAGACAAGATGACTAGGCTTCACAGCCAGCAGCGATGCAAGGTCTGACTCAGGGCCAGGAACAGGCAGTGACTATGTCAAAGTTGCCAGTCAAAAAAGCCTCACATCCGGGCACCCAGCAGAATTCCTGATGTCTGCTATGCACAGCTCTGTGCAGCCAAATCCCAGCAGGAGGAACCAGGAAGGTGGAGATGATTTTCAATAAAACATGGGTTCTGATTCTTCTGTAGCTGTGGTTTCACAACCCCCTAGGTCTGTCTCGGAAAAAAAAAAGGAGATCCTTTTCAATAAGAGAAATACATACTACAGCTTCTGTTAGGTGTGTGCCATTAAAAATAGCTGCATCCCTATATCTATACTCATAGGGATGAGACTAGGTTATGGGTATTCGCAGGGTTTATCTTGGACATCTTGGCGATCCAGTTTATCCCAGTCATTTGTATGAATCCAAAGCTTTGCACACAAGAGACTCCATTCTGTAGAGACTAGAGGAGGCACATGAGGGAGATAGGAAAAGGTCTGTGACCATGCCAAGTGTCAGTCAGGCAGGCTGGAGTTGAGTGAGTGGGTCAGAAGCAGAGGCAAAGATTATTAAGGACAAGAAAATAAGAAAAATGAGGAGGGTGGCAGAGAGAGGAAGGAAAAGGGAAAAAGAGAGGCAAATAGTAGCAGGAGAGACAGCTTCTTCCAGCAGGCTAAATGGACATACTTAACGTAGTTAGCTTTGAAACCTAGTGGCCATTAGAAACTGTGGACATCTTGGCTCCACATAGGAGCCTTCAGAGGGTAATGGTCTGCAGCACAGGTAGGAAGAGTTTCATTTACCCAGAGTGCCTCTAGTAATGGCAGGGTGTCTGTCTGCATGGATACCTTACACAAAAAGATAGACCCATGTCCCTCTGTCGTGAAAACAGGAGAGGCCTTGAGCAGAGGGGACGTGTGCAACCATGTGCTGAATCATTTTAACTAACATTTCAGGTGACTAGTTCGGAGCAAATGCAAAGGAGGTGCGGAGCAGATTTCAGTGTTAAGGTTGTGGGAAAGGTCAACATATCCATATATTACCCATGGGGGGGATACACACTTCCTCCTCCAACACCCTTAGAAAGAAGGCACATTCGAAAGGCAGGACAATCCCACTGGAATTTCAGAGTGATCTCAATTTGGTGTAGGATATTTTGGTTCTTCTGGTGTATACTTGTCAGACCCATGTATCAGGCATGTCCTTCATGCCCCCGTCACCTGTGTAGCCTCCTCTTTCCTCCCCCAGCAAAAGAAGCTACTGAGAACAGTTGCACTTAGGAAAGTTTTGGTAGCCACAGTGCATGGCTGGATCTCTGATGTATCCTGTGTTGGAGGCTTTGTGTGGCTGAAGGAAGCCTTCTAGACCCACTGCAGCTGTAGATTTTATTTCTATATTATTTTCCACAAGTTGAAAAGTGGAGCCTTCCCTTGACAGGAAGAGCAGTGATACAAGACCCTGTCAGTGAATGCAGGAAGCTTAAGTTAGAAGCTCTCCTTGGCCTAGTTACCCAATGTATCCTCCTTTCTGCTTTCCACCTGTTACTGGGGACAGAGTAACACCACAAGGTATACACACATGACACTCTCTTGCCTCCCAGGCCCTTCCCCTCCTGGAATAGAACACTGGGAGGGACCTGGAGTATCTAATCCCAGCTTTCTCCTTATGAAGCCATTCACAATCATTGGACCCCACCCTAAGATCCCCTGTACTGCTAGTCTATCATGACCCCTTTTCTTCCTCATCAAGCCCTCTGGCCATCTCCCACTCAATCCTGGAACAGAATATTGCCAACTGGCTGGGTCAATAAATGGCAGGATGTGTTGAGGAAAGTGCAGCCTTGCAGTCACAGGAAACCACAGGTTGTTTGAAATGGTGAGACATTCAAGTAAATGTCCACTTGTCTCCTGAGCATTCATAAGAACAGAAATGTTAAGGATGTGTCTCTTTTAAGGAGAACCCCTGCTCCCTCCTCTAGGACCATCAGTGCTGATTCCTAAACCAGGACCCATGCTCCCTGGAATAGTGAATATCTTCCTCCTTACAGAGTTCCTAAAACAGCAACTCCATTTTTCTGTCAGGGACAAAGAGGGCTACTAGCTTACCGATGCACAACCTACCAACTCTGAGTGATAGCTTGCAATGCTGAGATCAAACATTTGCCTCAGTGTGCCTGGGGGGATGGCACCATAAATTTGGGTTGACAGAAACAGTGACAGAACTATAGAAGATAATACAAGACAAGAACACTGATTCAGACAGGGGCATGTAGACTGAATATTGTCCTAGACTTGGACTGAAACTTGAGGAAATAGTGGGAGGAGACAGAGTGAGAGTAGAGGAAGGGAGGACTGTCATATAGACAGTTCGTTATGTGGTAAGAGGAGACACACAGAGAGGGGTGTGGGAATAGAGCCAATAGAAAATGAGCTGTGTGGTGAAGAGAGAGACAATAGAAAGAGGGCTGAGAAGAAATCAGGACAAAAACACAGATTTTCCTTTGCAGAAGAACGAGACACACAGAGACAAGGCTGTGGTGGGAGGGAGGGACACAGAGAGAGCACTGTGGGGGATGAGGGAGCAACAGAGAGAGCTCTTTAGGGGAAAGTGAGACAGGCAAGATGATGAAAAGAAAGAAACAGACAGGGGGGACTGTGAAGGGAAACAAGGACACAGAAGGTGGTGTTGTACTGAGACAGACAAACAGAAATCATTCTCGGGTAAAGAGAAAGACACAGAGGGTTCCTTGTAAGGGACACATAGGACTTGGCAGAAAGAGACCAACTAAAAACAGGGCCATCAGTGGAGAGAGGCACAAGTAGAGACACATTAGTGAACGAGACCTTTCAATCAGAAGACAGACTGCACTCCAGCTCATATCTAACTGTGGCTTTGGTGCCTGTGCACTTTGTCTCGGGTGGGTCATAGGGACAAGCAGTAAGATTCTGACCAGGTAGATTCAGGCTTTTCTGAGTGGGACTTGTCATCACTTCAGAGGAACATGTTCTGGCAGTCCATCCTTTTGGCCAGTGGGGTGTGCCACTCTACTGCTCATGGTAATCAGATAGAAGACTCTGCTCATACCTCTTTCTGTTGTGTGGCTGCCTTCAGAGATCCTAGAACTAATCCCTGGGCACAGGAAGAGGAATCCCACAGAAAGTGGCAATGGGATACTTTTAAGGGCTTCTGGGCCAGATCGAAGATTGCTATCTCTTCTTCTATCAGAGTGCTGGAAATGACATTTTTTTTCTCAGTGTCCACCAATACTGGGCACTTGTCTGTGGAACCTTTAGGGACCCTATAAGGCAGAAGTTCTCAACCTGTGGGTTGCAACCTCTTTGGACTGTAATAAAGGTTCATGGCTTTGGGCAAGTTGAAAACCACTGCTATAAGGTAAACTGAGCAGTCTGGAAGACCTCATCCATCAGGATGATGTGCCTGGGGCAGAGGAGTGGTCAGGGCCAGAGGTTAGAGCAGGAACACACTGCCTTGCTGGCAGCTCAGCCATCAGCCCTGCTCAGATCTCACAATGTGCCTTTTAACCTCATGTCCAAGCCTGACAAAGGGGAGGGCATTTCTAATGCTACTTCTTTGACAAGAAGGATCCAGCATGTGGCTGTGACACCCTTAACCTTCACATAGCAATGGAGTCACTGAGGATAGGAACAGGAGTTAACAAGTGTGGTGGGAAGGTGGACACAAGTTACAGAAGTGGAAGGTGGCATAATGTGTGCCCACAGAGATGCTCATCTTACACAGAGACTGGGAGAAGTCCTAGGGCCAATGTTAGAAGTTTCCACCTCCAGCTCTCACAGTGTTAAGACCTCACATTGTTCCATGCTCAAGGTGTTTTCAGGAAGTGGCACCCGATCAAGGTCGAAGGCCCAAGCCCTCAGCCCACTGGGGGTAAATATTGTGGCTGCTGTGTCACAAATTTGACTGTGAATCTGGGCCAGGGAGTCCTCTTCTCTTTACACTGCATGCAGCACAGTAAATATAAAGACCCTTTTCTGCACTAGCCCCCTTACTTCTTCTATCCCACACTACTTGTGGATGTCTGCTGTTCCTTGAGTGAGTTGATCAGAATGTCCACATGGGAGTTAGTCATTCCAGATCCCAGAATATGGCAGTTTTATACTGCATAGGAGGCCGGGTGGAAGGTCTATGCCTGGCTACCTGTCACCTGGGCAGAATGGCATGCTGAGCCTGGGATCCTCATCCTCGGAAGACGTTCTCACAGGGCCCACCACTGGCATGTGCCTCCTAACCCGGTCCCTCTCTCGCCACCTCTGCTTGTGGTCATGTGCATGTCTAGACATAAGCCTACAGATACACAAGGAGGCATGGGGATTCATGCCCAGGGAGCTAACCGACTCTTACCTGCAGGTCTCCTTGGCACTATCTCCAGACTCAGAAAGTCAGGGAGCCATTTTCTTCACTCACCCTGTCATGCTTCAATCATACAAACAGACACATCACACTTGCACTTCTAGAAAAAAGCTACGGGGAATCTTGGCCTCAATGCATGGTGTGTGGAATGTGGAGGAAGGGTGAATGGACACCTCCCCAAAGGAATAAGTTCCCATGATATTCTAAGGTTCACATTTGTGTTTTCTTCTGTCCTATCAGCCCTGTGAGAGATCCCACACTCTATTCCCACCCAGACAATGAGGGGTTGCCAGCCATGCATGATGTGTCGCTAGGCCATTGACTCCAACCTTGCCACTTGCAAAGTCTGTGGAGGGCCAGCTCTCTGGGCTTTATCTTTGCCTCACTTACCCACCCTGCTGATGTTAGGCAGAATGTCAGCTGCCCTGCCCACTATGCTCTGGTCATTCCTAGGGCCTCCTCTTCCAGGCCCACATTCTGTGTTACATAGGTAGATGAATTCAAAAGTCCTAGATTCTTTCATCCCTTCACTGGGTTATCCCCAACACTCCCATGCACACAGGGACACAGCAACACTTGGTAGAGTTTATTGCTACTCCACATATAGGACCTATCCTCTGTTCATTCTGTACATACATCTTTTGCTCCCTTCTATAACCTAGAAGTGAGAAATAGACACAAGAAAAACATAAGACAAGAGAAGTTATACACAAGAGAATAAACACACAAATTCCACAACACAGAAGAACACGTATACATTGAGAGGATACTGTGAGTCTCTGAATGACATGCAAACCCTGGGGTGTGGAGGCCCACATTCTTCCCCTGGGCAGGCACATTGTCCCTTGACATTTACTTGTCCTTTGCAATCACTGATCCAGTGCTCTCCAATGCCCTCATTTCTTATCAGGACACTGGCCAGTGTTGGAGCTTTCAGCATTGAGAAAAAAAAGCCAGAAGAATGTTGGATCGAAAGCTGGGAATTTTACAAGTGGGCACAGCAATTCTGCAGTCAATCTACATACGTCCTGGGAGGCTTGGATAGGTGGATTCAGGGAGCCCCACTGAATGGCTGGGAATAGCAGGGAGGGAACTCAGGGTGGCTTGAAACCCAGGGCATGACCATTCAGGGAAACACACTGATTCAGCCCTGCTTCCTCCTCAGTGATCCTGAACCTGTATTGGGCTTGAGCTTCCAGCATGACATGTGGAAGACATTCTAACATTTGCTAGAATGTTATTGAGCATTTTTGTGTTGGTGCTTATTAAATAATATTGGTCTGTAGTTTTTCTTTCTTGATTTCCTTGTTTTGGTATCAGAAAACTTCTATGCTGTTTGCTTCATAGAACATGTTGGAGATGCTTTCTTCCTTGAAGTAAGTTCTGCAATATAGGTATGAACTCCTCTTTGAAGGTTTGCTAGAATTCTATTATAAAACTGTCTTACCCAGAACTTGTCTTTTTTTGGATTATTTATAATTGTTATTGCAATTTTGGTGTCATCCAGATTTAATGTAATCTCCATCAATGTACCAATGCCCTACTACCAATAGCAGTTTGGAAAATAGAAAAATAATAATACTGTGTTTCTTTCAGAATGAGGAAAAAATGAATAGCCGATACAATTCTAAGAAATAAAAATAAATCTGAAGACATCATAATAGCGTACTTTAGCTTATATTAGAAGTCTACAGAGATCAAAATAGTGTGGGACTGGCACAAAAATATAGATTATGGGACAGAATAGAAACCCAGAGTTGAAACAAGAAGGATATTACCATCCGATCTTCAATAAAGCAAACAAAAGCATACATGTAGGACAAGGACCCCTCTATAATAAATAATGTTGGGAGAACGGTTAGCTACATTGGACCTGAAATTGGACCTTCACCTCTCATTACTTAGAAAAATTGACTCTAACTGGATAAAAAATTTAAATTTAAGATAGAAAATTTTAAAAATTCTATAAGAAAGTGTGGGAAAAACATTTGACAATATCTGAGAAAAGATTTTATTTTATTATATTATTTTTAGAAAAATTTCTCTATTTATAATTCTATCTTTCCCTTAGGCCTTTTTAAAATTAATTATTAAATCATAGCTGTGTTCATTAATGCAATCATGGGGCACCATACATTGGTTTTATATACCATTTGACATATTTTCATCACATTGGTTAACGTAGCCTTCCAGGCATTTTCTTAGTTATTGTGTTAAGACATTTATATTCTACATTTAGTAAGTTTCACATGTACCCTTGTAAGATGCACTATAGGTATGGTCCCACCAATTACCCTCCCATTCTCCCCCCTCCCATCCCTTTTCCCTTTCCCCATATTCTTAGGTTATAGGGGGGTTATAGCTTTCATATGAAAGCTATAAATTAGTTTCATAGTAGGGCGGAGTACATTGGATAATTTTTCTTCCATTCTTGAAATACTTTACTAAGAAGAATATGTTACAGCTCCATCCATGTAAATATGAAAGAGGTAAAGTCTCCATCTTTCTTTAAGGCTGCATAATATTCCATGGTATACATATACCACAATTTGTTAATCCATTCGTGAATCAATGGGCACTTGGGCTTTTTCCATGACTTAGCAATTAAGAATTGGGCTGAAATAAACATTCTAGTGCAAATATCTTTGTTATAATGTGATTTTTGGTCTTCTGGATATATGCCTAGTAGAGAAATTTCAGCATCAAATGGCAGGTCTATTTTTAGGCCCCTAAGTAATCTTCAAACATCTTTCTAAAAGAAATGCAGTGTAGAAGTATTCCCTTTTCTCCACATCCACGCCGACATCTCTGGTCTTGGGATTTTGTGATATGGGCTAATCTTACTGGAGTTAGATGATATCTCAAAGTAGTTTTGATTTGCATTTCTCTGATGATTAAGGATGATGAGCATTTTTTATGAAGAAAACCCAGTTCACAATTACAGCAACACCAAAAATAGGGTTTTCTTCATAAAATCTTTTCTCAGACCAGTATTGTCAAGAGTGTAAGTGCATCCTTTAAAATATGAAAAGGTCATGAAGAAGTAACTAGGAAACAGTTATTATGAAGATAAAGAGTATTTATTGAAGGAATATCTAGAAAAATCTTATACAGAATAAAGCATTTTTTTTCTCTATGGCTGCAGTTGTTTTTTTCACAATGTGATCTGATTAGTCGTATTATATATACTGGGCTACAAATGACTGTGATACAAACATCATTATCGAAGAAAATGGCAGTGCTACTGGCTGCTTACGGAGACTAGAGGACTTGGGAGGTGCTACCCAAGGAGTGTGGGCTTGGTTTAGAGGATGTTGTGCTTTTGCAGAAGTTGCTAAGATCCAAGGGAAGTGTGGGCTCACTATGGTAGCTAGGGTTTTGATACTGGTAAAGCCTATCTGTCTCCAACTTCCATTGCCAGATATCAGTTTGCACATAACGGCACTTCCTGGAATCACTGGGTCCTGTGAATTCAAAGGTTCAATTTAGATTTCAATCACTACCCCCACTTTTTATTTAATCCTCAGTTTAAAAAATGAGTAGTGAAGAAAGTATTCAGAAGAGAGTGATACATCTAATCAAAGGTGAATAAGGAAATCATTTTATCACCAAATATATTCTACTCACAAATAGCACTATACCACTAGAAATAAAATCATTTTCCATTAAACCATAAGTATATAATTTTATTTAGGGAAATAAAAAAGATCAAATTTGTGGTGAATCCTAAGGAGCATGCAGTATAATCAGTAGACAGAGAATTATATAAAATGTCTAATTTATTGGAAAAGCACTGAACTAGTATTCATTGTGAAGAGAGGATATATTCACGTGAGATTAAAAGAGCTTAACATCATTTTTAGAAAGTTTGTTCTGGAATTTTTTTTAAGGCAAGAAAGCAGTGATTCACTTTCTTATATTTAGAAATGAGTACTCTACCTTTGTGTGTGTGTGTGTGTGGTTTTTGGCCGAGGCTGGGTCTGAACCCACCACCTCTGGCATATGGGACTGGTGCCCTATCCCTTTGAGCCACAGGCACCGCCCCCTACTCTACCTTTTTAATACAGATAAAGTTATAGTTTATGACATTGAGAAAGGCAAAAAACAAAAGTGAGCTACTTACCATGTCTGCATCAGAGCCTTTGGCCCGAGTAATGAAGCAAACAATAGAACTGCCTATATCAGGATAGAGATGGGCACAGCTTGAAGCTCCTATCACGTGCATCTGTAACATTTCTGGATTCTCATCTGTCTCTCCTAGAAAGGCAGATAGAATATAAAGATCCTCAGGAACAGAGTTTATAATGAAATGCCAGTATTGAGATAAGACCAGAATCTGCATCATCACTTAAAATTGTACCTCTAACTTACTAAGCTAATAACTTCCGTTTATGTTCTCATCATGACAATTAGCATTTTGCCTCACAGATTTATCTAATTAATTAACTTATTAAGCCCATTTTAGATATGTTTAATCACATTTTAAATGCCACTATTCACAATAAAAAATATATATAATTTGATTTGTAAATTCCAAATTCTGAGTGAAATCCAGCTTCAATGGGGGGAGAAAAATCTCTTTTTTATTCCCTTTGTTCCAAAGTTAGCAAAGATTTGCAAAGCAAGTAACCTCTTTCTCTACAAAGAGATCTAACATCTTTTGGAGTCATCATCAAGACCATTTTATTAAACAAACAAAATATCTTGGAGTAAATCTTTGATTTGTATAAACAAAACTCATCGTTAGTAATATAGGCAAATGTAATTAAAGTTCTTCTATGAACTTTACTTTTAAAAATACTAACCTTATTATTACAGACCCACTCACTTAATTAGAAAAATAATAACGAACCTGGTTTAAGAATCCGTGGCCCAGAAAGCCAGCATTCTGAGCTATTCAGATTCTTCAGATGTCCCAAAGGTGCTAAGAGTTGAATAGGAGTTTGGGCCTCTTTAAGGAGCAACAATGCTAGGTCATTTCTTGCTGTCCCACTCACCAACCGGAATCTCTCATGCAGTAGAATGGCAGACACCTTAACAACTCTTAGAGGTGCCCCAGGGTGCCTCAGGCCTAGTATCACAGCTGTGTCTTCAGGATTCCTATTTTTATAGGTAGAGATTAATTTGATTCAATAGAAAACCCAAGCTTTTAAAAAAGGTCTTTCCAATATATACCCTTAGTCACAGTACATAAAGTTTCCAGTTTACCTCCTAGGAAATCAGAATACTATGAATAAAGTCAGTGTCCATAGGCAATGGGATTACAGAGTAATTAACTAACAAGGGTACTAATCAACAAAGCATAGACATTATCTTTTTTAGCCAGAAACAAAGATTCATAAGAGAGATGGTTCATGTACTATAGAAGAGAATTTACCCAAAGCAGGTTCACCAAAATAATTTGGGGACAATAAATTCTAGGATATTTGACAAGCCAGAACACAGAACTTACATGTTTCTGACACAGTGGGCAGCCGTGAGAACCCAAGAACTGCTAATTATGGAACCACTACAGATTTGACTTCCACAGCTGATGATCATAGCCTGCCAAGGCATGGCATAACGCAGAGAGATCCGATCTGCTAAAGCTGATGTGAAAATAAAACAGAAAGTATAAGCAAATATAGTATAATTGTCATACTTACACCATTTTAAAAAGTTTAAAATCTCCATCTCTGTGAAGTAGGTCAGTATTATTAAATATGACTTGCAAACATACACCACTGTATCTTTTATGCTTACATTATTTCCTTGAGAAGAATGTTCCTCTTATTTTCTTTTCAGGTTCACAGTTTCTTTACAGCCTGATTTAAATTCTGTTTAGTCGAAATACTGGGATCCATTTCAGCTTTTTCCCCCACTGAAACTCTTATGCTAGTTAGAAATTAATGTGTTTATGTAATAAAAAGTAATTTGGCTAACAATATTTAGAAATAAAGGTAAAACACCTGTCTTAACTGGAGTTGTTTTAACTCACAAAACTTAAAATCTTATGAGATATCAAATATTTTAAATAGGAAATTCAGTTTTGAAACTCCAGAAATATTTCATTTAAAAGGTAAATGAGATGAAAGCTATGTTGATTAGTATGATTTAAGCATGCCAATTTGTAGAAATAATCAACACGTTGAAAATGGCATAAATGTATTTATGATCTACGTACAAAAGACTTAATTTAAAAAAAAAGAAAAAAAAAGAATCCCTTACATATTGAGTGGAAGAAATGCTGGTTTAACATATGTACCAAATGATGAAGATAACTATTTTCTAAAAGGAATAAGAAAATATAAGACTATGATAGAAGCATGATTAGAATTTTCTATGTAGTTAGTCATCTTTGAGTGAAACTTTGAAGGATGTGAGCAAAGAATTGATGTTTTAAAAGCATCATGCTTTTATGAGAGACCTGATAAAGATCTTTAATTAAGTAAAAATGTAATACACAAGATGAAAATAGATCCCTAGTCTTATCATGAAATGGTTTTTGGTGATAATGTGATAGGTTTCGTAAGATTCAAGGATAATAGGAAAATGATAATCACAAGATAATAGAATTGGGTACATAAGTACCTACAAAAATCATTATCGACTATCACCAAAAATATTTTTAATTTAAACTTATTTAATACATATGAAAGGCATTGTGTTGTAGTGTTATAAAAATAAGATGATTGAGTGTTAGTTTAACCTTTAAAAGCAAAAGAGGTCTGGTGTCAGAGTAAGCAAATAAAATAACTATGATAATCATATTATCTATATCATATGGCAATAAGAAAGTAAAATAAGTATGAAATGACTCTGTAAGCCATGAAGTAAACGATTCCTGTTACCTGGTGGGTATAAAACCCATGCATTATTCAAGAAAAGAGCTTTCTCTCTCCCTTCATCCCTCTTTTCTATTCCTTGTCTTCTATTCTTTTCCTTCTCATATCCCCCTTCCCTTACTACCATTGTCTTGAGCCTTACTCTGGGGCTGTGGTAGAGAGATGAAGTGTGGCCGAACAGAAGCAGGAGTGGCTGCAAAAGCTGAGGTATTCGTAGAGGTAGATACTGAAAGGGAGATGGAAGTAGAGGTAGTCATGGGCCCATGCTGGGACCAGGGTGCATGACTGGGCCTTGTAACTCCTTGGAGCCAGAGAAGGAAAGGGCTCACTTGGCTGAAGACGTAGGGCTTTGTGCAACGTTCATCAAAATGACTCAAGATTCCCACCTGCACCCATGTGTCCTTTTGCTGTAGATGGCACACCAGCGGTGCACCCAAGTCACCCTGAAAGAAACAAACGAAAAGATATAAAGTACTATTTTGAAGGAGGCTCAGAAGTAACTTTTGGTGTTCAATTATCACTCCCTGATCTTATCACCTTACAGCCAGCCTCCCCCATAGCTTTCTTGGCTTCCACACAGAAAGTGAATTCATTCAGGTTGGGCCAAAATTGAGCACAAGTGCTGACTTGAAGGATACTTAAGTGTCTTTTTTGAAGAATTCCAGGACTTCCTGATGGAAAACAGAGAAGGAGGATTTATTTTAGTTTTAACATATTTTAAAGGGAGAAATATGCCTAAAGTGAGATATAATGACAAATATTCTGTTACTCACAAAAGATATTACACTATTTATTTATTTATTTATTTATTTATTTTTATTAAACCATAGCTGTGTACATTAGTATGTTCGTGGGGCACCATACACTTGGTTCACAGATCGTTCGACACATTTTCATCACATTAGTTAACATAGCTTTTGTAGCATTTTCTTAGTTATTTTGCTAAGACCTTTACATTCCACATTTACTAGGATTCACATATACCCTTGTAAGAAGCACGGCAGGTGTAATCCCATTAATCTCCCTCCTTCCCCCTCCCTCCCCTCCCTTTCCCTTTTCTCCCTGTTCTTAGGTTGTAACTGGGTTATAGCTTTCATGTGAAGGTCCTACATTAGTTTCATAGTAAGGGTGAGTACATTGGGTACTTTTTCTTCCATTCTTGAGACACTTTACTAAGAAGAATATGTTCCAGCTCCATTCATGTAAACATGAAAGAGGTAAAGTCTCCATCTTTCTTTAAGGCTGCATAATATTCCATGGTGTACATATACCACAATTTATTAATCCATTCGTGGATTAATAAAAAGCACTTGGGCTTTTTCCATGACTTAGCAATTATGAATAGGGCTGCAATAAATATTCACTCTTTTCAAATATGTCAATCTATCTCATCTAGCCCCTTATTTATTACTTACCTCTCATAAGAGACCAACTAGGTAGCCAGCAATCATACAGCTGTATATTTCTCTTTTGTTCCACACTCTGCTCCAGGCATATAGGAAGGACAAGGGGCTGAAAATGTAGTGGCTGCTTAAGGAAGATCAACCCAGGTCCTAGAGGTCCCTTGGGGCCTAGATAAGGCATTGCACGGTGAATGGCTACAGTCTGAGCTTGGGTAGCATCCTGAAGATCAATAAGCCCCACTTGGACCAGGGCCAGGGCTTCTGAGTTTTTTCTGGAAGGAAAATTTATCAATCATTTTATTACTTTCACATTTAAATTTGAAAAAGAACTCTGGTGATAACATAAATCAATGAAGTCCAGGTGAACTTGTTCCCTGTGCATGCCTTATGAGGCATGGCATGCCTGGACATCTTCAGAAATGAGAAGGTGTTACAATGCAATAGATAACCTTGTCATAAATTCATAACTATTTATAATTATTGTATGTATTAATATTTATATTTCTAGTACAGATTGTGAAAGTTATGAGTTGAAAAGTCTCAAATGTGTGAGACTTTGTATGGTTATTTCTCCTTGAATCTTGTTTTCTTCATCTATATTAATAGCTTTTCTTCATAGAATGTTAAAAATAAGTTAAATAATGTATTCAAGACAAACTTTTGAGGTAGATTTTATTTTAAATATGAAAATATTGATTTTTAATATAGAAGATATCTGACATCATGAAAGATAAAATTGTATGATTATGATTTTAACTCAGCATACTTTCCACCAAAGGTTTTATATACATACATAGACACATACATAGACATATACATAGACATATATGTACACATATATTTTATAAATGTACTGTACCCTGAAATTATCCCTAAAAATAGGCAAATATTAATTTGAAGATACATTAGAAACAAAAAATAAGGAAAATAGAAAATAGAAAAAGTCTAGAAATATTTCTTATCCATGGAATTGGGATATGCTTTATCTTTAACTAAAAAATAAAATAGAAGTGATTATTGCAAGTAAAGAAAAAGTATGAAATTTGATTACAGTGGGTAAGGAATAATACATACCTTTTTAAGAAAGATACTTCTTAATAATCTCAAAGTTTTCATTGCTTGGTAACAATAGCCTAATCATGAAATCACTTACTCAGACTTACATGAAATTGGCACATCTAGCTGTGGTAAGGATCCACTGCTCATTCAGTATAGAGCCAGCACAGAAATGGGAGAAAGACAGTTGCACAGAAACCATCCAAGGGAATTCACCCATTTCTGCCTCCCAACAGTTGGGACAGTGGGGGACAAGACCAGGACGTAATCCACACTCTGCAGAAAGAATATGCATGTGGGACAGAGTGAAGTTAGTATCATTTTCTAACTAATAATAATCTATTCAACTAATAATCTATCTTTAGACTATTTTTAGATTAGAAAAATGTTTATACATTAAGTAGCTTCAATTTTAGGGAAGTACTTATAAGTATGTTATTAATCCTAAAACTTAGGTATATTAGTAAAGGCTATCTGCACAATTTCCATTGCAATGATAATTTCAAGTATGTCTATTCATTCTTCAAGTGATATAATAAACCATTTCTAAGCAATTTGAGTGTTTTAGAACACATTTCTTTAAAATGAATTGTGCTAATTAACTTACTGCATACCTTTTCTCAATATTAAACATCTGTTAACATTATACTATTTATTAACCTCTCTTATTACAGAAAATGACCTTTATTTTAAAAATCTGAGAACATGGGGGCAGTGCCTGTGAGCCAAAGGAGTAGGGCACCAGGCCCATATGCCGGAGGTGGCGGGTTCAAACCTAGCCCTGTCAAAAAAAAAATTAAAATAAAAATCTGAGAACTTGGTATCTAATCTTAGAGATTTTAATTTTAGAATCCAACAAGAACTCAGTCCCAAATATAATGACTCTATTTATGACTAAACTTGCCTGTGGTTTCATGAGAAATAACAGCTGTCTTGAAGAGCCAGAAAGCCTGGAGACTCTCTTTCCAGATCACACCTAGGTGACACTCAGCCAGTGAAACGTTGAGTTCTGAATGCCTGAGAGTTGATTGTTCAGGTTCATGCTTAGACTTTGGTGCAGGCTGAGATACAGACATTTGAGGAGATTGCTTTGTTGGAAGTGTGGTTGATGCAGCATGCAAGGATGAAATAGTATGAGAAACAATGGTCTTTTCTGTAAGTTTTGAGGAAGAGAGTTCCTGACGAGGACTGTCAAAAGAGGCTAAAGGTAGGGGTATAGAAGAGAAGGCTACAGGAGAGAAAATGGAACAAGATGGGAAAATGCAGGATGAAGGGAATGTGCAAGAAAAGACTGAACAAGAAGGTAGCGATGTACATGGAGATGAGAGAAAGCAAGAAATAAGAAAAGAAAAGGATGAAGAAAGAGAGACAAGAGAGGCAGACAGAATATGCTTGTTTTCTTTTGTCTTGACAATTTGTAATTTCTTGCCATAATTCTCATAATCAACACTTTTAGGAAGCCAAGTGCTTGTAAGCTGGTTTGGTTGGAGAGAATTGATTTTATCTTGAGTTTGTGCAGCAGCTATCTCAAGTGACAAAGTTATAAAATTCTGATCTGGGGAAGGAATAGTGTTTACTAATGAAACAGGTACATGTTTAGAGCTGAAACGGCTCCTTAATGAGGTTTCTCCATCAGATTCAACTTCAGGAGGAGTAAATGATGCAATTATATCAGCTTTAAAATGGGTTACTGGTCTTAGTATTTCTGTTTCATGCTGGATCCAGGCTCCAACATTGTCAGGTTTAGAAATAGCAAAGGATGCAATAATTGCAGCTTCAGGCTGAGTCCAGGGTCTATTTACTTGGGTTATAGGCAGAGCCCAGGATATAAGTGTTCTTCCTTCAAAGGAAGTCAAGGGTTTGACTACCTGAGATACCACCTGGGACCAGGATCTGGCAATAAAAGTTTCAAATTTGGTAGATAGTCTGACTGCTTGGGTTTTAGACTGGATCCAATGATGAACTAAACCAACTTCAGGCTGGATCCAAGGACTAGACATTTGAGATTCTGAATAAGTCCATTGTATGCCTTTATTCATTTGAATGTGGAACCAAGGTTTGTCAGTTTTCAACTTGATCCAGGGTCTGACTACTTGTGCTTCAGCATAAGGTGATGGTTGATTTGTAGCAACTCTTGGCTGAGCCACTGGCTGAACTTTACCAACTTCAATCTGGGTCCAGAGTCTAACTGATTCAGTGTTCGACTGAATCCAGGGTCTAGCTATATCACTTTGTGTCTGTAACCAACGTGTGACTGTATTCACTTCAGTCAAATTTGGGGGTTTTATTACTTGTCTTACAGTTTGGGTCCACGTTTGGATTGTTTTTCTTTCAGGTTGGTTCCAGGGTCTAACTGAATTCATTTGCGTCTGCAACCAGTATTCTATTACTTTATCTGCTCCAGGATGGGTCCAAAGATTAATTTCAGAGTGAGTCCAAGGTATGATTGTAGTCATTTCATGCTGAGGCCAAGGGTTGGTTATACCAATTCCAGGCTGGGTCCAGGAATGTGTCATTTGAGATTCAAATTGGGATTGAAACCAAATCCCATCATTTTGAGTTGGAGACCAAAGTATGATTGTATCATCTTCAGACCAGGTTCTAATTGCTTGAGATTCAAGATGAATCCATGATTTTATTTTATCCATTTCAGAATGGGTCCTGAGACTATCTGTATTCATTTTAGCATGAATCCAGGGGTGTGAAACACCACCTTCAGACTGGTCCCACAGTCTGATTGTTTTAGTTTCAGGTTGGGTCCAGGGGTGGATTAATTGTTGTTCTAGCTGGATCCACGTAGTGACTGTTTTAGATTCAAGTTGACTCCTTTGTCTTACTATATCACTTTTAGTCTGGAACCAAGGCTGAAGAATATTAATGTCAGGCATGGTCAGGTGTTTTCCTGTTGGCATTTCAGCCTGGGTTAGTTGTATGACTGTATTAGAAAAAGACTGAGTCCATGGCCTGTCTTTTTGAGATTCAGTCCTGGTCAAAATAGTATCAGTTTTATTTTGGGTCCAAGGGTTGACTATATCTGCTTCAGTTGGGGTCCACAGTTTTACTTTATTTGCTTCATAAACAGTCCAAGGTCTCATTGTGTCTACTTCTGATTGGTCCCAGTGGTAAAATACCGTAGTTTGAGTCTGGATCCATGAAACAACATCAGAAGTTTTATGTTGGGTCAAAGACTTGATTTTATCATCCCCAAATGTAATAAAGCTATTGAGGGTTTGCGATTCTGGCTGAATCCAAGATCTTATTCTTTTTGTCTGAGTTTTAAACCAAGCTCTGCTAATAAAAGCTTTGTACTCAGGCCAGTTTATGGCTTCTTGTTGTACAGAGAATATCCAGGACATGAGTGTTCCAAGTTCAGGCAATGTCCATGTATTGATGTTTTCAATTTCAGGATGTGTCACCAGAAGAGACACTTGATTTTCAGTTAGAATCAAGGATTGGGTAGTATCAGTTTGAGGTTGCAATGAAATTCTAAGTATATTAGCTTCAGGCATTGTCCAGGATTTCTTAGAATCAGTGTTAAACATTGTCCAAAATGTGTTCATATAAGTTTCACTCTGTATATAGGAATTTACAGTAGAGTCAGTTGGTTTCCAAAATGTGACTGTGGAAGTTTCAGTCCCTGTCCAGGTGTTTACTGCTAGAGAGTCATCCTGGGTCCAAAGTGTGATTGTATAATCTGGATTCTCTGTCTTTAGTTTCACCACTTGATATTCAGACTGTGTACATGGGGTAACTGATGTGGGTTGTTTTGGGGTATTTTTGGTTGAAAGTACAGCCTGAGGGCTTGGCAGCACTATGGATGCTACAGTCTGTGTCCATGGATTTACTGCTGATGATTCTTCATGGGTCCATGATATAAGACTGTCAAATATAGGCTGTGTCCATGTGATTACTTCTGGAGACTCTAATTGCATCCACAGTGTCACTGTATCATATATAGGATCTGTAGGGGTAATAATTTCTGGAGATTCATCCTGGGTCCTCAATGTGACTGTATCAGATACAGGCTGAGTCCAGGTATTTATTAGTGGATATTCATCTTGAGTCAAATATACAGGTGTGGAAGCTTCAGCGTCTGTCCAGGTATTTACTGGTAAAGATTCAGTGTTACTCCATTCTGTTATTGTATCATTTTCAGTCTGCGAAAAGGAATTTAATAATGGAGATAAAATCTGTGTACACAGTGTGACTTTATCAGCTCTAGGCTGGGTCCAGGGATTTAGTGATAAGGATTCAGAATTGGCCCATGGTATGACTACTTTGCCAGCCTTAGCCTGTATCCAAGGATTTGGGGCTGAAGATTCAAACTCTGTCCAGAAATTCACTGTTGAAAATTCAGACTGTGTCTTTGGATGAACTGATAAAAATTCAGCCTGGTTCCAAGTATTTATTGGTAGATATTCACTCATAGTCCACAGTGTGACTTTTTCAGGTAGAGGCAGTATCCAGGGATTTACTAGTGGAGATTCTGTCTGTGTCCATGGTATGAATGTATCAGTTACAGTCTCTATCTTGGAGGCTAATGTAGATACAGCCTGGTGCCACAGTGTAGCTTTATCAGTCTCTGGAGGTGCCCAAAATTTTACTTCTGAAAATTCACTTAGCACCCATAGTGTGACTGCTTCAGAAACTGCCTGTCTCAAATCATTTGCTTCCAGAGATTTCGCCAGGATCCATGGTGCAACTGTTTCAGAAACTACCTCTCTCCAATCATTTACTTCTATAGATTTCACTCGGGTCCATGGTATGACTCTTTCAGAAATTGCCTGTCTCCAATCATTTACTTCTAAAGATTTCACCCGGGTCCATGGTATGACTCTTTCAGAAACTGCCTGTCTCAAATCATTTACTTCCAGAGATTTCACCAGGATCCATGGTGCAACTGTTTCAGAAACTACCTCTCTCCAATCATTTACTTCTACAGATTTCACTCGGGTCCATGGTATGACTCTTTCAGAAATTGCCTGTCTCCAATCATTTACTTCTAAAGATTTTACCCGGGTCCATGGTATGACTCTTTCAGAAACTTCCTGTCTCCAATCATTTACTTCTACAGATTCTACCGGGGTCCATGGTGTAATTGTAATAGCTTCAGACTGAGTCCAATGATTTGTTGCTAAATTAATAACATGGGTGAAAAGAATAAGTATATCAGATATGGGTTGTATGAAGGGATTTACTTCAGGAGATTCATTTTTAGTCCACTCTGTGACTATTTCTGTTGTAGACTGTGTCCAGGTATTTTCTGATAGAATTTCATTCATGTTCCACAGTGTAACTGTAGTAGTTAAAGCCACTGTTAAGGGAATTTTTGCTGGCAATAGAGTCTGGGTCCATGATGTAATAGTTGCAGTTTCAAATTGTGTCCATGGAATTACTGCTAAATAAACACTCTTAGCCAACGGTGTCACCGTATTAACAACAAAATGTGTCCAAGGTTTAAAAATTTCAGAATTAGCCTGGGTCCACAGTGTAAGAGAATCTACTTTGAGCTTTGTCCAGGGACTTACTTTTGGTGATTCTGATTTTGTCCACTGTGTAAACACATAGGTTTCATATTGTGTCCAGAGATTTACTGGAGAAGTTACCTGGTTCCACAGAGTGACCATATCAGATATTGCCTGCATCCAGGGATTTACTGTTGGAGATTCATCCTGTGTCCATGACATGTGTGTATCAGATACAGACTGAATCTGGGGATACGATGATAGAAATTCAGACTGAGTCCATAGTGTGACTGTACTAGCTACAAGCTCAATCCAATGAATTACTGTTGAAGATTCAGCCTGAGGCCATGGTCTGAATGAATCGGGTAAAGGCTCTGTCCCAAAACTTAGTGGAGATTCAGTTTGGGGCCACAAAATGACTGTGTCAGACATATGTTGCATCCATAAATTTACTACTGATGACTCAGACTGGGGCTTTTGTGTGATCATATCAGCCAAAGGCATCCATGGATACACTGCTGTGAATTCAGCATGGATCCACAGTGTGAGATTATCAGCTACAGATTTTGTCCCTGGATTTACTATTGGAAATACAGCCTGTGTCTCTGATGTAATTAAGGAAGTTACAGTTTCCATCCAGAGATTTACTGGTAGAGATCTATCTTGGGCCCATAATTTGATTGCATCAGATACAGACTGTGCCCATAGATTTATTGGTGGGGACTCAGTCTCAATCAATGGCATAACAATATGAGCTGCGGGCTCTGTCTGAACATTTAGTTCTGTAAATTCAAACGTGGTCCACAGATTGTCTATCGGGGCTATTGTCTGTGTCCATAGACTTACTTCTATAGAATCTTCTGGGACCCACTGGCTTACTGTATCTATTTCAGATTGTGTCCAGGGATTTCCTATGGGAAATTCAGCCTTGGTCCATGGTGTCACAGTATCAGTGGCAGACTCTGACCAGGGAATTATTGCTAGAGGATTATCCTGAGTCCATGGTGTAGTGGCATCACCCACAGGTTTAGTCCAAGTACTTGCCACTATAGTTTCAGCCTGGGTCCAAGGTGTGAATATATCACTTTCAGACCCTGTCCAGGAACTTAATTCCAGAGTTTTATCCTGAATTGATATTGTGACAATACTAGTCTTAGACTGTGTTGAATAAATGTGAGAGATTGAGTAAAAGTGATTGAGTAAATGTGATTCAGCCTGTGTACACACAGTATAGGACCATAAATATACTACTGGTGATTTAATGTTTGTTGTAGGTGTGATTATATCAGTTTCAAACTGATTCCATAGATTTCCTGCTAAAGATTCAGGCTGCATCCACAGTGTGATTGTGTCAGTATTAGTTTGTGTCCAGGGATTTACTGATGACAAATTAGACTGTGTCCACAATGAAACTGAATCAAATTCAGACAGGACCCAAGTATTTACTGCTGGGGATTCATCTTTCCACCACAGCATGATAGTGTTATGTATAATATTTGTTATGGAATTTATTGCTAGAAGTACCTCCTGGGTCCCTGGTATGACTGTATCAGATACAGACTCTGTCAAGGGACTTAAAACTGCTGATTCATCTTGAGTCCACAATGTGAGTGTATTCAATATAGGCTGTGTCCATAGAGTCACTGCTGAAGATTTTTCTTGAGTCCACAATGTAATTGGATCAGTTCCAGATTCTCTCCAGGGCATTAATTCTTGAAATTCAGTCTTTGTCCCTATACCAGCTGACATAGCTGTCCACTGATTTACTGTTGGAGTTTTAGCCTGGGTCCACAGTATGACTGTGTCAATTTCAGATTGTGCCCAGGGATTTATTTCTGGAATTTCTACCTGGGTCCACAGTATGAATGGATCGGTTTTAGACTGTTTCAGGGTATTTAATTCCAGAGACTCATCCTGTGTCCATGGGCTTAATGTACTAGCTTCATTTTTTACCCAAGGATTGACTATATTAACGTCTGCCTGAATCCAGGATCCCACTGCATCAACTTCAGTCTGGGTCCAAAATTTAATTTCATCACTTTCAAACTTATACCAGGGCCTAATTTTATAAATATCATGTTGTATCCAAGCTCTTAACTTATCATCCAGAGGTTGATTCCAGGGCCCAACTATTTCAGTCTCAGATTGTATCCAGTGATGTGCTGTTTGAGTTACTGGCTCTGTCAATCCTGTGACTGTCTCCAATTCATTCTGGATCCAAGGTTTTACAGTATCACCCTCAGTGTGAGTCCAAGATCTGGCTATATCATCTTCAATTTTGGTCCAGGGGTGAACTGTTTGAATTCCTGTCTCAATCCAATGTTTGAATGTATCCATTTGTATTTGCAACCAAGGTCTGACTCTGTCAGTTTCAATCTCAGACAAGGGAAGATTTGTTTGAGATTCAGATTGGCTCCCAGTTTCTATTGCATCAGTTTCTGATGGGAACCAAAAGGTAACTATATCATCCTTCAGTTTTGACAAGGGTATTACTATTTTAACTTCAGACTGTATCCCTGGCCTGAATGCAAATGTTTCAGGCTTTTTCCATTGTTGAATGCTGCTAAATTCAGCTTGAGTCCATAATCTGATTATATCAATGTCAGGCTGAGACCAAGGATAGACAGTTTTAAAATCTGGATGGGTAGTTGGTTTAACGTGATCTAATTTAGTTGAGAAGAAAGCTTTTATTGTATTAGATTCAGGCTGGTTCCAGGGTATGATTGTTTCAGTTTCAGTTTGGGCCCATAATCTAATTATATCTGCTTCTGGCTGGGGCATATTCTTATCTTGAATTTTTTCAGTCTTGGTCCTGGATCTGAACATTTTCTGTTTAGACTGAATCCAGGGTTTGATTCTTTCTGTTGTAGTCTGTTGCCATGATCTTGTTGTATCACTTATCCTCTGAGTCAACAGTTTTTCTGATTGAGTTTCTGGCTGGATCCAGTTTTGGATTATATGTGCATCAGACTCAGCCCAGAGCTTGATAGTATCAACTTTAGAGTGAATGGTAGACTCAATTACATGTTCAATATGATGGATGGAGAGCCATGTTGTGTCTTCTGGCTGCCTCTGAGATTCAAGTACAACAGTCTTATGATTACTCAATGGATTAGTTCCTTTCATTTCATTTGAGGGTCTGATCATATTGGCTTTATATTGTGCCTGAGACTTAGTTGTATCAGATGAAGACTGAGCCAAAGAGAAAGGAATATTAAGTGTGGAGGCAGTCCAAAATTTAGTTGACTTAGATTCTGGGAGAATCTGATATCCATCTGTGTTTTCCACAGGTTCTTGGGTTCTAAATATATTCAAGATGGGCTGAAACCATGATTCCAAAGTATGGGTTAGTATAGGCTTATGGGATTCTTCTTCCTTGAGGGCAGAATGAGCCCACAATTCAATTTTATTAACTATTAAAGAAGCCCATGGATGCAATGTTGCAGTATTAAGACCAGTATTTACTTTATCCACTACATGGTACAATTGGGTTCTAATGAACTCTTCAGTAGATTGAATCTGTATCACTGTTCCCATTTTACAAGGTACAAATTGTGCTGAAGTTCCAACATTAGGAGTAAATTCCAGCCAAGGTTTAGCCACCAATTGACCAAGGGAAGGAACTTTACTAGACTGAACTTGAAATGGAACAGCACTGATCCCAGAAAAAAACCGGGTTCCATCCATGTCATTTGAAAACAGCATCGATGATCCATCAGCATTAAATAATGGTATAGTATGAAGCCCAGCTGTACTAGTTAATGGTTTAATAGAGGATCTTACCATGTCAGTCATAATTTGATATTGACATTGTATTACACTTTTCTGAGGAAAGTCCCAGGGTGTAGATATATCAGCTGTTTGGGGACTCTGGGGTCCAAAAACCCCCAAAGATTGAAAAGTATCAGCTATTAGGGTACTCGATGGCTCAGCTGTAGTGAAAGAATCCCATGGTTTAGCAATTGGAGATGTCCAGGATAGTATCATTGGGAATTTACTAGCTGAGGAGAGCTGACTACTTTTAAGGTATAATTGTCTATTTCCAGGAAAAAAAACTCTGGTAGTTGAACCAAATATTATTGAAGTAGGATTTCGTCGCTGTCTGTTCAATGGGGAAGTGCTTAATGTGTGAGATGCTGAAGGGGCAGAGCTTCTGTTACGGCTATGCCTTTTCTGTGAATCCTGTTTAACTCCAGTAAGAAAACTGCAGGGTAAGGAAAAAATAGGGTCCAGTGGATTCTGGAATGCCTTGATAAGCCATCTCATCCAAGAAATGTATGGGGCTGTCTTGATGACAAGAATAGGCTTATAACAGGCTACGGAGGTCTCACTGACCAGGCCTACCAGTTCCCAATGACTGCCAAAAACACAGAAAACAGGACTACCTTGCTGAACCTGAATGAGAAAACAAAGATAATCTTCATGTATATCAGACAGACATATTTATAGGCATACATCCTGCATATAAATTAAAATAGGTATAATGTGAATTATAAATTACATAGATGTATATAGCGATTATACAACACACATAAATTAGGTGTTTTGGTTTATATTGAAAGTATGTAAGTATATAAGAGTTATATATTTTCTACCATATATGTAAATTTTATATGACATGACAGACAGTAATAAATGTTACACAGGGCATACTTTAGAAGTTCAGAATATAACTCCTAGATACAAATAACAATTAAATCCAGTTGAATGAGGAAATCAAATGCTAGAAGTAAATTAGAGGCATGTTATAAATAGTAAGAACACCATTCTACACTGAGCATATTTATCTGCACATCACTTATCTCCTTAGCTGAGTGTTTTTAGGAAGAGTGCAACTTACATAATCATATATAATAATTATGTCTGTCATTGCTTCCACTATCATATGTAGTTGTAACTAATGTATCTTCATTGTATCCACAATGTTTGTGATACATATTTGTCGTAAATTGGAAATGTTTTATTTTACTAAATTATCAAACTATAATATACATACAATTAATTTCTAATCAAATAATAAGCCCAATAATTAGGGTTGGCCATAAAGTGTATGTATGGGTGTGTGTGTATAAATATACACCAATATATATGTATATTTGTGTATATATATTTTTATATATACAAAAATATAAAATGTTTTCTCTCTTTCTCTCTCTCTATATATACACAAAGTAGCCATAAAATCTGAATGTACATATATACACACACACACATATATACAAAGTAGCCATAAAATCTGCATATACATATATATATACACACACATATACAAAGAATGGCCATAAAGTTTGTATGTACATGTGTATATGTATATAGTAATTTATACACAAACTTTATGGCCACTCTGTATGTGTATTTATGTATATAAACTATATAATATATATGTACTCACATATATATGTATATGTTATATAGTTATTTATAATGTAATATATATTATTTACATATTTATATAAATAATTTATAAATATTTACGTATATATCTACATTAATTTATATATGTTTACTATATATCTACATTTGTAAATATTTTTATATACACATATTAAAAGTATGATATATAAATGTATCAATATATATAAAGATATGTACATATATAAATATATCTATCTTTACATATAAAAATGTATACATATATAAATCTATTCATATGTTTTCACATATAAATAAATATATTTACATATATAAGTAAATACATATATTTATATATTTTATATGTAAGTAAATGTATGTCTTTTATATATACCTATATATACACATGTATTTAAATATCTTTATACATATTTATAAATATGAAATTATTAGATATAGATATAAAAATACACATACACATATTCAGGGGGGCCATAAAGTTCACATATACATACACACACGGTAGTGATAGTTATATACACAGAGTGTGGCCATAATGTTGGTATATACATATACAGACACACACACATATACTGTAAAGTTCACATATACATATACACCAATAAACACACACAAGTGACAATAAAAGCGTGTGTGTGTGTATACATACGTGTGTATACATACGTGTGTATACATACGTATGTATACACACACACGCAGGGTGACAGGATGGCCATAAAGTTTGTATATACATACACATAGACACACAAAGGTCATACATACACACTTGATGGCTGTAAAGTTTATATACATACACACAGACGTATAAAGGATAGTCATAAAGTTAATATATACATATACATATATATATATAAACACCCACAGTATGGCCAGAAGTTATATACATATAGATATATAGATACACACATATACAGGGTCACCATAAAGTTCATATGTATATACACACATACACACACATATACAGGATGGCCATATGTCTATATATACACACTCATATCCAGGTATTTGTATATATGTGTACACATATGAACAGGGTGACCATAAAATTCTTTTTTTGAGAGTTCCGTGGTGTCACACGGCTCACAGCAACCTCTAACTCCTGGGCTTAGGCGATTCTCTTGCCTCAGCCTCCCGAGCAGCTGGGACTACAGGCGCCCACCACAATGCCCGGCTATTCTTTTTTTGTTGCAGTTTGGCTGGGGCTGGGCTTGAACCCGCCACCCTCGTCATATAGGGCCGGCGCCCTACTCACTGAGCCACAGGCGCCACCAACCATAAAATTCTTATATTATGTATATACACAAACTCATACACACACATACATATACATTTTGGTCCTAAAGTTCATATGTGTATATATATACTCACTCATACACAGGGTGGTCATAAGGTCAGTATGTATGTACACACTGACACACAGTGTGTAGAGTGGCTACAAATTTATACACACACACACACACACATACACACAGGGGGGCTATAAAGTATATATCTTTATATATATGAATATACATATATCATGTATATTATACATATTATATGTATATTATAATATATGAATGAATATATATATATATTATGCACACATACACACACATATATGTACAAGGTAGCCATATAGTTCAAATATACATATACACACACGGAGTTGCCATAAATTTTGTGTATACATAAATGCACGCACACACACACAGGGTAGTCATAACATACACATATACATACACACACATATATAGGGTGGCCATGAAGGTTGTATACACATATATGGACACACATACACAAGATGGATGTAAAATTTTATATATATTGATATTTATGCACACATACATAGACAGGTGGCCATGAGTTTTGTGTGTATAAATGTATATATGTGTACATGATCATATGCACACACACATATTCATGGTGGCCATAAAGTTTTATACACACACAAGTTTTATATACACACACACAAATACATGCATATATATATTTATTTACGTTAATTTGTACATAACTCATATCCAGGGTGTCCATATATACTTATATAAACATACATACACTGTGGACATAATTTTTATGTATATGTGGACATATAAAAACACACACAGTGACCAGGAATGTGCACACACACACATACACATATGGTGTGGCCCTGAAGTTTGTATAAAAACACATGTACAAGGTGGCTATAAATTCATATACACACACACAGAGTGGCTACAATGTTTGTGTGATATACACATTCAAAGGAGCCACACAGTTTATAAATACATATACACACACAGAGCATTGCCATAAATTTCAAATATATATATATGGACACAAACACAGGATAGTCATAAAATATATATGTACACACACACGTACAGGATGGCCATGAAGTTTGCATATACATATAAGGACACACATGCACAGGGTGGATGTGAAATTTGTTTATACATTTATGTCTACGCACACATACATCTAAAGGTGGCAATATATATGCTATACATATACAGGGTGGCCATAAAGTTTGCATAAATACACACACACATACACAGAGTGGCCATAATGTTTGTATATATATGTAAATATATATAATTATATATATCTGTGAGTGTGTATACATATGTATATATATACAAATATATATACACACACACACATATAACATACATGGTAGCCATAAAGTTCATATATACATATATACACACACAGAGTTTCCATGAATTTTGAATATACATATATGCACACACACACAGTGGCCATAATGTTTGTATATACATATAAACACACACACACAAATATACTAAATACTTTACAAGTACTTCCCATATACATATATACCAAACACAAATGTGGCTATAAAGTTTATGTATACATACACACACACACACACACAGTGGCCATAACATTTGCACTTCCTTATACACACATATACAGGGAAGCCATGTAATTCCTATTATTTGTATAGATACACATACACACACACAGGGTGGTCATAAATTTTTATATAGGTACACACACAACACAGAGTAGCCATAACGTTCATGTATACTTACATAAACACTGGGTGGCCATAGTTTGTGTATACATATACACACACATATAAAGCATACCAATAAAGTTCACATATGCATATATACGATATGCACAAACACAGTGTGACCATCATATACATATATACACACACATACATTGTGGAAATATGTATATATATGTGTGTGTTTGTGTATATATTTGCACACACACACAGTGTGACCAAGAAGTTTCCATACACACACATATACACAAACAGGGTGGCCTTGACTTGTAAATACTTTGTATTTACACACACATACAGAGTGGCTGTAAATTCATACACACACACACAGAATGGCTGTAACGTTTGTATGATATACATATGCGAAGGAGCCACACAGTTCATACATACCTATATGCTCACACAGGATTTCCATACTTCATATATATGCATATATGGACACACACACAGGGTAGTCATAAAAAATATATATGTATACATATATAAAATATATGTGTGTGTGTATATATATATATAAAATACATATATGTGTATACACATACACACCCACATACAGGGTGGCTATTAAGTTTGCATACACATACATGGACACACATGCACAAGGTTGTTGTGAAGTCTGTATTTACATTGATATGTATATACACACATATACATACAGGTGGCCATAAGGCTTGTGTGTATACACATATATAAACATTTAAATATCTTTTTATATAAATATAGTCACATGCATTATTTACATATACAAATATATTTACTTATGTGTCCATATTTTCATATACATTTATATATAGATATATATACACACACACGTATAGGGTGGCCATAAAGTTTGTATATATGTATACATCAATTCACACATACTCATATACCAGGCAGCCATAAAGTCTGTATACACATATACACACAAATCCACTCAGGAAAGCCGTAAAATGCATATAGATGTCTATACAAACAGGGTGGCCACACATTCATATATACATATATATACACATAGACAAATACAGTTTCTATATATACACAAAAACATACACATGAAGTAGCCATAAAATGTGTGTATTATTTATAATATATATGTGTGTGTGAGATGTGTGTATACGTATATATACACACACATATACCTACACACACATATACATACAAGAGAATCATAAAGTTCATATATACATATACCCACACACAGAGTTGCCATGAATTTTGTATATACATGTATGTACAGATATGCACACACACAGAGGCCATAATGTTTGTATGTATATATATATACATACACACCCACAAACATATACCAAATACTTTACAAGTACTTCACCTACACATATATATCAAAAACACATGTGGCCATAAAGTTTGGGTATACATACATACATACAAACACACACAGGGTGACCATAATGTTCATGTATACATACATACACACTGAGTGGCTATAGTTTATGTATACCTATATACACACGTACATATAAAGCATGCCCATAAAGTTCATATATGCATATATAAATACATACACACAGTGCAACTATGATATACATATACAAACACATACACTGCAGCCATAATGTGTGTTTATATATGTACATACACATAGGTATATGCACAGACACACACAATGTGACCAGGAAGTTCTCATATACTTACACACACACACACATCTTTAGCGTGGCCCTGAAGATTGTACATACACACATGTACAGGGTGCCTATAAAATCATATACACACACACACACAGAGTGGCCATAATGTTTGTGCGAATACTCACATAAATGGAGCCACAAAGTTCATACATACATATACACACACACAGGGTGGCCATAAAATTTCTATATTTATACATACACATACACACAGAGTGGCCATAAAGTTTGAATACACTTGTACATGCATGTGTGTGTGTAAGTATATGCAAACTTCCAGGTCACACTGGGTGTGTGTGTGTGTACATCTGTATGTCTCTGTGTATATATATTATATATGTATACACACATCACACACACACACACGTAATATATATTCAAACTCTGTGGTCACCCTGTCTGTGTGTGTGTGTGTGTGTGTGAGTATATGTAAATGTGAGTTTATGGCCACCTTTTGTGTATATACGTAAATATGGATATTATGGCTTCTCTTTGTGTGTGCGTGTGTGAGAGAGATATGTTTGTATACGTATGTATATATACACATACAGACATATGCATAGACATACATACACAAACACATATACATACAAGGTAGCCATAAAGTTTATATACATATATACCCACACACAGAATTGTCATATATTTTGTATATATATATATAGTCATATACAATATATGTCATATACAATATATATAGTCATATACAATTATATACTATATATATATATATATGCATGCACACAGTGGACATATTTGTATATACATATGCACATACACACAAACATATACTAATATGGCCACATGTGTGTTGGTACTTACTTCACATATACATATATACCAACACACATGTGGCCATAAAGTTTGTGTATACACACACACACACACACAAGGATAGCCATAAGGTTTGCATATCCATATACACACATATAGGGAAGCCATGGAATTCTTTTATATATAGATACACACACGCAGACACACACACACACACCACACACCTGGTGTCCACAAATTCGTATATATGAATATGCACAACACAGGGTGATCACTATTCATATATACATACATGTGTACATACTGGGTAGCTATAGTTTGTGTGTACATATACACATACATATATGAAGCATACCCATAAAGTTCATATATGCATATATATAAATAACACAAACACAGAATGACCATGATATATACATATACACACATATACTATGGACATAATGTACATGTCTGTATCAATTTAAATATATATATATATATGTATTTGTGAATATATAAATATATTTATATACACAATTGTGTAACCATTTACTTACACACACATATACAGGGTGGCCTTGATGTTTGTATATACACACACATGTACAGGGTAGGTATAAATTCATATACACACACACAAAGTAGCCCTAATATTTTGTGTGATATATAGAAGGAGCCATACAGCTCATACATACACACACACACGGGGTTGCCATAAACTTCAAATATACATATAGACACACACACAAAGGGTAGCCATAAAATTCATTTGTACACATATACACATACGCGGTGCCATAAAGTTTGCATGCACATATATGGACACACATGCACAGGGTGGATGTGAAGTTTGTATATACACTTATTTCTATGCACACATCCATATACAGTGGCTATGAGGTTTGTACACACACAGTGTAGCCATAAAGTTTGTGTATCTATCTATCTATCTATCTATCTATCTATCTATCTATCTATCTATCTATCCACACACATGTATACATATGTATACACACACATTCATACACACTTATACATACAAGGTACCATAAAGTTCATATGTACATATACCCACACACAGTATTGCCATGAATTTTGTATATACCTATATGCAAACACACATACACACACAGTGGCCATGTTTGTATATACATATACATACACACAAACATATACCAAAGACTTTACAAGTACTTCACATATACATATATACCAAAAACAATGTGGCCATAATTTTTGTGTATATATAATACACACACATACAAGGTGGCCATAAAGTCATATATACATATACACACAGCAAAGGGTGACCATTACATTCATGTATACATACGTATATACACACTGGTGGCTATAGTTTGTGTAAACGTACACACACACATAAAAGGTACCCGTAAAGGTCATATATATATAAATATGCACACACAGTGTAACCATGATATACATATACACACACAAAAACTGTGGCCATAATGTAAACATATATATATGTTATCTTACAGAAATTTATCTTACATATACCTACATATGTATGTATATGCACACCCCAGTGCGACCAGGAAATTAGCATATACTTACACACACACATATGTAGGGTGGCCCTGAAGTTTGTATATACACACACATACAGGGTGGCTATAAATTCATATACACACACACAGAGTGGCTATCTGTGTATAATATACACATACATGGAACCACATAGTTCATACATACATATACACACACAGAGTGGCCATAAAATTTCTATATGTACACACACACATGCACACAGAGTGGCTATAAAGTTTGTATATATACACACACAGACATACACACAAGTATTTGATATGTACCTACATATAGAACACACAGTGGGTATAAAGTTTGTGTATATATATATGTATACATACACACCAAGGGAAACTATAATATCCATATATAGGTACATATACACAGGGTGGCCATAAATTCATATATACATATATACACATACACAGTGGCCATAAAGTTTGAGTATATATTATCTATATGTGTGTGTGTGACGTGTGTATACATATATATATATAAACAGAGACACACACATATATATACATATATATATATACATGCGCATATACATACACACACACACATACATACAAGGTAGCCATAAAATTCATATACACATATACCCTCACACAGAATTGCCATACATTTTGTATATACATATATGCACACACACAGTGGACATATTTGTATACACACACACACAAACACATACCAAATATGGCCACATGTGTGTTTATATATACATATATGCCAACACACGTCGCCATGAAGGGTGTGTATACATACACACATACGCACACACACACACATACAAGGGAGGCTATAAAGTCTGCACATCCATATACAGGAAGCCATGGAATTCTTATATATGTAGAGATACACACACAAACACACACAGGATGGCCTTAAATTCACATATGCATAAACATACACATACAACACAGGGTGGCCATCACATTTCTATATACATACCTACATATACACTGGGTGGCTATAGTTTGTGTATACATATGCACATACACATATGAAGCATAGCCAGTTCATATACACATATACATAAAAATGCACACACACACAGTATGACCATCATATATACACATACACACATACACTGTGGACATTATGTATACTTGTGTATAAATAGAAATAAATATTTATGCTTTTATACAAATGTTTATATAATTATATTCACACACGCACAGTGTAACCATGAAGAATGCAGATACTTACACACACACATATACAGGGTGGCCCTGAAGTTTGTGTATATACACATACATAAAGGTTTTAAATAAATGTACACAAACACAGAGTAGTCCTAATGTTTGTGTGATATACACATACAAAGGAGCCACACAGTTCAAACATACTATACACACACAGGCTTAACCCAAAATACTTATGTACACATACACACATAAACATACAGGGTTGCCATGAAGTATCCATGCACATATTTGGACACAAATGCACAGGGTGGATGTATGTATACATTTGTATGTATGCACACATCCATATACAGGTGGCCAGAAAGTTTGTATACACACACTGTGGCCATAAAGTTTGTATAAATACACACACACACACACACACAGGCCATAATGTTTGTATATGTATATATACATTTTATACATAATACATATATGTGGGTGCGATGTGTGTATACATATATACGTATAAACACATGTATGCACACAAAAATGTACCAAATATGGCCACGTGTTTATATATGTATATACCAACACACATGTGGCCATGAAGGGTGTGTATACAAACATACACACACACACAAGAGTGGCCATAAAGTCTACACATACATTATGCACACATGTACAGGAAGCCATGGAATTCTTATATATGGATAGATATACATACAAACACAAGCTGGCCATAAATTTGCATATACATATACACACAACACAGGGTGGCTATCACATTCATATACACATACATAAATACATACAGACTAAGTGGTTACAGTTTATGTTTACAAATGAACATACCCATATGAAGCATACCCATAAAGTTCATATATGCATATACATAAATATGCACACAAACAGTATGACCACCATATATACACATACACACATACACTGTGAACATAATGTATATGTGTGTATAAATATAAATATATATTTAAGTTTTTATATAAATGTTTATACAATTACACACACACACACACACACACACACTGTGTAACCAGGAAGAATGCATATACTTACACACAAATATACAGGGTGCCCTGAAGTTTGTGTATATACACATATGTACAGAGCAGCTATAAATTCATAAACACACTCACACACAGAGTGGCCCTAATGTTTGTGTGTTATACATATACAAAGGAGACACACAATTTGTACATATCTATATACATACACGGGATTGCCCCGAAATACATATGTATACATACACACACATAAACATACAGGGTTGCCATGAAGCATCCATGCACATATATGGACACACATGCACAGGGTGGATGCAAAGTATGTATATACATTTGTATATACACATGCATATACAGGTGGCATGAGGTTTGTATACACACACAGTGGCTCTACAGTTTGTATAAGTACACACACACAGAGTGGCCATAATGTTTGTATGTGTGCATATATATATATATGCATATATAATGCATATATGTGGGTGTAATGTGTATACATATATATGTATAAACACACATACATATGTATGTACACACATATATCCATACCCACACTCATATGCATACACACAGATACATACAAGGTAGCCATAAATTTCATATCTACATATACCCACACACAGAAGGCCATAAATTTTGTATATACATATATGCCCACACACACAACATATACTGCATACTTGGTATGTCGTCATGTTTGTACATACATATACATATACACATATAAACATATACCTCATACTTTACAAGTCTTTACATAAACATATATACCAAACAGAAATGTGTCCATAAAGTTTGTGTATAAATATATACATACATACATACATACATACATACATACATACACACACACACATCAGCAATTGCCATGAAGTTTGCATGCACATATATGGAGACGCATGCACAAGGTAGATGTGAAGTTTGCATATATGTTTATATCTATGCACAAAGCCATATGCAAGTGGCTAGGAGGTTTGTGTACACACCATGTGGCCATAAAATTTGTATGTATGTGTACATACACACATGTATTCATATGTATACACACACATGTACATACCCACACATGGGTATACATTCAAGGTAGCCACATTGAATGTATACATTCAAGGTAGCCATAAAGTTCATATGCACATATACCCACACACAGAATGCATATATTTATGCATATACACACTGTGGTCATGTTTGTATATACCAAATACTTTACAAGTACTTCACATATACATATATACCCAACACATATGTGGCCACAATGTTTGTGTATACATACACACACACACACACCTGGTGGCCATAAACTTTGCATATCCATACACACGCACACATATATAGGGAAGCTATGCAATTCCTAAGCCATGCATTCCTATGTATGTCTATCATACACCCACAAACACACAGTGTGGCCCTTGAGTCATATATACATATAGACCGAACACAGGGAGGGCATTAAGTTCATGTATACATACATTTATACACACTGGTGGCTTTAGTTTGTGTATACACACACACACACACACACACACACAAAATGTTCCCATACAGGTCATATACGCATATATGTAAATATACACACACAGTAACCATAATATACATATACACATATACAAACACAGTGGCCATACTGTTTACATATATATACTATCTTACATAATATCATTATATATGTATGTATATGCACACACACACAGTGTGACTAGGAAGTTCACATATACTTGCATACACACACATCCATACAGGGTGGCCCTGAAGTTTGTATATACACATGTACAGGGTGGCTATAAATTCATAAACACATACACAGAGTGGCCATAATGCTTGTATGATATACACACACATGGAACCACACAGTTCATATACACACACACAGGATGGCCATAAAATTTCTATACTTACACACACACATACACACAGAGTGGCCATAAAATTTGTATACACACACAGACATACATACACACAAGTAGTTGATATGTACTGACATAAAGAACACACATGTGGCCATAAATTTGTGTAAATAGACACATAGTCACACAAACAGAAAGGGAAGCCATAATATACATATATAGGTACATACACACAGGTGGCCATAAACTCATCTATACATATATACACACACAGGGTGGCCATGAAATTTGAGTATATATTATATCTATGTGTATGTGTGTGTGAAATATATAGAGAGAGACATATATATATGCATGCACATATACATACACACACATACATACAAGGTAGCCATAAAATTTATATACACATATACCCCCATGCAGAATTGCCATAAATTTTGTATGTACGTATATGTACACACATACTGTGGACATATTTGTATATACATATACACATACACACAAACATATACCAAATATGGCCATGTGTGTGTACACACACACACACACACACACTCATATTTATGTATATACCAAGACACATGTGGCCATGAAGGATGTGTATACATACATATATACACACACATACACAAAGGTGGCCATAAAATCAGTATATCCATACACACACACATACAGGAAGCCATGGAATTCTTATATATGTATGATACACATAAACACACACAGGAGGGCATATACATATACATATGTATATACACATACATATACAAATAAATTTGCATATACATATACACAAAAAACAGGGTGGCTATCATGTTCATATGTACATACTACAGACACACTGGGTGGCTATAGTTTGTGTATACATATGCACATACACATATGAAGCATACCCATAAGGTTCATATATGCCTATACATAAATATGCACACAGTGTGACCGTGATATATACACATACCATGTGGACATAATGTATACACACAGTATGATCATGATATATAAACATATACACATACACTGTGGACATAATGTATATGTGTGTATAAATATAAATGTATATTTAAGTTTTTATATAAATGTTTAAACAATTATATTCACACACAGTGTATGAGGAAGTTTGCATATACTTACATACAACATATATAGGGTAGCCCTGAAGTTTGTGATTATGCACACATATGTACAAAGTGGCTATAAATTCATAAACACACACACAGAGTAGCCCTGATGTTTGTGTGATATATACATACAAAAGAGCCACACAGTTCATACATATCTATACGCACACACAGAGTTGCCCAAAATACATATGTACTCATACACACACATACACATACAGGGTTGCCATGAAGTATCCATGCACATATATGGACACACATGCACACAGTGAATGTGAAGTTTGTATATACATTTATATCTATGCACACATACATATACAGGTGGCCATGAGGTTTGTATAAACACACAGTGGCCCTGAAGTTTGTATAAATACACACACACATATACACAGAGGGGTCATAATGTTTGTATATGTGTGTATATACATGTGTATATACAATACAAATGTGTGGATGTCATGTGTATACATATATATGTATAAACACACATATACATTTATATACAAATATACATACCCACAGACATATACATACACACAGATACATACAAGGCAGCCATGAATTTCATATCTACATATACCCACACACAGAGTGCCTATAAATTTTGTATATACATATATGCCCACACACACAAACATATACTGCATACTTAGTATGGAGCCATAATGTTTGTATATACATATACACATATGGAGCCATAATGTTTGTATATACATATGCACATACACACACACAATCATATACTTTACAAGTGCTTTACATAAACATATATACCAAACAGAAATGTGGCCATAAAGTTTGTGTATATGTACATACACACACACACACACACACCAGGTGGCCATAAAGTTTGCACATTCATACACACACACACACATCTACTAGGAAGCCTTTATATGGGAAGCCCTGCAATTCCCATATATGTATAGATACACACACAAACGCACACCGTTGGGCATAAGTTTATATACATATACACACAACACAGGGTGGCCATAATACTCATGTATACATACACACTGGTGGCTACAGTTTGTATATACATACACAGATAAAGGGTACCCATAATGTTCATATATGCATATAAAGAAATATACATACAGTGTAACAATGATGTACATATACACACAAACCCTGTGGCCATGTTTCCTATATATAGAGATATTATATACATTATGTATATACACATATGTATATGCACAGACACACAGTGTGACCAGGAAGTTCACATGTACTTACACACACACACACATATACAGGATTGCCTTGAAGTTTATACATACACACACACATATACAGGGTGGTGCTATAAATTCATACACACACACAGAGTAGCCATAATGTTTGTGTGATAATCACATACATGGAGCCACACAGTTTATCCACACGCAGAGTGGCCATAAAATTTCTACATGTACACACACACATATACACACAGAGTGGCCATAAAGTTTGAATATATACATACACACATATAGTACTTGAAATGTACCTACATACAGAACACAAATGTGGGCATAAAGTTTGTGTATACACGCACAAACACAAAGAGAAGCCATAATATCCATATATGTATATAAAAACAGGGTAGGCATAAATTCATATATACATAAATACACACACAAAAAGGGTGGCCATAAAGTTTGAATATATATTACATACATTGTGTGTGATGTGTGTATACATATATATACACAGACATATACATATGCACACACATATACATACACACACACAATGTGACCATATACTGGAAGCTTGCATATACTTACACACACACGCACACACGCATATACAGGGTGGCCCCAAAGTTTGTATATATGCTCACATACAGGGTGGCTACAAATGCATATACACACACTCAGAGTGGCTGAATGTTTGTGTGATACACACAGACAAGGGAGCCACACAGTTCATACATACATACACACACACACACAAGGAGGCCATAAAGTTTGTATATGTACACACACACAAATACTTCAAATATATCTACATACAGAGCACGCATGTGGCCATAAAGTTTGTGTATACATAGAAACACACACAGGGAAGCCATAAAATCCATATTTATGTATATACACACAGAGTGGTCATAAAATCATATATAAACATATACACATACAGGGTGGCCATAAAGTTGAATATTATATGTATATATATGTATGTGTGTGTGATGTGTGTATACATATATATATACACACAAAGATACACATACACGCACATATACATAAACACACACACATACATAAAAGGTAGTCATAAAGTTCATATACATATATTCCCACACACAGAATTGCCATAAATTTTGTATATACATGTATGCACACATGGTGGACATATTTGTATACATATACACATACAAACATATGCCAAATATGACCACATGTGTGTTGGCATATACACATATGTGGGCGGGTATATGCATACATCAACTTTATGGCTCACACAGAGCCATAAACATTAAAATTTATGGCACACTCACAGCTTCACATATACATATATACCAACACACTTGTGGCATAAAGTTTCTGTATACATACATACAAAAAAGAGTGGCCATAAAGTTTCCCCATCTGTATACACACACATACAGGGAAGCCATGGAATTGATACATACATACAGTTCATACATACATATACACACAACACAGGGGGCTATAACATTCATGTATACATACACACTGGTGGCTATACTTTGTGTGTGCATATACACACACACGTAAAAAGTATGCCCATAAATTTCATATATGGATATATATAAATATGTACACACACAGTTGGCCATGAGAAATACATATACACACACATACACTATGGCCATAATGTATACATATATATAAATATATGTATAAGACACACACATGGACACTGTGACCCAGAAGTTTGCATATATTTATATACACACACATATACAGGCCTGTATACATGTATACAGTCCTGAAGTTTGTATATACACACACCCATATACAGGGTGGCTATAAATTTATACACACACACACACACACCAGGGTATTCATAGAATACATATAGACATACACCCACCCACACACAGGGTTGCTATGAAGTTTTCCTCATGCACAGGGTGGATGTGAAGTTTGTGTATACATTTATATATTTGCACACATACACATATAGGAGGCCATGAGGTTTGTGTGTATATGTATATATGAACACACACATACAGTGGGTGGCCATAATTTTATATATATATATATAATTTTCATACATGTACACACACTCATTAATAGGGTGCCCAAAAGTTTGTGTATACAAATACAACCCATACGATGGGCATAAAGTCTGTGTGTTTATATACACGAATATATACAGGGTGCCCATAAAATTTGTCTATATATACTTATATACAGGGTGGCCATGAAGTTTTTATGTACAAATATATACACACATACATATACCAAAAATGGCTATAAAGTCTGTGTGTATGTTACATATGAATAAAATATTTTATATACAAACTTTATGGCCACCCTCTGTGTGTGTCTATATAAAATATATGTTCATATATTTCATATATAATTTAAAAATATTTATACATTCATTCCTATGTATTTATGTACAAAGTATATATTTATATATTCATATAAATACATGAATATGTGTTTACATATACATTTATATATAGAAATATATATTCATCCAAGTTTTTTATGTATATGTATACATAGATATAAATAAATATATCAGAGATTCATATAAGAAAAAGATATAAAATTAGATATTTATATATAAATATATATATACATCTTTTACATATAAATGAATATATTAGTTATATTTAATAAACATATTTATACATTTTTATATATCAATAAAAGTGTACATTTATATATCTTTAATATATATATTTACATAAATTTATTTATGTATACAAATATATTTGTACATATTTTTATATGTAAATGTCATATACATATAGAAATATATATACACACACATTCAAGGTGGCCATAAAGTTTGTATACATGTATGTATGTATACACACACACACACATATATCAGGTGGCCATAAAGTTGTATACACATATAGGGTGGCCATAAAATTTGTATACACACACATATATAGGAAAGCCATACAATTCATATATAAGTATATATACATACACACAGACTAGGTGGCCATAAAGTTCATATATACATACATATATACTAACTGCCTGGCTATAGTTTGTATACATATATACACAGACATATAAAAGGTAGCCATAAATTATATATACACACACACTCACACATACACACAACCTCATACTATGTCCATAAAGTTTATATATACACATACACACACACACACAGAGTGTGGCCTTGAATTTCACATATATTTACATACACACACAAATACTGATTGGTCATAATGTTTGTATATACATATATATAGATGTGCACATGCATATACAGGGTTGCTATAAAGTTCATATATGTGTATATATTTACACACACATATATATACAGGGTGGTGATAAAGTTCATATATCCATACACAAATACACAGACAGGGTGCCCATGAAGTTCTTATATCCATATTTATACACACAAATCCACACATATACAAGTGGCCATACAGTTTGTATATCCATATATATGCAAATACACATATACAGGGTGGCCATGAATTCTGTATACACATATATATGGAAACACACATAGGATGGACATGAAGTTTGTATAGACATTTATATATACACACACATATATGAGGTGGCCGTAAAATTTGCATATACATTTTTATATGCACACACAGATACACAGGGTGGCCATGAAGTTTCTATATACATACACACGCAAATACAGGTTGTCCATAAAATTTGTATAGATACATATATACACATACACCTATGCAGAGTGGCCATACAGTATGTGTATATATATGTGTATGTGTGTATATATGCCACCCTATATGGGGAGTGTGTGTGTGTGCATACATATGTGTGTGTGTGTGTGTGTGAGACCTGTCTTAAATAAACGTGTGTACATATATATTTATGTGTACCTGTGTATGTGTGTGTACATATATATTTATACATGAACTTAATGGCCACCCTGTATACGTGTGTTAGTGTGTTTGTGTATATATATGTATACACAAACTAATGTATATACATATATATATATATATATATATATATATACATATATGCACATGTAAATAGATATATATGTACATATACACACATACACTTGGTGGCCATGAAGTTCATATATATGTATACATATACATTTATACTGGGTGACCATAAAGTTTGTGTGTATACACATACATATACAAGGTGGTCATGAAGTCTGTATATATATATATATATATATATATATACACACACACACGTACACACATCACACATATGCAGTGTGGCCACATGAACATATACACACATACATAGGGTGGCTATAAAGTTTGTGTGTGTGCACGCACACATATACAGGGTGGACATAATTTTGTATATACTTATATATACACACACATAGTTATTTGAGACAGAGTCTCACACATATATAGGTGCAGTAATGTTGGCATAATTATGGCTTACTCACCTTATTGTTCTCTTAGGCTCTAGTAATCCTCCTGCATCAAACTCCTGCTAGTAGGACTATAAGCACTCACCTTCATGCCTGGCTTATTATTATTATTATCATCATCATCATCATCATTATTATTATTACCTGGAAAATCCTACATTTATTAAAATAATATTATTTATAATTTTTTATTAAGGAATAAATATATGAAAGATAAAACACAACTATAGCCCAGGATGAGGAAGGGAAGAGGAAGGGGGGATAGGAGGGCAGAGGATAGGTTGGATGGAGGTAGGGTAATTGGTGGGACCACACCTATGGTGCATATTGCAAGGGTACATGTTAAATCTATTAAGTGTAGAATATAAATGTCTTAACACCATACGTGAGGTGAAGGCTATGTTAGCCAGTTTGATGTAAGCATTCCAAATTGTATATTATTTATTTTTTAGAGATGGATTCTCACTTTGTTGCACAGGCTGGTCCATAACTTCTGGCCTCAAGTTTTCTTCCCACATCACCCTTCTGAAATGCTAAGATTACAGGTGTGAGACACCCTGCCTAGCCACAATATTGGGTTGTATTCTAACAACTCAGTCTAGCCATAAATCTGCCTTCCTATTTTTACAAAACTTTAAAAAAGAAGTTGCATTTTTTACAAGGAAATTTAAGTTAAAATTTCTTCCCAATGAAAACACTAAATTTATATGCATCCATATGGATATTTATATACAACCCCCCATGAAAATTTTTCTCTTATATAATAAGTACCGAGCAGTCTTCTTGTGGCTGACTCCGGATACATAAATTATTACTTCTAGTCATATGAGTGTGTTGATAATGGCAGAACGAGAGGTCCAACAGCTTAACTGACATTTTCTTGATACTGCTTCCAAAGTTATTGTTTTCTGATGGAATAGAGAAGAGAGGGATCTGAGATGCATTATTCTAGTTATTAAGCATTTTATTGCACAACTTCCTTTAAGATTTTTAAAGGACAGCTTCCAATTATTATACAGAATTACTGAGATACTTTTACTTTTCATTCCTTTCCATCTTTTTTACACAAACTTATTTAATAACAAATACACAAAAATAATAAATTATTGAATAATTTTAATGCCTGATATTGTCAGATAACCTTAATTTTTAGTCATTTAAAGTGAAATATGGATTCAGTTATGTATAAAATTTTTGTAAGCTTTCAATTTTATTTATCCATTAAGTTTCTTTTTTTAATGGAACTAATATAAATTTTGTAATCAATCTTCTAACTTCATTAATGAGATAATAAAATATAACTATTGTGACTTACTCTGATATTGGTATACTTTGCATTGTCTGTACTGGCAGTTATAACAGCTCTTCCGGAAGATGTTATAGGTATGAGAGGTTGGTGTATTTTCCTTTCTTATAGCATATTGAAGGAGGAACACTCCTATGTCTCCTTTAGGTGAATCTGTTCCAACTTGTGGATTAAAACTGGGGTGCAGGCAGATTTTATGGCCAAGTAAAACACCTTCTTGGTTAATAACTCCTGGAATGCCGGAGAGTGAATGCATCCTAAAACAGAGTTAGAAAACAATACAACAAAATTAGAGTTAGAAAAACATATTTATTAAACTTCCCTTTAGGCCAAAACATTTGCCAACAAAAATGTCTTTGCTTATTTAGCAATATATTCCAATAAAATTTCTTCTTTATATTCCTATATTCTGATGTTAACTTATCTATTAAATAATGTTAGACTTTTAAAGATGCAACTTCACCGTGACCCCCAATGGAAAAACCTAAGGGGCAGGATACAATTATAAGACAGACTTTATCTAACAGATACAATCAGTGTAACCTAATTCTTTGTACCTCAAACAATAAAAAAAGATATTGATACCACAATATTCATATCACAATATTTTCTAAAGACCAAAATATTTAATTTATCAAAATCCTATGAAAATACAGTTAATAATGATGAAGTATATCAAAAAAGTATACATAACTGTGATTATATTATCATGGCTTTAGCTATACTCACAATTTTGTCAGACAACTCGCTGTGGAGAGGACCCACCACCGACTCAGAATAATGCCCTGGCAGGTTTCAGCCATGGACACTAGCCATGGTATATTGCTGGATGCGGACAATGGGACAACCGTTGGGGTCAATGAGATTAACCACTCATTTTGAGAATTAGGTACTAAAAAGGGACAGATAGGGAGAGGAAGAGAAATATAACATGAAGATCACTATCTTGTTGAATGATCACTGTTATTTGTCATCCTATATATTTGTTTGATTAAAAAAAGAGGATGATATACAAAAGAATGAGAAAGGTTAAAGGGTGACCATAATGTTGAATAAGTTGGAAAAAAAAAAACATGAAATATAGGAAAGAAAAACAACATGGAAGACGAAAGGAAATATTTTAAAGAAAATTAACTAACATAAACCAATTACAGTAAGGAGATTTGATAAAAGATCCAAAATGTCTGTTACTTACCACTACAACAGTGAAAAAACAACCCCCAAAACTGAAAAAACAGAAGTGGAGCTCTCATGTTGGCTCAAGTAGAGGTGAAGGCAAGATAGGGGTCTAGGAAAGTAACTGTAAAAGGTGAGATGGATACAGAATCTAGAATGTATGACATCATAAGAGGAACTTGCAAGGTAACTGCCTTACCTGCCTTTCCTTAGAAATTCAGCTAGTTAAAGGAGATTTTTAAAAATTTTTCAATTATTAGTTAATTTGATGCTGACCATCATTTTTGGAGTAGAAATAGCAAATATACCAGTCACACATCTTGTAAACAGTAATGATCTTTTGTACTATTATGTAGCATTATTTATCTATCAAACTGTTTATTAAAAATACTCAAATGGACATGATCTGGCCTAAGAACAGGTTAATGAAATAATTATTTATAGTAACCAAAAGATAAACAACAGCACAATATATTCACTCATGTATCTATACTTATCCATCAAAATCACTATGTTCAGATATATTTGTGTTTTGAAGTTATACAAAACTATCTCAGGACAAATTATCTGGCTTCAGATAATCCACAAACTTCTCATAAGAATTATGGTTTTTATTAAAAATATAAATGTGAGGAAAACCAGTCTTTGTGTTCCAGTGGAGTTTGTAATTCTGGGAAGAATCACAATATGTGGGTTAGTTTCTGCTGAACAAACTAGAAACCTAATTCAATTATCTAAACATAAATTTATATTTTATATAATAAGAATCATGAGTTAACAGGGAAAAGAATAAATGAAGGAAAAAGACAGGAGGAAGAGGAGAAAGGAATAAGAGAAGAGGAGGGAGGAAAAGGATGAAGGAGGTAGGAAAAGGAACAGAACTACAGGACAGAGGGAGGAGAAAGAAAGGAGGAAAGAATTAGAAAGAAGTGGGAAAAAGGATGAAGAAGAAAGAAGAAAAAGAAATATTGAAGAAGTAGGACAAAGAAGAAGGAGAAAGAGGATTGAAGATAAAAGAGGGAGGAGATGTGGTAGAGGAGGGTAAGAGGAAGAGGAAAAAGATACAGGTCAAAATCTTATTAGCTGAGGTAAAGTCATTAAAAAACCTCTCAAATGGGAGGGGACTAGATGGCCAACTAGAGCCAGGTTTCAGCAGAGTCTCCTGTCTAGAGGGAGAGAAAATGGACAGAATGGACTCAAAGAAGCTGAAGGTCAGGAGCTAAGGTCTGGGGTCTCTTTAGATAGATCTATGTCTTCTAAGCTAAGTATGGTTCCCCTATAGTGGTTACTAGTCCATACTGGTATACAAGAAATATTTAAGTGAATAATGGATTTTTTTGGTATAGGGTCTCTATAACTGACTTAGGTAGGAGACAGGTCCTTTGAAATATCTGTGGATGTGGACAAATTATTCTGAGTTGAGTTCTAGGGTCATCAGAATCTGGTCTCATAGAGTGTGAGCCCACTGGGTTTGGGCTGTAATTCCTTGGCATAGTATTGTTGTTGTGGCATAAGTAAGTTTATTCAGATTCCTGTGTGGTGAGTTTGTGTTTATCTGAGCCCAATTAATCACCTCACCTAACTCTAGCATCCAGTAGGAGCTTCCAAGTTTTCCTGATCAGCATCTGCCTAAACTGAATCTGAATTTCTCAGAAAGTGCCTGACATCTATGATGTAGGTGGAGTCACTTAGGTGAATATGAATACATGAGATGGGTATGGGTCTCAAATAGCCTGAATAGCCAAATCATTTTTAATAAAAAAAAAAAAATCTGGAAGCAGCACATTACCAGACTTGCAATAAAACAATAAGGCTAGAGTAACTAACACATCATGTATCAGTACATAAATAGAGACATAGCCCAGGGAAACCAGATGGGGGAAACCTGATAACCCCCCCAGATGGGTTAACTTGATAACAAACCATCCAACTATAGCCAATAGTTCTTAGACAAAACAGAGAGAAATTTGGAAAACAAGCCCTATTCAATAAATGGTGCTGGGAAAAATCTGAAAGCCTTAAGCAGAAGGAATAAAAACAGAACCCCTGGGGGGGAGACAAGATGGCGGACTGAAGCCAGCTTTCAACAAAGGCTCCCGTCCAGAAGGAGAGTTAAGGGACAGGAATTTAGTAAGTATCCTGGTGGACTTGAGCCTCACCAAGAGAGAAGGCTGAAGAACGCACATCAACACCGCTGAGGCAAGCTGTGATCACAAGGACGCAAACAAAAGGTACAAAATTCACCACCAAGCGGACGGGAGTCCCCCTCCCCCATGAGACCGGCTCAAGAGCCCCAAAATTGAACAAGCGGGCAGAAATTAAAGGCCCTCCCACTACACTCCACGGGAGAGACCTTCTAAAACCTGGACCTACCTCCCCTACTGGGGTGCCGTGGCGTTCTCCTGCCGGACATAGGGCTGAATAAAACTTTGGGAATCATTTGCCGGCAACCCTGAATCCCCGGCGCTCCCCTCCCGCCCACTGAGGTCTGGAGGCCTGTCCCCTAGGACTTCGGATCCTTGGGTGATTTCTCAAGGGGAGTGGACAGTCCCCGAGTTGCGACTGGTCAGCATTGACTCTGAGGAGTGCGAGTGAGGAGAGGGCACCGGGCTGAGGGGGAGTCACGCCTCGCGGCACTTCGCTGCGGTGCAGTGCACCAACCCTCCCCGGGCACAAGACTGAATAAGACTCTAGCCTCCCCGCTGAGAGCTGAGAGCCCCTACTCTCACTCGGGGTCTGAGGGCCTATCCCCCAGGAGTTCGGCTCCTTGGGTGATTTCTCGAGGGGAGAGCACAGTATCTGAGCTGCGTCAGGTCAGCGCTGACTCTGGGATACGTGAGCGAGGAGAGGGCACTCTGCTGAGGGGAAATCAAGCCTTGGCGGCACATCCCTGCGGTGCAGTGCAGGAGCCCTCCCCCGACCGTAGTATTGCGTAAAACTGAATGAAACTCTAGCTTCCCCCCGCCCCACTCCCAATCGGGGTCTGGGGGCCCATCCCCCAACAGTTCTGATTCTTGGGGGATCTCTTAAGGGGTGTGAACCCAGCACAAACTGCGGCCGCTCAGTGCTGACTCTGGGGCGTGGGACAGAGGAGAAAAGGGTCGCCTGAGTGCCCACACCAGAGCAGCAGTTCCCTGGAGGTAGATCAACAGCCGTTTTTTCTTTAACGGCAGAACGCTCACTTCTGGATATTCTGAGGCCACACCCCCTGTCGCGCTGGGCAACCAGAGGAGGCCACCGGGTGACGCGGCTCACAAACCCGGGAAGCTTCCAGGGCGGGGCCGACCCAGAGAGGTGTTCAGACGCAATTCTCCAGCAGCAAAGACGTTTGAACTCAAAACAGCCCGTCTTCTGTAGGCGACGACAGGAACAGAGACAGAACCTCACAAAGTTGTCTGTTCTGTTCTGTTCTGTTAGCAGCATCCATCAGGGACGGGGCTAAGCCTGAGTGAACACCTCCTTCCCATCACCTGCATCAAACACTCAAAGATGTCAGGCCCCATTTCCCCCTGCTAGATAGCGGCAGTCTGCGGGGGCCTGGCAGACTTCCTTGCGATTCAGGCAGGTGCAAACCCCTGGAGTGTCTGTTCACTGCAGGCAACTGGGTTAGCCATCTGCAGAGATACCACTGACTGGGTCCGACGGAGGGGCAAAGTGGGGAAGGAGACGTCAACCTTCCTAGACTGCTCTGTTTGCTGGGTGGCTCCTCCTGACTCCACGCTGCACTGGGGTGAACTGTGTCAGAGGAGTCACCAGGCCCCTGTGATCCAGTTCCCAGAGACCTCTTGAACCCTTCCACCCGAGACAAGTGCCGATTGAGACAGTTGATTCGGACCTTTTGAACTGGGCTAATAGACTGAGGACTTTTCAGGCGGTGCCCTGGGTGTGCGATTGTAGGAAGGTTTGATTCTCCTTTTCCAACTGGGGCCAGAGGTGGGCAGGCGGGGTGACTTAATTGCTGATTTTTCCACACAGCTGAGACTTCAAGCCAGAGTAGAAGTTGCAATAGGATCGAACAGAAACCAGCTGAAAACAAGACAGAACCACTTTGCTCCACCACACCAGACAGGGCCCCAGTTTCTCAGGCCACAACACTGTACGGGCCCTCGATAAAACCCCAGGGGAAAAACCAAAGGGAGTAAACCATGGGGCGGAATCAGCGGAAAAACTCTGGTAACATGAATAACCAGAATAGATCAACCCCCCCAAGAAAAGATACGGCAGATGTGATTGAAGATCCCATTCATAAACAACTGGCTGAGATGTCAGAAGTCGAATTCAGAATTTGGTTTGCAGACAAGATCAATAAAATGGAATTAGGAATTCGAGGAGAAATTCAAAAATTGTCTCAAGAATTTAACGAATTTAAAGACAAAACCACCAAAGACTTAGACACACTGAAACAAGAACTTACAGCCCTCAAAGATATGAAAAATACAGTAGAATCCCTCAGTAACAGAATGGAGCAAGCAGAAGAAAGGATTTCTGACATTGAAGATAAAGTCTTTGAACGCTCCCAATCTCTCAAAGAGGAAGAGAAATGGAGAGCAAAAACGGATCACTCACTCAGAGAACTCTCAGATAATTAGAAAAAAAACAACGTAAGGGTTATAGGAATTCCGGAGAATGATGAAGTGGCTGCCAAGGGCACAGAGGCCCTTCTACATGAAATTATGAAAGAAAATTTTCCAGACATGCCTAGAGAATCTGAAATTCAGATAGCAGACAGCTTCAGATCCCCAGCACGATTCAACCCCAATAAGCCATCTCCCAGACATATCATAATTAGCTTCACTAAAGTTAACATGAAAGAGAAGATTCTCAAAGCAGCCCGGCGAAAGAAAACTATAACGTACAAAGGTAAGAATATTAGAATAACTGCAGATCTCTCTGCTGAAACTTTTCAAGCAAGAAGAGGCTGGTCATCAACTTTTAATCTCCTAAAGCAAAAAACTTTCAACCCAGGATCTTGTATCCAGCTAAATTGAGTTTCATCTATGATGGAGAAATTAAATACTTCAATGACATTCATATGTTGAAAAAATTTGCCATAAGTAAACCAGCTCTTCAGGATGTTCTCAGACCTATCCTCCACAATGACCAACCCAATCCTATACCACAAAAGTAAAATCACCCAGAAACTTCGGATCAAACTCCAACTTCCACACTGGCGAAAGGATTAAAAATGTCCACTGGACCTTTGAAAAACTCGACACTCAAAATTCACCCAGACTTATCAATACTCTCCATCAATGTGAATGGCTTAAACTGTCCTCTAAAGAGGCATAGGTTAGCTGACTGGATACAAAAACTCAAGCCAGATATTTGTTGCATACAAGAGTCACATCTCAACTTAAAAGACAAATACAGACTCAGCGTGAAAGGATGGTCATCCATATTTCAGGCAAATGGTAATCAGAAAAAAGCAGGTGTTGCAATTTTATTTGCAGATACAGTAGGCTTTAAACCATCAAAAGTAAGGAAGGACAAGAATGGTCACTTCATATTTGTTAAGGGTAATACTCAATATGACGAGATCTCAATTATTAATATCTATGCACCCAACCAGAATGCACCTCAATTTATAAGAGAAACTCTAACAGACATGAGTAACTTGATTTCCTCCAGCTCCATAATCGTTGGAGATTTCAACACTCCCTTGGCAGTGTTGGATCGATCCTCCAGAAAGAAGCTGAGCAAAGAAATCTTAGATTTAAACCTAACCATCCAATATTTAGATTTAGCAGACATCTACAGAACATTTCATCCCAACAAAACTGAATACACATACTTCTCATCAGCCCACGGAACTTACTCCAAAATTGATCACATTTTAGGTCACAAGTCTAACCTCAGTAAATTTAAAGGAATAGAAATTATTCCATGCATCTTCTCGGACCATCATGGAATAAAACTTGAATTGAGTAACAACAGGAATCTGCATACCCATACAAAAACATGGAAGTTAAATAACCTTATGCTGAATGATAGCTGGGTCAGAGATGAGATTAAGAAAGAAATCACCAATTTTTTGGAACAAAATGACAATGAAGACACAAACTATCAGAACCTCTGGGACACTGCAAAGGCAGTTCTAAGAGGGAAATTTATAGCACTGCAAGCCTTCCTCAAGAGAACGGAAAGAGAGGAAGTTAACAACTTAATGGGACATCTCATGCAACTGGAAAAGGAAGAACATTCCAACCCCAAACCCAGTAGAAGAAAAGAAATAACCAAAATTAGAGCAGAATTAAATGAAATTGAAAACAAAAGAATAGGGAGGGGAGACAAGATGGCGGACTGAAGCCAGCTTTCAACAAAGGCTCCCGTCCAGAAGGAGAGTTAAGGGACAGGAATTTAGTAAGTATCCTGGTGGACTTGAGCCTCACCAAGAGAGAAGGCTGAAGAACACACATCAACACCGCTGAGGCAAGTTGTGATCACAAGGACGCAAACAAAAGGTACAAAATCCACCACCAAGAGGACGGGAGTCCCCCTCCCCCATGAGACCGGCTCTGTAGCCCCACAATTGAACAAGCGGGCAGAAATTAAAGCCCCTCCCACTACACTCCACGGGAGAACCTTCTAAAAACTGGACCTACCTCCCCTACTGGGGTGCCGTGGCGTTCTCCTGCCAGACATAGGGCTGAATAAAACTTTGGGAATCCTTTGCCGGCAACCCTGAATCCCCGGCACTCCCCTCCCGCCCACTGAGGTCTGGAGGCCTGTCCCCCAGGACTTCGGATCCTTGGGTGATTTCTCAAGGGGAGTGGACAGTCCCCGAGTTGCGACTGGTCAGCATTGACTCTGAGGCGCGCCGAGTGAGGAGAGGGCACCGGGCTGAGGGGGAGTCACGCCTCGCGGCACTTCCCTGCGGTGCAGTGCACCAACCCTCCCCGGGCATACGGGGCCCAAGACTGAATCAGACTCTGGCCTCCCCGCTGAGAGCTGAGAACCCCTACTCTCACTCGGGGTCTGAGGGCCTATCCCCCAGGAGTTCGGCTCCTTGGGTGATTTCTCGAGGGGAGTGCACAGTGCCTGAGCTGCGTCAGGTCAGCGCTGACTCTGGGACATGTGAGTGAGGAGAGGGCACTCCGCTGAGGGGAAATCAAGCCTTGGCAGCACTTCCCTGCAGTGCAGTGCAGGAGCCCTCCCCGGGCACAAGACTGAATAAGACTCTGGCCTCCCCGCTGAGAGCTGAGAGCCCCTACTCTCACTCGGGGTCTGAGGGCCTATCCCTCCGGAGTTCGGCTCCTTGGGTGATTTCTCGAGAGGAGTGCACAGTGCCTGAGCTGTGTCAGGTCAGCGCTGACTCTGGGATACGTGAGCGAGGAGAGGGCACTCTGCTGAAGGAAAATCAAGCCTTGGCGGCACTTCCCTGCGATGCAGTGCAGGAGCCCTCCCCTGACCGTAGTATTGCGTGAAACTGAATGAAACTCTAGCTTCCCCCCGCCCCACTCCCAATCCGGGTCTGGGGACCCATCCCCCAAGAGTTCTGATTCTTGGGGGATCTCTTAAGGGGTGTGGACCCAGCACAAACTGCGGCCGCTCAGTGCTGACTCTGGGGCGCGGGACAGAGGAGAAAAGGGTCGCCTGAGTGCCCACCCCAGAGCAGCAGTTCCCTGGAGGTAGATCAACAGCTGTTTTTTCTTTAACGGCAGAATGCTGAATTCTGGATATTCTGAGGCCACACCCCCGCCTCCCTGGGCAACCAGAGGAGGCCACCGGTGACACGGCTCACAAACCCGGAAGCCTCCAGGGAGGGGCCGACCCAGAGAGGTGTTCAGACGCAATTCTCCAGCAGCAAAGACGTTTGAACTCAAAACAGCCCGTCTCCTGTAGGCGACGACAGGAACAGAGACAGAACCTCACAAAGTTGTCTGTTCTGTTCTGTTCTGTTAGCAGCATCCATCAGGGACGGGGCTAAGCCTGAGTGAACACCTCCTTCCCATCACCTGCATCAAACACTCAAAGAAGTCAGGCCCCATCTCCTCCTGCTAGATAGCGGCAGTCTGCGGGGGCCTGGCAGACTTCCTCGCGATTCAGGCAGGTGCAAACCCCTGGAGTGTCTGTTCACTGCAGGCAACTGGGTTAGCCATCTGCAGAGATACCAGTGACTGGGTCCGACGGAGGGGCAAAGTGGGGAAGGAGACGTCAACCTTCCCAGACTGCTCTGTTTGCGGGGTGGCTCCTCCTGACTCCACGCTGCACTGGGGTGAGCTGTCTCAGAGGAGTCACCAGGCCCCTGTGATCCAGTTCCCAGAGACCTCTTGAACCCTTCCACCTGAGACAAGTGCCAATTGAGACAGTTGATTCGGACCTTTTGAACTGGGCTAATAGACTGAGGACTTTTCAGGTGGTGCCCTCGGTGTGCGATTGTAGGAAGGTTTGATTCTCCTTTTCCAACTGGGGCCAGAGGTGGGCAGGCGGGGTGACTTAATTGCTGATTTTTCCACATAGCTGAGACTTCAAGCCAGAGTAGAAGTTGCAATAGGATCGAACAGAAACCAGCTGAAAACAAGACAGAACCACTTTGCTCCACCACACCAGACAGGGCCCCAGTTTCTCAGGCCACAACACTGTACGGGCCCTCGATAAAACCCCAGGGGAAAAACCAAAGGGAGTAAACCATGGGGCGGAATCAGCGGAAAAACTCTGGTAACATGAATAACCAGAATAGATCAACCCCCCCAAGAAAAGATACGGCAGATGTGATTGAAGATCCCATTCATAAACAACTGGCTGAGATGTCAGAAGTCGAATTCAGAATATGGTTTGCAGACAAGATTAATAAAATGGAATTAGGAATTCGAGGAGAAATTCAAAAACTGTCTCAAGAATTTAACGAATTTAAAGACAAAACCACCAAAGACTTAGACACACTGAAACAAGAACTTACAGCCCTCAAAGATATGAAAAATACAGTAGAATCCCTCAGTAACAGAATGGAGCAAGCAGAAGAAAGGATTTCTGACATTGAAGATAAAGTCTTCGAACGCTCCCAATCTCTCAAAGAGGAAGAGAAATGGAGAGCAAAAACGGATCACTCACTCAGAGAGCTCTCAGATAATTCGAAAAAAAATAACATAAGGGTTATAGGAATTTCGGAGACTGATGACGTGGCAGCCAAGGGCACAGAGGCCCTTCTACATGAAATTATGAAAGAAAATTTTCCAGACATGCCTAGAGAATCTGAAATTCAGATAGCAGACAGCTTCAGAACCCCAGCACGATTCAACCCCAATAAGCCATCTCCCAGACATATCATAATTAGCTTCACTAAAGTTAACATGAAAGAGAAGATTCTCAAAGCAGCCCGGCGAAAGAAAACTATAACGTACAAAGATAAGAATATTAGAATAACTGCAGATCTCTCTGCTGAAACTTTTCAAGCAAGAAGAGGCTGGTCATCAACTTTTAATCTCCTAAAGCAAAAAAACTTTCAACCCAGGATCTTGTATCCAGCTAAACTGAGTTTCATCTATGATGGAGAAATTAAATACTTCAATGACATTCATATGTTGAAAAAATTTGCCATAAGTAAACCAGCTCTTCAGGATGTTCTCAGACCTATCCTCCACAATGACCAACCCAATCCTATACCACAAAAGTAAACTCACTCAGAAACTTCGGATCAATCTCCAACTTCCACACTGGCGAAAGGATTAAAAATGTCCACTGGACCTTTGAAAAACTCGATACCCAAAATTCCACCAGACTTATCCTTACTCTCCATCAATGTGAATGGCTTAAACTGTCCTCTAAAGAGGCATAGGTTAGCTGACTGGATACAAAAACTCAAGCCAGATATTTGTTGCATACAAGAGTCACATCTCAACTTAAAAGACAAATACAGACTCAGCGTGAAAGGATGGTCATCCATATTTCAGGCAAATGGTAATCAGAAAAAAGCAGGTGTTGCAATTTTATTTGCAGATACAGTAGGCTTTAAACCATCAAAAGTAAGGAAGGACAAGAATGGTCACTTCATATTTGTTAAGGGTAATACTCAATATGACGAGATCTCAATTATTAATATCTATGCACCCAACCAGAATGCACCTCAATTTATAAGAGAAACTCTAACAGACATGAGTAACTTGATTTCCTCCAGCTCCATAATCGTTGGAGATTTCAACACTCCCTTGGCAGTGTTGGATCGATCCTCCAGAAAGAAGCTGAGCAAAGAAATCTTAGATTTAAACCTAACCATCCAATATTTAGATTTAGCAGACATCTACAGAACATTTCATCCCAACAAAACTGAATACACATACTTCTCATCAGCCCACGGAACTTACTCCAAAATTGATCACATTTTAGGTCACAAGTCTAACCTCAGTAAATTTAAAGGAATAGAAATTATTCCATGCATCTTCTCGGACCATCATGGAATAAAACTTGAATTGAGTAACAACAGGAATCTGCATACCCATACAAAAACATGGAAGTTAAATAACCTTATGCTGAATGATAGCTGGGTCAGAGATGAGATTAAGAAAGAAATCACCAATTTTTTGGAACAAAATGACAATGAAGACACAAACTATCAGAACCTCTGGGACACTGCAAAGGCAGTTCTAAGAGGGAAATTTATAGCACTGCAAGCCTTCCTCAAGAGAACGGAAAGAGAGGAAGTTAACAACTTAATGGGACATCTCATGCAACTGGAAAAGGAAGAACATTCCAACCCCAAACCCAGTAGAAGAAAAGAAATAACCAAAATTAGAGCAGAATTAAATGAAATTGAAAACAAAAGAATAGGGAGGGGAGACAAGATGGCGGACTGAAGCCAGCTTTCAACAAAGGCTCCCGTCCAGAAGGAGAGTTAAGGGACAGGAATTTAGTAAGTATCCTGGTGGACTTGAGCCTCACCAAGAGAGAAGGCTGAAGAACACACATCAACACCGCTGAGGCAAGTTGTGATCACAAGGACGCAAACAAAAGGTACAAAATCCACCACCAAGAGGACGGGAGTCCCCCTCCCCCATGAGACCGGCTCTGTAGCCCCACAATTGAACAAGCGGGCAGAAATTAAAGCCCCTCCCACTACACTCCACGGGAGAACCTTCTAAAAACTGGACCTACCTCCCCTACTGGGGTGCCGTGGCGTTCTCCTGCCAGACATAGGGCTGAATAAAACTTTGGGAATCCTTTGCCGGCAACCCTGAATCCCCGGCACTCCCCTCCCGCCCACTGAGGTCTGGAGGCCTGTCCCCCAGGACTTCGGATCCTTGGGTGATTTCTCAAGGGGAGTGGACAGTCCCCGAGTTGCGACTGGTCAGCATTGACTCTGAGGCGCGCCGAGTGAGGAGAGGGCACCGGGCTGAGGGGGAGTCACGCCTCGCGGCACTTCCCTGCGGTGCAGTGCACCAACCCTCCCCGGGCATACGGGGCCCAAGACTGAATCAGACTCTGGCCTCCCCGCTGAGAGCTGAGAACCCCTACTCTCACTCGGGGTCTGAGGGCCTATCCCCCAGGAGTTCGGCTCCTTGGGTGATTTCTCGAGGGGAGTGCACAGTGCCTGAGCTGCGTCAGGTCAGCGCTGACTCTGGGACATGTGAGTGAGGAGAGGGCACTCCGCTGAGGGGAAATCAAGCCTTGGCAGCACTTCCCTGCAGTGCAGTGCAGGAGCCCTCCCCGGGCACAAGACTGAATAAGACTCTGGCCTCCCCGCTGAGAGCTGAGAGCCCCTACTCTCACTCGGGGTCTGAGGGCCTATCCCTCCGGAGTTCGGCTCCTTGGGTGATTTCTCGAGAGGAGTGCACAGTGCCTGAGCTGTGTCAGGTCAGCGCTGACTCTGGGATACGTGAGCGAGGAGAGGGCACTCTGCTGAAGGAAAATCAAGCCTTGGCGGCACTTCCCTGCGATGCAGTGCAGGAGCCCTCCCCTGACCGTAGTATTGCGTGAAACTGAATGAAACTCTAGCTTCCCCCCGCCCCACTCCCAATCCGGGTCTGGGGACCCATCCCCCAAGAGTTCTGATTCTTGGGGGATCTCTTAAGGGGTGTGGACCCAGCACAAACTGCGGCCGCTCAGTGCTGACTCTGGGGCGCGGGACAGAGGAGAAAAGGGTCGCCTGAGTGCCCACCCCAGAGCAGCAGTTCCCTGGAGGTAGATCAACAGCTGTTTTTTCTTTAACGGCAGAATGCTGAATTCTGGATATTCTGAGGCCACACCCCCGCCTCCCTGGGCAACCAGAGGAGGCCACCGGTGACACGGCTCACAAACCCGGAAGCCTCCAGGGAGGGGCCGACCCAGAGAGGTGTTCAGACGCAATTCTCCAGCAGCAAAGACGTTTGAACTCAAAACAGCCCGTCTCCTGTAGGCGACGACAGGAACAGAGACAGAACCTCACAAAGTTGTCTGTTCTGTTCTGTTCTGTTAGCAGCATCCATCAGGGACGGGGCTAAGCCTGAGTGAACACCTCCTTCCCATCACCTGCATCAAACACTCAAAGAAGTCAGGCCCCATCTCCTCCTGCTAGATAGCGGCAGTCTGCGGGGGCCTGGCAGACTTCCTCGCGATTCAGGCAGGTGCAAACCCCTGGAGTGTCTGTTCACTGCAGGCAACTGGGTTAGCCATCTGCAGAGATACCAGTGACTGGGTCCGACGGAGGGGCAAAGTGGGGAAGGAGACGTCAACCTTCCCAGACTGCTCTGTTTGCGGGGTGGCTCCTCCTGACTCCACGCTGCACTGGGGTGAGCTGTCTCAGAGGAGTCACCAGGCCCCTGTGATCCAGTTCCCAGAGACCTCTTGAACCCTTCCACCTGAGACAAGTGCCAATTGAGACAGTTGATTCGGACCTTTTGAACTGGGCTAATAGACTGAGGACTTTTCAGGTGGTGCCCTCGGTGTGCGATTGTAGGAAGGTTTGATTCTCCTTTTCCAACTGGGGCCAGAGGTGGGCAGGCGGGGTGACTTAATTGCTGATTTTTCCACATAGCTGAGACTTCAAGCCAGAGTAGAAGTTGCAATAGGATCGAACAGAAACCAGCTGAAAACAAGACAGAACCACTTTGCTCCACCACACCAGACAGGGCCCCAGTTTCTCAGGCCACAACACTGTACGGGCCCTCGATAAAACCCCAGGGGAAAAACCAAAGGGAGTAAACCATGGGGCGGAATCAGCGGAAAAACTCTGGTAACATGAATAACCAGAATAGATCAACCCCCCCAAGAAAAGATACGGCAGATTTGATTGAAGATCCCATTCATAAACAACTGGCTGAGATGTCAGAAGTCGAATTCAGAATATGGTTTGCAGACAAGATTAATAAAATGGAATTAGGAATTCGAGGAGAAATTCAAAAACTGTCTCAAGAATTTAACGAATTTAAAGACAAAACCACCAAAGACTTAGACACACTGAAACAAGAACTTACAGCCCTCAAAGATATGAAAAATACAGTAGAATCCCTCAGTAACAGAATGGAGCAAGCAGAAGAAAGGATTTCTGACATTGAAGATAAAGTCTTCGAACGCTCCCAATCTCTCAAAGAGGAAGAGAAATGGAGAGCAAAAACGGATCACTCACTCAGAGAGCTCTCAGATAATTCGAAAAAAAATAACATAAGGGTTATAGGAATTTCGGAGACTGATGACGTGGCAGCCAAGGGCACAGAGGCCCTTCTACATGAAATTATGAAAGAAAATTTTCCAGACATGCCTAGAGAATCTGAAATTCAGATAGCAGACAGCTTCAGAACCCCAGCACGATTCAACCCCAATAAGCCATCTCCCAGACATATCATAATTAGCTTCACTAAAGTTAACATGAAAGAGAAGATTCTCAAAGCAGCCCGGCGAAAGAAAACTATAACGTACAAAGATAAGAATATTAGAATAACTGCAGATCTCTCTGCTGAAACTTTTCAAGCAAGAAGAGGCTGGTCATCAACTTTTAATCTCCTAAAGCAAAAAAACTTTCAACCCAGGATCTTGTATCCAGCTAAACTGAGTTTCATCTATGATGGAGAAATTAAATACTTCAATGACATTCATATGTTGAAAAAATTTGCCATAAGTAAACCAGCTCTTCAGGATGTTCTCAGACCTATCCTCCACAATGACCAACCCAATCCTATACCACAAAAGTAAACTCACTCAGAAACTTCGGATCAATCTCCAACTTCCACACTGGCGAAAGGATTAAAAATGTCCACTGGACCTTTGAAAAACTCGATACCCAAAATTCCACCAGACTTATCCTTACTCTCCATCAATGTGAATGGCTTAAACTGTCCTCTAAAGAGGCATAGGTTAGCTGACTGGATACAAAAACTTAAGCCAGATATTTGTTGCATACAAGAGTCACATCTCAACTTAAAAGACAAATACAGACTCAGCGTGAAAGGATGGTCATCCATATTTCAGGCAAATGGTAATCAGAAAAAAGCAGGTGTTGCAATTTTATTTGCAGATACAGTAGGCTTTAAACCATCAAAAGTAAGGAAGGACAAGAATGGTCACTTCATATTTGTTAAGGGTAATACTCAATATGACGAGATCTCAATTATTAATATCTATGCACCCAACCAGAATGCACCTCAATTTATAAGAGAAACTCTAACAGACATGAGTAACTTGATTTCCTCCAGCTCCATAATCGTTGGAGATTTCAACACTCCCTTGGCAGTGTTGGATCGATCCTCCAGAAAGAAGCTGAGCAAAGAAATCTTAGATTTAAACCTAACCATCCAATATTTAGATTTAGCAGACATCTACAGAACATTTCATCCCAACAAAACTGAATACACATACTTCTCATCAGCCCACGGAACTTACTCCAAAATTGATCACATTTTAGGTCACAAGTCTAACCTCAGTAAATTTAAAGGAATAGAAATTATTCCATGCATCTTCTCGGACCTTCAGACATATGAAAAAATGCTCATCATCTTTAATCATCAGAGAAATGCAAATCAAAACTACTTTGAGATATCATCTAACTCCAATGAGACTAGCCTATATCACAAAATCTCAAGACCAGAGACGTTGGCGTGGATGCGGAGAAAAGGGAACACTTCTGCACTGCTGGTGGGAATGCAAATTAATACATTCCTTTTGGAGGGATATATGGAGAACACTCAGCGATCTAAAAATAGATCTGCCATTCAATCCTGTAATTCCTCTGCTGGGCATATACCCAGAAGACCAAAAATCACAACATAACAAAGATATTTGTACCAGAATGTTTATTGCAGCCCAATTCATAATTGCTAAGTCATGGAAAAAGCCGAAGTGCCCATCGATCCACGAATGGATTAATAAATTGTGGTATATGTATACCATGGAATACTATGCAGCCTTAAAGAAAGATGGAGACTTTACCTCTTTCATGTTTACATGGATGGAGCTGGAACATATTCTTCTTAGTAAAGTATCCCAAGAATGGAAGAAAAAATACCCAATGTACACAGCCCTACTATGAAACTAATTTGGGACTCTCACATGAAAGCTATAACCCAGCTACAACTTAACAATAGGGGGAAGTGGGAAAGGGGGGGGTGGGTAGAGGGAGGGGAATCGGTGGGATCACACCTGTGGTGCATATTACAGGGGTATTTGCGAATCTTGGTAAATGTAGAATATAAATGTTTTGGCACAGTAACTGAGATAACGCCGGAAAGGCTATGTTAACCACTGGGATAAAAATGTGTCAAATGGTTTATGAAGTGAGTGTATGATGCCCCATAATCATATCATTGTATACACTTATGATTTAATAAAAAAATTAAAAAAAAATCACATAAAATGAAATTATTAAAAATTGTCTATACTCTAGAATGTATTACAGTGGTCATGCGGAAGAAGAATGAAAATAGGCCAATAAACAATAGAAATAGTTGTTGAAGTGAAGACAATAAAGATAGATTTCTCTGGAAAAAAAAAAAAAAGAAAACAAAAGAATAATACAACAGATCAATAAATCAAAAAGCTGGTTTTTTGAAAAGGTCAATAAAATAGATAAACCTCTGGCCAACTTAATCAGGAAAAAAAGAGTAAAATCCCTAATATCATCAATCAGAAACAACAAAGATGAAATAACCACAGACTCATCAGAAATCCAAAAAATCCTTAATGAATATTACAAGAAACTTTATTCTCAGAAATATGAAAATCTGAAGGAAATAGACCGATACTTGGAAGCACGCCACCTTCCAAGACTTAACCAGAATCAAGTGGAAATGTTGAACAGACCCATATCAAGTTCAGAAATAGCATCAACTATACAAAACCTCCCTAAAAAGAAAAGCCCGGGACCAGATGGTTTCACGTCAGAATTCTACCAAACCTTTAAAGAGGAATTAGTACCTATATTACTCAACCTGTTCCAAAATGTAGAAAAAGAAGGAAGACTACCCAACACGTTCTATGAAGCAAACATCACCCTGATCCCCATACCAGGAAAAGACCCAACAAGAAAAGAAAATTATAGACCAATATCACTAATGAATATAGATGCAAAAATATTCAACAAGATCCTAACAAACAGAATCCAGCAACACATCAAACAAATTATACATCATGACCAAGTTGGTTTCATCCCAGGGTCTCAAGGCTGGTTCAATATACGTAAATCTATAAATGTAATTCAGCACATAAACAAATTAAAAAACAAAGACCATATGATTCTCTCAATTGATGCAGAAAAAGCTTTTGATAATATCCAGCATCCCTTCATGATCAGAACACTCAAGAAAATTGGTCTAGAAGGGACTTTTCTTAAACTGATAGAGGCAATCTACAGCAAACCCACAGCCAATATCATATTGAATGGAGTTAAATTGGAATCATTTCCACTCAGATCAGGAACCAGACAAGGCTGCCCATTGTCTCCATTGCTTTTCAACATTGTAATGGAAGTTTTAGCCACCGCAATTAGGGAAGAGAAGGCGATCAAGGGTATCCATATAGGGTCAGAAGAGATCAAACTCTCGCTCTTCGCAGATGATATGATTGTGTATCTGGAAAACACTAGGGACTCTACTACAAAACTCCTAGAAGTGATCAAGGAATACAGCAGCTTCTCAGGTTACAAAATCAACATTCATAAATCGGTAGCCTTTATATACACCAACAACAGTCAAATTGAAAAAGCAGTTAAGGACTCTATCCCATTCACAGTAGCGCCAAAGAAGATGAAATATTTGGGAATTTACCTAACAAAAGACGTGAAAGATCTCTATAAAGAGAACTATGAAACTCTAAGAAAAGAAATAGCTGAAAATGTTAACAAATGGAAAAACATACCATGCTCATGGCTAGGAAGAATCAACATTATCAAAATGTCCATACTACCCAAAGCAATATATAATTTCAACGCACTCCCTATTAAAGCTCCACTGTCATATTTTAAAGATCTTGAAAAAACAGTACTTCGTTTTATATGGAATCAGACAAAACCTCGAATAGCCAAGACATTACTCAGAAATAAAAACAAAACAGGAGGAATCACACTACCAGACCTCAGACTTTACTACAAATCGATAGTGATCAAAACAGCATGGTATTGGCACAAAAACAGAGAAGTAGATATCTGGAACAGAATAGAGAACCAAGAGATGAATACAGCTACTTACCGCTATTTGATTTTTGACAAGCCAATTAAAAACATTCAGTGGGGAAAAGATTCCCTATTTAACAAATGGTGCTGGGTGAACTGGCTGGCAACCTGCAGAAGACTGAAATTGGACCCACACCTTTCACCATTAACTAAGATAGACTCTCATTGGATTAAAGATTTAAACTTAAGACATGAAACTATAAAAATACTAGAGGAGAATGCAGGGAAAACCCTTGAAGAAATTGGTCTGGGTGAGTATTTCATGAGGAGAACCCCCCGGGCAATTGAAGCAGCTTCAAAAATACACTACTGGGACTTGATCAAACTAAAAAGCTTCTGCACAGCTAAGAACACAGTAAGCAGAGCAAGCAGACAGCCCTCAGAATGGGAGAAGATATTTGCAGGGTATATCTCTGACAAAGGTTTAATAACCAGAATCCACAGAGAACTCAAACGCATCAGCAAGAAAAAAACAAGGGATCCCATCGCAGGCTGGGCAAGGGATTTGAAGACAAACTTCTCTGAACAAGACAGGCGCAAGGCCTTCAGACATATGAAAAAATGCTCATCATCTTTGATCATCAGAGAAATGCAAATCAAAACTACTTTGAGATATCATCTAACTCCAATGAGACTAGCCTATATCACAAAATCTCAAGACCAGAGATGTTGGAGTGGATGCGGAGAAAAGGGAACACTTCTGCACTGCTGGTGGGAATGCAAATTAATTCATTCCTTTTGGAAAGATATATGGAGAACACTCAGAGATCTAAAAATAGATCTGCCATTCAATCCTGTAATTCCTCTGCTGGGCATATACCCAGAAGACCAAAAATCACAACATAACAAAGATATTTGTACCAGAATGTTTACTGCAGCCCAATTCATAATAGCTAAGTCATGGAAAAAGCCCAAGTGCCCATCGATCCACGAATGGATTAATAAATTGTGGTATATGTATACCATGGAATACTATGCAGCCTTAAAGAAAGATGGAGACTTTACCTCTTTCATGTATACATGGATGGAGCTGGAACATATTCTTCTTAGTAAAGTATCCCAAGAATGGAAGAAAAAATACCCAATGTACACAGCCCTACTATGAAACTAATTTGGGACTCTCACATGAAAGCTATAACCCAGCTACAACTTAACAATAGGGGGAAGTGGGAAAGGGGGGGTGGGTAGAGGGAGGGGAATCGGTGGGATCACACCTGTGGTGCATATTACAGGGGTATTTGCGAAACTTGGTAAATGTAGAATGTAAATGTTTTGGCACAGTAACTGAGATAACGCCGGAAAGGGTATGTTAACCACTGTGATAAAAATGTGTCAAATGGTTTATGAAGTGAGTGTATGATGCCCCATAATCATATCATTGTATACAGTTATGATTTAATAAAAAAAAAATAAATAAATAAACAAACTCAAGCTCCCCAGTAACTGGGGCTAAAAAAAAAAAAAAAAAAACAAAAAAAAAACAGAACCCCTATTCCTCATCTACTCATAAAAATTAATGGATTAAACACTTAAATGTAAGGCATGAAACAATAAAATTTGTAGAATATAATGTAGAGAAAAAGCTTTTCGAGATATTAGCCTCAGTAAGGAATTTATGACTAAGACCCCAAAGGCAATTATGACAACAATAAAAATAAATAAATGGGACTTGATTTATTTAAAAATGTTACTGGAAAGGAAATGAAATAATTAACAAAACAAATAGACAACCTACAGAATGGGAGGAAATATTTGTAAACTACATATCCATTGAAGAGCTAATAAATAGTATCAAGAATATACAAATAAGCCAAACAACCTGAAAAGAAAATCAAATTATCCCACAGGGCAACAGAAGGGGTGGCACCTGTGGCTCAAAGGAGTAGGGCACCAGCCCATATAATGGGAGGTGGCAGGATCAAACCCAGTCCCAGCCAAAAAAACAAAAAAAAAAGTGGGCAAGAGCCATGAATAGAAGCTTTCCAAAAGAAGACAGCCAAATGGATGACAAACATGAAAAAATACTCAATGTCACTAATCATTAGAAAATTCAAATTAAAACAATGATATATTGCCTTTTCTCTGTTAGAATGGCTTTTATCAAAAAATCCAAAACAAGAGAAGCTGGTGTGGATGCATAGAGAAAGGAACATTTATATACTGAAAATTAGTATAACCTCTACGTAACTTGACGTTCCTCAAAAAATGAAAAGTAAACCTACCAGTCAATCCAGCAAACCCAGTACTGGATATCTGCCCAAAGGAAATAAATAATTCAAGTGAATTATTGAATACTTATTGAATACTTAAATATTTATTGCAACATAGTTCACAACTTCAAAGATGTGGAAGCAACTCAAATTCCCCTCAATTCATAAGTGGATTAACAAAATGTGGTATATGTATACCATGTACTACCACTATTCAGCCTTTAAAAATGATGAATCAATACCCCTTTCAGCAATTCCTTTCAGCAATTTGGATGGAACTGAAGACACAGTTCTAAATACAGTATCTAAAGAATGAAATAATAATAAAAAAAACCACCACGTGCTCTCACTATTAAACTGGACCCAAATGATGGCACGCACAGTGAGGTAAAATACATTGGAAATCAATCAGTAGGGAGAGATAAGAAAAGGAGGGTAATAAACCTTCCTAACAAGTATAAAGAACACTATTGAGTGACTGGCACACTAATAGCTGTTACTCAAACATTATACAAGCTATCATGTAACAAAAAGCATTTGTGTCCCTTCATATTTTATAATAAAAACAAAAAACCAATGAACAAAGAAACAAAAAACATAAAAATATAATGTTAATAATCTTAAGCATACTTGTTATTCTTGATAACTAAGGATAATTAGAACAATATAATTTTGTGCTAAAAATTTCTTAAATGATTTCTCTGATGACATGGCTTCCTCAATCATTTGACAAAATCTGGAAATTATCTGGGGGAACTCTCATTCTAACACAAGCTTAGCAACAGTTGTTCAACAATAATCACATTGGATATTTAAAAAGAGAAAGCCTCAAACCACAAGGACAACATAAACATAATAATAATATTAATATAATCATAGCCAAGAAATTTAAGAAACAATATAAAATCTAATATCTAGTGAAGATTACATTCTATTAGAAATATTTCTTTTGTTTTACCTTACAGCTTTACCAGGGAGAAGAGCCCAAAAGACATGAAACAGTCTAGAACATAGAGTAAAATTTTCTTACCAATGTTGGCAGATAAATTGAACATCTTGTAAAGGCAGAGACAAATGTCAGGCAAGGAACTGAGATGTGGACAAGTGTCTATTAGGGTGACTCTGAAGTAGTCTGTTGCAATGGATAAAATATACAACTTTTTTTCACTTAGCCTTTTTATGTTATGGGACATTTTAAGTTTAAGGTACACGGAATAGATCTTGCTTATTTATAGTTTTATTGGAACAGCTCTGTGACCTCTTAGCATATGTGCAAGCTGCTGAATTTATTTTTGGTTATCTTTAAAAATTTTTTTTTAATAAGTATAACTTTAACTCTAAGTGGAGTTATTTTCTTTGGCAAAACTAGGCACCTAAAAAGTCACATGTCATTTTTAATTGGTGTCCCATTTCTCGCCATAAATCCTGTATTTTTCATACATATGCTAAAATCAATTATTACCCTACAAGTTCTGTACAGATCTCTTAGCTGTTTGGAAAGCCACATGCTAAGATATGAACTGTTGTTGCACCAAGTAAAGACTTGTATAAATGGTTTTGCAAATACCTTCTGAGAAATTTCCTTCTGAAATTCAGAGGTATAATCCATCAAGAAATAAAGTACAGACTGTATTTGCAAAGAGGATTTATGAAAGGATCTAGGCAAGGGTTGTTGACCTTTCTGTAGACATAATGCAACCATCTCCTTAGTCAAATGAATTGAAATTTTGACAATAGATAATGTAGTAAGAAAAAAAATATGAATTTCATAGCCAAGGGACTAAAAATTTTTCATTGTTTTCAATTAGTGTCTGAATCGAATGCTACATAAGTTACATTTTCTGAGATAAGATCCTTCTGATATGTTCTCTTCACTAGCAAACACATAGGGGGAATAACAAGGCATAATTAAGAAATATTAACCAGGATGTGAAGATAAGGAAAGTATTCAAGGATTCAAATTCTTCTGCTATAGAAGAATTTGATCATTTAGATTCAGTACTATTTCCTTATCCAGTCCATCAAAAGAGGAGGCTAAAGTATAAACATTAGGAATCCATCCAATATAATAGCCAATCAGTCCCCCAATACTGTCTCTTGATTTCTAACTGATATCTAGATAACTAAGAATTGTCTTACATTCTAACATATTTTTCCCCCCTCAGGTAAAATATTGTAGCTTAAATTTTACACTTAACGATAAGACAAACTCTTTCTAGGGACCATACATCCCTTCAAAGCAAAGGCTTTTAATAAAGTTGTGGGTGTCTTGCAAAGAATCACTGACTTCTATAGAACAATGTAGATCATCTACAAATTGAATAAATACTGAAGTTTTACAAGGGAAAAACAAATTCTCTGCTCTGAGCAATAAATAGTTTTATTTAGTATGGCTCTATAATCCACCTTAACATCCAGTAACAAAGTCCTTATTCAGAATATTTTCTAAACATTTGAATCTTCTAACTAAACTTTCTTTGTGTATTTACGTATATATGTATACATACTTACACATACATACACATAAAGAAATACCTGTACATATAAATATATACAAACACATATTCTTCTTTTTTTTTTTTTTTTTGTAGAGACAGAGTCTCACTTTATCACCCTTGGTAGAGCGCCGTGGCGTCACACAGCTCACAGCAACCTCCAAATCCTTGGGCTTAGGCGATTCTCTTGACTCAGCCTCCCAAGTACCTGGGACTACAGGGGCCCGCCACAATGCCCGGCTATTTTTTTGTTGTTGTTGTTGCAGTTTGGCCAGGGCTGGGTTTGAACCTGCCACCCTCGGCATATGGGGCCAGCACCCTACCTGCTGAGCCACAGGCACTTCACTCATATTAATTTTAAGTCACAGCATTTTAAAATATGTTAAAGTGATATTAAAACATTCATATCTACTTACCCAATTTCTTTTTAATGTATTGTTAAGAGTTTTACAGTTTTCTTCAACTAAGTTTTAAAAATATATTGAAAACAATTTTTTAATCTGTATAATGAGAATAAGAAAAGAATAGTCACTTCCTTGGCAGTAATAATTAAATGAAATAGTAAAATTTAAAATAAGATAATTCTTACATTAGTTAGTACATAATAATTTAGTAGGTATATTTTTTATTATAGGTTTATATGTGTATATAATATGATTATATTAATTAATATAAGGTAATGTCCCAAAGCTGAGTTGTAATTGAGTCCTTCACCCAGGAAGCATGCCATATACTCCAATATTATTTTTTATTGTTGTATTTTTATTTTTGTTTGACCATGTGTTCTGCAGTATTAATTCCCATTAACGCGGTGGCTCTGTTCATTATAATTTACACCATCCTTAAATGTCATTATGTTTTGTGTATCTTATTCTTCAAAGTTTATGTTTCTAAAAAAGAATTGACATATTTAATTTTTACCATGAGAATTCTATGGAAGTGTAAATAATATCAAAATAGTTTTATTTATTCATTTGTCAGCAACATTTTTTCTTTCATATTTATCCCCTACAAGTCACTGTATCTGGGGTTTTTAATTCTTTCTAATCATTTCTCAGCTATTAAATGTTGAAGCTTATTATCTTGTTCTGCATAACATTGCATTTTATGTAATCACAAGCATTATAGTATATTATACATATCAATACTTTTGACTAAATATTTTAATGTCATAACTAAAAAGTGAATTAAATAACTTTATTTTTATTTAAGTTATATTTAAGTTGTTTTTCTTTAAGAACAAAGTATGTGTGGAGAGATCACTTGGTTTGGATACTAGATTTTCAGGGAATAGATTACTAAAATCACAGGCAACTTTTAAAGTGTTATTCATCAATTTGTGGCGGCAGGTACCCATCGTTTAGCTCACAATATAAATATATTATATATAAAGATAATGTGTTTTCTTTTCCATTCCTGAAATATTTCACTCAACATATGTTCTACAGTTCCATCCAAGCTTCTCGAAAACACATTATTTTATTTCCTTTTATGGCTTAGGAGCACTGCATAGTGGGCATACATAGCTGCCACATTTTCATTAAACAGTATATCCATGTCACAATATTTGATAAAATAAATTAAATTAAATAAATAATTTTTAAAGAAATACAATTTTCCTATTTTGCAAAAGGGCATAATAAAAACGATGTTATAGGAATTATAAATATTAACTAAGTTTATTTATTTATTTATTTATTTTTATTTATTTTTTTTTAATGTTTTAGACATGGTCTTGCTCTTTTATTAAGGCTAGTGTGCAGGTGCTCAGACACTATTTCATTCTAGCCCTTGTAACAGAACAAGACCACATGTAAAACATAAATAAATAAATAAATAAAATAAAGTTAGAGGCTCCAACTTCAATCTCTTGTGCGCCTTCTCCCAAGTAGCTTGCATGACAGGCAGGAACCAAAATGCCTAGCTACTTTTTCTAATTTTTTTTTTTTTTCATAGACAAGTTCACTATGTTGCTCAGCCTGGTCTCAAGCTCTCGACTCAAGCTACTGCCTCAGCCTCTCAAAGTGCCTGTATTAAAGTGTCAGCCACTGCACCAAGGTTATCTTCATCTTTTTGTATAAACTTCTGGGCCATTTTCTCATACCACCAATCACAACATGCTAAGATATTTCAATTTCTTCTTTTCCAACAGTTTCCCCTTACTGGATAAATTATTCATATATTATTTATACAAATTAACAATTCACTAGACTATAGTGTTTCATTATTCATAATATTAGTTACCACATTATTTTAAATATTCCTTTTCTCAAAGAAACTCAATTGAAACAAAGAGCAAACTTTACCTGTTTAGAATGAAAAAGAAAGAAAGAAAGATAATCTATAATGTTGACAAAGTCAAAGTAAAATTAATGTTTTAAGAATGTGAAAAATATTTGGATAACATGTTAAATACAGTGTAAGAATGTGAAAAATATTTGGATAACATGTTAAATACAGTGAGTTTTCAGTCAAAGAGAAACTAATGCTAATGTTAACATTCTGGTAACTGCAGTTTTAAAACAAATTTTCTAAACTATGTACAAATGTATAGAATTAATTTTACCTTTGGAGCATTGATTCATTGTTGGCTTATTCATCTATAAGAAACGTATTGGAAAGGAAAATTAAAATATTAACGCACACACAAGGAGGACGATACCTACAGAAATTTTAAGTAGTTCATAATTGGTAAAAGCATAAATAAAATACAATAGATATTGTTTTAATATAATATAATTCACCGTTATTCACTTTGACTTTTAAGTAATCAAATTGTAAGGGTTGTGCTTTTTAATTATAGGTCTATATAATAATGATCATGATAATTATGCAGACAGATTATAGTTAAATAGCCAAAAGTAAATTTCAGTTGTTTTATACCGTTATGTAATACAAATGTACTTTTTCCTTCAGTATAACATAAAAAATGTAAATAATGCATACAGTAAATAATGCAAAGATAATAGATACCATGTTTTAAAGTTTTAATTTTCGCTAGGTTTCCCGCGCCTCCCCCGCCCCTTGTATTTCTCTGCGCATGAGTCCTTTATTTTCTGTGCTGCCGCTTCCCTACTTCCTCTGCGGCTTACCCATAAGTCACATCCGGTTTGAAGCCACTATATAAAGGTTTGCGCAGCTGCGGTTCACTGCTAGTTTAGCCGGTAGTGGCTCTGGTAAGCTTGCAAGGGGCAGCTGAGAAGATCGAGGACGTAAGTAATTCGGAATTTTAGGAAAAAAAAGACTCATTTTTTATTCAAGATAAAGAATTTGTAGTTAAGTCGTTTCCTATGACTAGTTAAAATGTGGTAAATCAGATTTTGATTTTCTCTCAGGCGTTTCTTGGAAATATTAAATGTTTGATTGTTTAATTACGTTATTACATGTATGTACGTGTGTACGCTTGTGCATCTAGAGGGTTTGAGTGTTGATTTCATAAAAATGTCCTGAATTTCCAGTGTTTGTTCTAGTCGTAGATAAAAACGCGGGAAATTTCCGGATTGTAAGTGGGGGTTGTGTTTTAAGTGTGCTGGTATTTGGTTGAATAGAGAACTGTTAATGCCCTTGAAAATACAAGTAAACTAGTTTTTGTTAAGTTCTTTAGCCCTCCTTGAAGTTTGGCATTCTTTTTGTTCTCCCTCACGTTGCGACTGGCAGTTAGGAATTGTTTGTCAGATGCCAGGCTAAGGCGCCATTTTGTTTCATGTGCGCGCGTTTTTTAACGGCTTTTTTTTGAGAATGCTGGCCTAGTTGAAAGTTATACCATAGATGTTTAACCAGTTTAATAACAAAAAGTTGGACAGATAAGCATCATATAATAAAATTCTGAATTGCTTGAGAGAAATGGTCAAATTTTTGTATCTCAAATGGCGTTACTACTTTAATGCCAAACTGTAAATAAGTTCACGTTTGCCTTAACAAAGTCTTCCCTTGGTTTCTGGTTTTTATTATTTAGTATTTGAAATACAGTTTGTAAAATATTGGATGTATGCACAATTTAGAACATTGTTTTTTGTTTTGTTTTGTTTTTTTGCTTTTTTTTTAGCAAGTCTATGTCACCCTTAACTCTTGGGCTTTAGCAATTCTCTTGCCTCAGCCTCCAAGTAGTTGGGACTGTAGGCGCCCGCCATGAGCCTATTTTGTTGTTGCAGTTGTGGTTGTTTAGCAGCCGTGATGCAGGTTCGAATCCGCCAGCCTCCGTTTATGTGGCTAGCGCCTTATTCACTGAGCTACAGGCGCCGCCTAGAACTTTGTTTCTTTTGCTTTTATTTGCGGTTAAAATACTATGGTCACTTTGGGTTTTTTTTATTTTGTTTTTAAATAATGTGTACTTCAAATTGGATGGAATATATATATGTATATATATAATTTTTTATATATAAAAAAGCACTTTGTTGTATGTTTTTTAATGTGTACTTTAGATTGGACAGAATGTATATACATATAATATTTATAAAAAAGCGCTTTTTTTAAATAATGTGTACTTCAAATTATAAAATATATATATATAACATATACATACATATATATATATATATAATATATACACACACATATATATTGTGTGTGGGGGGGGTGGAGGGAGACAGAGTAGAGTGCCTTTAGTACAGTGCTGTGGCATCACAGCTCACAGAAACCTCAAACTCTTGGGCTTAAGCGATTCTCTTGCCTCAGCCTCCCAAGTAGACGCCTGGGTATTTTTCTTATGAAATTTTCATTGTTGTTTAGCAGGTGGGGTCCAGGTTTGAACCCGCCAGCCTCCTTGTGTGTGGCTGGCGTCTTACCCACTGAACTATGGGTGCTGCCCAGATCTTTGTTTCTGTTGCTTTTATTTTAGATTAAAATACTATGGTCACTTTAGGTTTTTTTGTTTATTTGTTTTAAAATAATGTGTACTTAAGATTGGATGGAAAAAATAATATATATTTGACATATAATACATAATATTAATATATATTTAAAGTAAATTTAAATATATATTTTAATATATATTAATCTTATATATATCTTAAAAAAATTATTTTTTTCTGAGACAGAGTCTCACTATGTCACTCTTTGTACAGTGCCGTGCCTCACAGCTCACAGCAACCTCAAACTCTTGGGTTTAAGTGATTATCTTGCCTTAGCCTCCCAAGTAGCAGGAACTACCGGCGCCTTCCAAGAAGCCTGGCGATGTTGTTGCTGCAAGTGTGGTTGTTTAGCAGGTCGGGTTCTGACTCAAATCTTCCAGCTCCTGTGTATGGGGCTGGCGCCTTTCTGAGCTGCGGGCGCCGCCTAGAACTTTGTTTCTGTTGCTTTTATTTTGTATTAAAATACTGTGGTCACTCTGGGGTTTTTTTCTTTGTTTTTAAATAATGTGTACTTCAAACTGGATGGAAAAAATATATATTTTACATGTACATATAAAAAATATATAATATTAATGTATTTTATTAATATAATTAATATACTATATAAAACTATTTGTATAATTATAATTAATATATTATATATTAGTGTATATTTAATATATAGTCAAATGTATATATTAATATATTTATATTATATGTATATTTAATATACATATTAAATTTATATTAAAATATATATTTAATATGTATTATATATATATATGTGTGTGTATATATATATATATATATAATTTTTTTGAGACAGAGTCCCACTATCCCACTATGTCACCTTCGGTACAGTGCTGTGCTATCACAGGTCACAGCAACTTCAAACTCTTGGGTTTAAGCTATTCTCTTGCTTCAGCCTCCCAAGTAGATAGAACTACAAGCGCCCTCCAGGATGCCCGGTCATTTTGTTGTCATAGGTGTGGTTCTGTAGCAGGTCGTGTTCGGACTCAGATCTGCCAGCTTGGGTGTTTGTGGCTGGCGCCTTACCCACTGAAGTACGGGCGCCACCTAGAACTTTGTTTTTGTTGCTTTATTTTAGATTAAAATACTAGGGTCACTTTGGAGTTTTTGTTTTTAAATAATGTGCACTTCATATTGGATGGAATATATATATTTATATATACATATATAAAATATATATCGGATACTATATACATTTTATATATTAATATGTAAACATAATTATATAGTAATTGTTTCGAATATAGTTAATATTATAATATAATTATATATTAATGCATATTTAATATAAATTTTAATGTATATTTATATTTTATATATTTAAATTTATTTATATTCATATATTTCAATTTACATTTATATTATATATTTAAATTTATATTTTTATATTTTATATTTTTAAATTTATATGAAATGTATATTTAATATATTATATATATATTTTTTTGTTTGTTTGTTTTGTTTTTTTGAGGCAAAGTCTCTCTATGTCACAAGTCGGTACAGTGCCGTGGCGTCACAGCTTATAGTAACCTCAAACTCTTGGATTTAAGCGAGTCTCTTGCCTCAGACTACCAAGTAGATGGAACTGCAGGCGCACTGAAGGCGCCCTCCAGAACGTAACGGCTGTTTTGTGGTGTCTGTGTTTAGCAGGCGGGTTGGGACTCAAATCTGCCAGGGTTAGTGTTTGTGGCTGGCATCTTAACCCACTGAGCTATGAGCGCCACCTAGAACTTTGTTTCTGTTGCTTTTATTTTATATTAAAATACTATGGTCGCCTGTGGCTCAGTTGGTAGGGCACAGGCCCCATATACCGAGGTTGGCGGGTTCAAACCCGGCCCCGGCTGAACTGCAAACCAAAAAATAGCTGGGCGTTGTGGCGGGCGCCTGTAGTCCCAGCTACTCGGGAGGCTGAGGCAAGAGAATCGCTTAAGCCCAGGAGTTGGAGGTTGCTGTGAGCGGTGTGATGCCATGGCACTCTACCGAGGGTGATAAAGCGAGACTCTGTCTCTCCAAAAAAAGAAAAATAATAATAAAATAAAATAAAATACTATGGTCACTTTGAGTTTTTTTAGTTTGTTTATTTTTAAATAATGTGCACTTCAAATTGGATGTAATAATAAAAAAAAAAATTGGATGTAATATATATATATTTGATATATAAAAATATGTATCATACATAATATATATTTATATATTAATGTGTAATATCTTATATTAACAATTAATGCATTATTATGAATACAATTAAAAATATTGTATATAAATTATAATTTAAATATGTATTTATATATTTATATTTTACATATATATTTAAATTTATATATCTTTATATTTTCTGTATATTTAAATGTATATTAAATATATATTTCATATATATTACGTATATATATATTAAAAAAATTTTTTTTGAGACAGAGTCTCACTGTGTCACCCTCGGTACATGCTGTGACGTCACAGCTCAATGCAACCTCAAACTCTTGGGTTTAAGCGATTCTCTTGCCTCAAAGCCTCCCAAATAGCTGGAACTACAGTCGCCTTCCAGGACGCCCGGCTATTTTGTGGTTGTAGGTGTCTTTGTTTAGCTGGCCGGGTTCAGACTCAAATCCTCCAGCTTGGGTGTATGTGATTGGCACCTTACCCACTGAGCTCGGGCGTCGCCTTGAACTTTGTTTCTGTTGCTTTTATTTTAGATTAAAATACCGTGGTCACTTTGAGGGCTTTTTTTTGGTTTGTTTTTAAATAATGGGTACTTCAAATTGGATGGAATATGTATATATATATTATATATATAAAATATGTCATATATAATACAGTTTTATATATTAATATGTAAAAATATTATACTAACAATATAATAATAAATATCAAAATATTATATTCTATATTAATGTATATTTCAGATAAATTCAAATATATATTTAAATATATATTTAAAATATCTAAATATACATTAATATATTAAAATATATTAATATGTAATGTATGATTTATTATAATTATTAAAAAGATATTTTATACATTTAATAAATATACTAAATACATTTAAATATTTATAATAAATATTTATATTTTTAGTTAAATATATATTTTTAAATTTATATATGTCAATATATGTATTTAAATTTATATTTATATTGTATATATATAAATTTATATTAAATATATTATATACATATATAAATTTTTTGAGACAGAATCTCACTGTGTCACCCTCGGTAAAGTGCCGTGGCGTCACAGCTCACACCAACCTCAAACTGCTGGGTTTAAGTGATTCTCTTCCCTCAGCCTCTCAAGTAGCTGGAACCACAAGACACTCTCCAGGACGCCTGGCTGTTTTGTTGTTGTTGTTTAGCTGGCCGAGTTCAAATTCAGATCCGCCAGCTTCGGTGTATGTGGCTGGCGCCTTATCCACTGAGCTGTGGGCGCCGCCTAGAACTTTGTTTTTGTCGCTTTTATTTTAGATTAAAATACCATGGTCACTTTGGGGGTTTTTTTGTTTGTTTTTAAATAATGTGTACTTAAAATCGGATGGAAATATATATATAATAATTTTTGTATTTATATATATATATAAACCTATATATATATAAAAAATAATTTTTTCTTTTTTTTTTTTGAGACAGAATCTCACTAATGTCACTCTCGGTACAGTGCCTTGGCGTTACAAAAAACCTCAAACTCTTGGATTTAAGCGACTCTCTTACCTCAGCCTCCCAAGCAGCTGGAACTACAGGCGCCCTCCAGGACGCCGGGCAATTTTGTTGTTGCAGGTGTTGGTGTTTAGCAGGCTGGGTTCAAGCCCAAATCCGCCAGCTTTGGTGTATGTGGCTGGCGCTCTATACCCTGAGCTACATGCACGGTGCCTGGATGGAGTATTTTTTAAATATTCTTAATACCAAAAAATGTAAATTGATTTTGAATATATTAAATAGCTTGATTTAATTATTTTGTAGTGTACATGAATGTCAAAATATCACATTATACCTCATAAATGTATACTATTATTTTTCAATTAAAATTTTAAAAGAGTCAGTTTACGTATTTCAGGTTGAAAAACCATATTAACTTTTCCAATTTAGTTTTTACATGACACAAATTGAATATTTTGTCTTATTAGGTCAGTGTTCCTTTTTACTGCACCAGTTAAAAGTTTCAGTTTTTAGGTAATCATTAAAAAAGTTAGCCTTTGTGTGGTACTTGAGTGTTAAAACACCGTGTAATAAAATTTTATCCTTTTGGATTAATTTTGTTGCATATATTAATTTTTTTTTAACATTTTACAGCAAAATGGTGGAAGCAGATCGACCTGGGAAACTGTTCATAGGAGGCCTCAATATAGAGACCAATGAAAAGACTCTGGAAGCAGTATTTGGGAAATATGGCCGTATAGCAGAAGGTAATTCTTAAAAATTTGTATCTGTTCAAAGTTAAATAGATACCAAATTTATTTCATTGAACAGCCAGATTTTTTTTCTTTACTTTCATGACTATGTTTACATTTCTATTTTTTACTTGAAAAAAAAAATGCCATGAGTAAAGGGTCTGCCAAGAATATCCTACTGAGAAGAGAAAACAATAAATTTGATGTGCAGGTAGGATATGAAAAGGAATGATAAAGGCTGATAGTAGAGTTAGTACTGTAACTTTAACAGAATATACATGTCAGAATAGAATAATATTGATAATATAGTTTGGGGTCTAATGTAATTTTATAGTGGCTAGTATTTTACCACGTCCAGGGGTTCAACTTAGGTTAAGGAGGCTTTGTGAGAAATTGTTAAAGAATTATTAATTTTGAAAATATAGGAAGTTCAACTTTATATTGAAAATATGTAAATTAAAAGATTTACATGTATTACAGTTCTTTTGATGAAGGATTGGGAAACCAACAAGTCTAGAGGCTTTGCATTTATTACTTTTGAGAGCCCTGCTGATGCTAAGGATGCTGCTAAAGAAATGAATGGAAAGGTGAGAATCTTAATTTTTTTTTTTACTAAGGTATTATTAAAAGCATATGAGACAAAATTCGATAACCATTACTAATTTTGCCACATATTGCTCAAAATTATAATTAGGAGTCTGAATAAATATTTTGTCCATTAAAATTATTTTTATGTTAATATTCCTATATAAGTGTAATTAGGCTTTTAGGTTTCAAGAAGCTTCAAAACTTACAAGGATAAGAGAAACAGATTAATATTATAAAAAAGCAATTGCAATTGATGAAAGTACTTATATAGCATGTAATCCTAGAAAGATCTAATAGGCAATGTTTCTTCTTGTTATTCTGGGTAATGTTTATAAGAAAATCTTATTTGCATGATACTTTCACATTTCAAAGAGATGTTCTTCCTAACAGAATATAATAATGCTCAAATTGAAGGTGGGTAACAATAAGTAATCAGTACCCTTAACTTTAACTTTGCTCTTCTCTCCTTTACTCTTTGTGTTCTGTAGCCATAATGAATTTTGTAAGATGAATAATTAATCTTTATTTACAGTAGAGATTCAGGGCTGTTCCTGATTTAACAGATGGTTTCTTTACTCTTGGATTTGAATTTTAAGAATTGTTTGTCCTGGAGCCCTTAAATTTCTCAGTAATCTTCAACATTGCAAAGTCATCCCATTCTGGGCTCTTGCATTATTTTCTCCAAAAATCCTTTATTTCTTACTCATTATATATTATAGATATTTTTTTACTGTCTCTACCATGTATTAATTTGATGACTGTTAAGTTTTTTTAGTGTGCTTTTATTTTTGTAATCCATTGCTGAGTTCAGTATGTTGCAGACATGATGTTATTGACTTTTTACTTTGATGTTTTCAGGTTTGGTAGAAACTAAACATTGTGTTTGGCTCACAATTCTATGATAGATACAAAGATGAATTTGACTTATGAATAATAATTGATAATATTTTTTTCTCCTCTACTTTTCAAGTACAAAGAAACAGGTATTTGGTGTAGTCATTATTTCTAAACCTTCATCCAAAACATAATCCGTCAAGTGTCTCCTGTGTGTCAGATATTTATGTAGCACCTGGAAAAATGGTAATGAATAAGACAAACTACCTCCTTTTTTGTGGATGTTTATATTGAAAGTAAAATACAGAAGTAATCATAAATGTTAACTTCATATCCACATGAATGCTAAGGAAAACTAGTTAGAGTTTGAACAAGGGATGGCCAGTGTCTTTATGTACAAAGATCTAGGAATTTTGGCTGACTCCTGAAAGCTGAGAATAAAGCAGCCATTCACAAATCTGGCAAAAATATTTAGGATACAGAAATAGCAAATAGCAAATTAAGCCTAAGGTAGGAACTAGCTCTGTGTCTGTTGATAGTGGGAAGTAGGAAAATGTTCATACCAGAGGTCTTGCTGTAGAGAGTGAGGATTTAGGATTTTCCTAAAATAATACAAAGTTACCTGAGTATTCTGTATGAAATTACAGCTTCTTTGTGTTTTCAGAAATTACTGTGGGTAGTTATTGTACGATTAGGACCTTTAAGTGTTTTTTACAAATAGCATGGAGTGCTATAATAGTTACTTCTTAGTTATAAAATAACTAAAACTATGGTAAATACAGAACTAAAAATCATATTGGGAGATTTTTCTAAAATTTTAATAGAACAAAATAAAAGACTCATCACTTTGAATAATAAATAAATGTTATTGTTGAACCTTTAATGTTCCCTTGGGACACAAAAGTTTAAATGAATGATGAGAATACAAGGATGAAGTGAGTTTATTATAGAAAATGTGCTAACTTCCTTAGAATGATATTATTATCCTTTTTTGGTGTTATATCAGGACTTTTCAAATATAGGACATTTCAATGAATTTTAATAAGCTCAAATATTGTCATGTCCAGTGGCATCATGGAAGGCATTTACTAATTAAATGGCTTATAATTTGGCCTGTGAAAGACATGAGCATTTTAGAAAAAAATTTTTGGGGAAAATCATTAATCTTGATAATAGTTATCATAAAATAAAGCTTGTAAAATGTGTTTGAGTTAAAGGTGATATAATCTTAATGATAATATACTTTTTATCCTTTCGTTTAAGTCTTTGGATGGAAAAGCAATTAAAGTAGAGCAAGCCAACAAACCATCTTTTGAAAGTGGTGGTAGACAGAGACCACCACCTCCTTCAAGAAACAGAGGCCCTCCAAGAAATCTGAGATGTGGAAGAGGAGGAAGTGGAGGATCAAGAGGGCGTCCACGTGGAGGACACATGGGTAATGTTTTAAAATATAAGAGGGAATCCATAGGATTCAAAGACAATAAGTTTAAATACATACACAGAAATTTCTCAATTTTTATATATTTCCTTTCTGGACCAAAAAAATCAACATTATTAATATTAAAATTACTCCTAAATACCGAAGAATTATTTTATGAATTATTTGATTGAAATGTTGTCTACTATTTATAAAATCTTAATTACTTTTCAGTGAACTATATAAATTTCAGCTTTTGTTTATCACAAATCCTAATTGTCTTTACTGATGATACAAGTTTTCTGCAGAACTTCTATTATGTTAGAATTCTATCATTTGGGACTAAGAACTTCCTCTGACTTTTGTCATTAAAATATTAGGGAATTTTGAAGATCATACAGAGAACAGAAAGAAATGGTTTCCTTCTTGCTGCATCCATATGCAAAGATCTATGCAAATCAATTTCTTTCATTCTGTGTGGAGAATTTGTACGTTAGCCTTCCTGTAAAGAAATTTTGATTAAAGAAAGTAGAATTTTTGTTTCTCAAAGGTGTCTTTAACTCAAGAAAAATCTTAAAAAAAACACTGCTTGGGGTTATATGTGTGTCTTTGCTGTATGTGTGAGGGGAATGAGTCACTGAAAATACTATCTAGGAACCATTATGATAAAGTGAAAGACATTTATGTCAAACAATATTTATTGTATCTTAACTAATGTTCAGTAATCAAATAGCTTCAAGATTTGCTAGTTTGATGTGCAATTCATCTGAGACATTTTTTGAAAGTGGAATTGCATGTTTACTTTTAAGAAACAGGATTCAGGGGTGGTGGGTTCAATCCTGGCCCCGAACAAACTGCAACAAAAAAATAGCTGGGTGTTGTGGTGGGTGCCTGTAGTCCCAGCTACTCCAGAGGCTGAGGCAAGAAAATCGCCTAAACCCCGGGGTTGGAGGTTGCTGTGAGCTGTGATGCCATCGCACTCTACTGAGGGTAGAGTGAGATAAAGTGAGACTCTGTCTCTTAAAAAAAAAAGAAACAGGATTTGTTTTGTTTTCTTTCATTAAACTGATTTTAAGAATCAAGTTTAAAGTTTCTCTGCCACAATGAGAATGCATTTTCTTACATGTGACAATATTAGGGAGTTTGAATATATGTAACTTTTTTTCTAGTTTGATAAAAATAATTTTTTTATTCTTTTTTTTTTTTTTTTTGTAGAGACAGAGTCTCACTGTACCGCCCTCAGATAGAGTGCCCTGGCGTCACACGGCTCACAGCAACCTCTTAATTCTTGGGCTTACGCGATTCTCTTGCCTCAGCCTCCCAAGCAGCTGGGACTACAGGCGCCCACCACAACGCCCGGCTATTTTTTTTTTTTTTGGTTGCAGTTTGGCCGGGGCTGGGTTTGAACCCGCCACCCTTGGCATATGGGGCTGGCGCCCTACTCACTGAGCCACACTGTTAAAATTAGAATGTACTAAATAGATGAGCATTGTTTTATAAATGGATTACAAAATTATACGTTAGGAAATACTGTAGATAATCAATTTTTCTGGTGCATCATCTTTTGATAGTTCTGGCTAATTGTGTTTATGTTTGTATATTTTTGGTTTATTTTTTATAATAGATTTTTGAAAAAACTTCCTGAGTTATTTGAAGAATTATTTATCTTTTTCTTTCTAATACTTAAAACTTTTTTCTAGTTACAACTGATAAGAGCTCTATTTCTCTATATTCTAGTTGTTTTTCTCAGTTTTCCAAAATAGACTTTTTTCTTTAAGTGTTATATTAATACTTTTGTCACATAAGAAAATAGAAAAAAATAATGAATTCTTAAGTTCTTAAAATGTAGTTAAAATTTATAAACAGTAACAAAAACTTTTAGCCATTTGCTAAATGTGATGCCCCTTAACTTACTAAGGTTTTGTTTTAAAAAACAGATGATGATGAATATACTGTTAATCTCAGCATGAGTTCTTCTAAGGGACTCTTTCCAGTGAAAAGAGGTCCATCTTCAAGAAGTGGAGGTCCTCCTCCTAAAAGATCTTCTGCTCCGGCAAAAACCAATAGTGGTATGGGAGGACGAGGTAAATACTATCCATTAGAAAAGACATCAGTTTCTTATGAGTGAAAATGAACTATTGTCAACTCGGTATTTAACTTTAAATTGAAGGAACAAATTAAGAAGTGAAACACACTGGTATATTTTCTGTTCACTAGCTTATTTAATATCTCATTAGATAAGTTTTAAACTTTATGGTGAGGAAGTACTAAAGCTTAATTGTAGAAGCATAAGTGATTAACATTACAGTGGGGAAGCATTTCTTTTAATTCTATGTTTGTTACTGCATTTCTCGTAATTCTTAGAGTTTCTATCAACAGTCCATGAGTAGGCTTTTTCACATAGGTTTAAGATGAGGATTTTCATGAAAATGATGAAAGTTCTGTGAAAGAATTTTCTGAACAGTTGGGTAGTAATATTGTGTATTTTGACCAGCTTGTTTCTTTAATTATAAACCATAATTCAAATTTGCCATTGTTTTCCTTTTCTTTGTTTGAATTATGATGTTTTATTTTAAATACATATGTTGGTGGATACATCCTTATCCTCAACATGATTTTTTTCATCTCTTATGACTCTTATTAATAGTGTGTCTGTGTCCTAGTCTACATATTCAGTTTCTAAGATCACAATAATGCCTCATGCAAGAAATTATTTTTGGTTATGTGAGAATACTAAAATATGTGAAGGTATATAAAATAACTTAGCAGGAAAAAAGTCACTGTGGGCTTAGATAATATTTAAAAATAAATTTATAAGTATGAAAAGTAGACTTAGAGTCAGCCATTTTAAGTTATCTTTAAAAATCATAGTTGTGAAATATAAAGAAGACATTAGTAGACTTAGAGTCAGCCATTTTAAGTTATCTGTAAAAATCATAGTTGTGAAATATAAAGAAGACATTAATCATTAAGACTTTACAGAGATATTAAATCCTAATATAATGGTACTTCTGGATAATTTGACATGGTTTAAGGAGAAAATTTAAAACAAGCACAAGATAAATAATAGTTTTAATAGAAGAAATGATAATTTTGAGAATGATGTAAAAAATACTGCATGGGAACAGAAAATGAAGAAAAACAATATAAAAACTAAACAAGTTTGAGAAAACAGTCTAATACTTAAATCTGAGTAAAGAATTTTAGTGTTTCTCTGGATCTTTGATAGGGCAGGAAGTTGGAGATCAACAAGGCTAAGATTTGACTCTTGACTTCAGAATATAGCTCGTACATTTTCATTAATAAATTAACCAGTGAACACATGAAACTAAGTTGAAAGAGTCTCCTCTAAGAAATAGGACTAAGAATTATTAGCACATGGAGAGAATATTATAGGAGAAAATTTTCCTATTTTAAAAGAGGTATAAGGCCTAAATGAAACCACTAATAGTGTTTATATGCAGTAGAAATCAACATAGCGATAATAACAAAAGCTATATAATATATTTCAAATTCATTACTTTTAGATAAGTCAGTAGTCAAATACCTAGCTTCATTAATTAAACTTTAATCAGTAAACACAAGATTTTGGATGTTCTGACTGAGAATATTCATTAGTAAGTTAGGTGGAAGAAATTAAAAGGGTAAGAGAATAGCTTTTGCCTGGAGTAGTTTTTTTTTGCAGTTTTTGGCCAGGGCCTGGTTTGACCTGCCACCTCCGGCATATGGGCCAGTGTCATACTCCTTTGAGCCACAGGCACCGCCCACCTGGAGCAGGTTTTAACCATTAAGAATGAGTTTTTACAAACTAGGAATGAATGATTGGCTCAAGCTTTATAAGAAGATCTGGCCTTGAAGAAACTGTATAATAAATTCAAAGGAAGAAACAATGAAATAGGATATGCAAAGGAGAATTTAACTGATCATTAATGGAATAATTATTTAACACATCAAATTAAGAGTTATTTATAGATTACTTTGCCTTTTTATTTTTTGAGAGAGTGTGTCACTCTCACCTGGGCTTGAGTTCAGTGTTGTGATCATAGATCAATTATACCCTCAATTCCTGGTCCCAAGGTTCCCATCTTCCCTCTGAAGTTACTAGGACTACAGACACATGCTTTACATCTGGATAATTTAAAAAAATTGTTATGGGGTCTTACTCTGTAGACCAAATTCCTGGCCTAAATTCTCCGACTATGGCCTCCAATAGTGTGAATCACAGGCATGAGCCAATGTAAGCTGTCTTGCTGTTAAGTCCCAAAGGACACTGATTTTTATAAATATAGTGTCAATATGCACAAAAACTATGAAGTCACATCAATGGTGCATTCTGGGGCCTTAAAATAATTCGCTTAAATTGAAAAGATGGAGGTTAAATAGAAGTAGTTTTTGACACTTAAGTTATGATAAATTTATATAGTTTTGTGGTCTTTGAGGTTCCATAGAACAGTGTTAACCAGGATTGTAATAACTTCAGTGGGAGTAATATAAAGAGAAATAGAATAAATTCTGAGTGAAGGCAAGATATTAAAGAGGCTTTTTAAGTAATAAAACTCTTCCCCCGTGTCAATTGTCGTATTTCATCCATCTCTAGAAAAGAAATAAGACAGTTGACAAGGGGGAAGTGTTGACAGATGTAAGAAGTATTAAGGAGGTAGATTCAATCATTCAAGAGGGAAAAACAATATTTTAGATTATTTTTCTTCGTACATTCCAGCTTTATACTTACGTAATCATTTTAAAATTAAATTTCCAGTCTCACGTGGGAGAGAGAATTATGGAGGTGCTCCACGCAGAGAATCAGTGTCTTCCCGGAGAGATGACTACATGTCACCAAGAGATGATGGTTATGCAGTAAAAGAAAGGTAAAAAAATAAATAAATAAATGTATAGGGCGGCACCTGTGGCTCAGTGAGTAGGGCGCCGGCCCCATGTGCCGAGGGTGGCGGGTTCAGACCCAGCCCCGGCCAAACTGCAACAAAAAAATAGCCGGGCGTTGTGGCGGGCACCTGTAGTCCCAGCTGCTCAGGAGGCTGAGGCAAGAGAATCGTGTAAGCCCAGGAGTTGGAGGTTGCTGTGAGCCGTGTGACGCCACGGCACTCTACCCAAGGGCGATACAGTGAGACTCTGTCTCTACAAAAAAAAAAAAAAAAAAAAAAAAAAAAAAAAAAATATATATATATATATATATATATATATATATATATATATATATATATATATATATATACACGCATACATACATACACATATACAAATAGTTTATATTTTTGTTAAGGTGAAATTCACATAAATATAAATTTAAATATTTTGAAGTGAACATTTCAGTTACATTTTATATGTTCTGTGTTATACAACAGCCATCTCTGTCTAATTTCAGGACATTTTCATCACCCCAAACTGAAACCCCATTACCACTTAGGTGATCACTCTCATTCTCTTGTTTCCTTCTGTTTCTGGCACATACCAGTCTTTGTTGTCTTTATCAAATTAAACTATTCTGAGCAGTTTCATATTGATAGGATAAAAAAATACATGACCTTTTGTTTCTTGTATAATGTGTTCTATGTTCATCTACCTTATTACATGTATCACTATTTTACTATTTTTATAGCTAAATAATACTTCATTGTATGTCAGTCAGTTACCCATTAATTTGTTTGGGTTGTTTCTACAATAGAACTGCTATGAACCATTCATATACAAATATTTGAAAACTTTTCTTTTTTTTTTTTATTAAATCATAACTGTATACATTGATATGATCATGGGGTATCATACACTCGCTTCATAAACCATTTGACACATTTTTATCACAGTGGTTAACATAGCCTTTCAGGTGTTATCTCAGTTCTCAATTATTTTTAAGAGTGGGATTTCTGGGTCTTAGTATAATTGTTTAATTTATTGTTGGGCTAAGACAATTATCTAGAGCAGTTCTCCCATTTTGTATCTCTACCAACAATGTAGAGATGTCTTTCTGTGTCCTCTCCAACACTTGTTATTTTTGCTTTTCAAATTTTTAGTATCTCATTTTGGCTTAGAGTTGGATTTTTCTAATAATTATACAGAGGGGCTTCTCATGTGTTTTTCACCATCTGTATGTTTTGTTTGTAGAAAAGTATATTTAAGTGCTTTACTTTTTTATTGTATAAGAGTTATTTATGTTTTGGATATTATCAGTATATAAATATATGTGTGTGTATATATATATATTTTTATTTTTAATTTGCTGCTTTTAAGTTACTCAAATAGAAATTATCCAAGTTCTCGAGACACCAAGGATTATGCTCCACCACCTAGAGAGTATGCATACCGTGATTATGGCCATTCTAGTTCAAGGAGGGAACATTCTACTAGAGGATATAGGTACTGAAAAATTCTCTTCTAATTATTTTTAAATAGAGTCTTGAAAATATCTGTTTTTATGTTAATTAAAACTATTTTTTAATTTAGTAATCGTGATGGCTACAGTCGAGGCCGTGATAGGGATTACTCTGAACGTTCAAGTGGAGGCTCTTATGCATATGAGAGTTATGGTAAGTAATCCACTTTTTGATTCAAGGTGTTAAATAGTCAAGGTACCTAAATGTTAAGCTTGAAGCATCTTTAGGTGGTGAAGTGAAGAAGACACTGATGACTCAGTGAATTTCTTGGTTTGAAGTTTTAGTTTGGTTGATCAGTTTGACTTGTATAAATTCTTGTAAATGATTGAGTCAGGTTTAATGGCCTGGATTTTTTTTTTTTTTAATGAGTTTTTACTCGGGGTCAGGGGGATTTATCAATTTAGCCTTTTAATTATTTTTTGAATTTTTTTGAATTTTAAAGTAAGTTTGGTATATTATTTTTAAGAGTAGTGTCATCTTTTTCTCCATTGAAGAAAAATTATTTTAACACTTTATATGAGATAATAAGTGTTTAATATTGTGAAACATAGGAATAAAGTGAAGTGTTAGAATGTAAGCCTATTTTCAGAACATGTGATTAAGCATTTATTTTTCTTGCCTAGGCTGGTGTACAGTGGCATAATCTTGGCTGAAAGCAGCCACAAAATTCTGAGGTCCAGCAATCTTCTCATGTCATTATCTCAAATAGCTGAAACTACAGGCATGTACAATCATGTCTAGTTAATTTTGTTTATATTTTGTCCAGGTGGGCTGTCACTATTTTATGTTGTTCAGGCTGGTTTTAAACTCCTGGCCTCAAATTGATGCGCTTGCCTTAGCCATCCAAAGTGCTAAAATAACAGGTATGAGCCACTTATCCAGCCTAATATTTACCTTAACTTTTTCAGGTTAAAAAAGTATTACTCGTGAACTTTTAAATTACAATTTCTTAGCTACTATAGCATCCTCAATAACATCTCAGGAGAAGCAGTTGAAAGCAAGTTTTTCCAAATACAGTACTTAGTACTTGAACTTCAGTCATACTTTAATGATGGCAACAAAAATGTTTAATATAGTTCAATGTAAATTTTGTTCTTTAAATTGATCTTTTAGGGAGCTCCCGTGGTGCACCACCTGCATGTGGACCTCCTGTGACTTATGGTGGAAGCAGTCGTTACGATGCTTATAGCAGCACACGAGATAGATGTAGTGGAGGTCATGGTGGAAATCGGGAGAGTTACTCAAGCAGCAGAAGTGATGTCTATTCCAGTGGTCGTAAGCGTGGTGGCAGACAGGAAAGAGGGCTTCCATCTTCTGTGGATAGGGTGTACCCTACTTCTCACGAGTCTTATAGTAGCTCAAGTTGTGGAGCTTCCAGAGTAAGTCGTGGGGGAAGCCGATCTGAACGAGGAGTCCGAAACAGATACTAAAAATACACTAAATTGGGTATCAAGCTTTCTTTGCTAGTAAAAAATTTCAAGTAGTGATTTCCCATTGTTGATTACCATTAAAGAAACAGCCTGGCTTTGGGGAGAGTGGCCGATACTTACTTTTCCCTCCATGAATCTCTTTGGATCATAAGAAAGAATTGTTCAAGATAATTGCATAATTGTTATGTTAATTGAAAGTAGAAATTACCTGTTAAAAAGTAATGTTAAAACTTTCCGAGTAAAAATTGTCATCAAATGCCATTTTCTGTCTAATATGAGTGCTGAATAATACAACTTTAAAGCAAACTTGTTTCAGTAATTAATTGTGCTGTTGTCTGAAATTTCCTTTAATGGCTTTGAACATGCAAAATTAAACATAGGTTTTCTTCTCTTATGCAGTCTTTGCCTACTTTCTAGTTTATTAAGAGGGTAAACAAATCACATGGGTCTTTGTAAAAAGGTAGAAGTGTGTCTTCCTCACCCATAATTTTGTCTGCAAGGAAGAAGTTAGACAAAGTCATCTTCATTTATGGCTGAGATTGGTAATCAGCAGAGAACAGTAGAATGTGAAGAACTGGATTAGATAACTAAGGGAGATAGTAGAAGATGGGTTATTCTCACTAATCTGATTAGGAGTGCCGCTAAAAATCAGCAATGCAAACACATACCAAAAAAAAAAAAAAAAGACCATGCTTAAAAGCTTAGAAGAAAAGAAAAGAAAAAAAAAAAAACTTAGGAGAAGATGATAATAGAGTTGACCTGGGTGAAACATTTTGTCAGTACTCTCTTTTTTCAAGGAAAGGAAATAGATATTCTTGAGTGATACAAGTCAATTTCTCATTTCATTAAGTGTTCATTAAAGAATAACTAACTGTCTTTTGGGACTTGATAGTACAGGATATTTCCTGGATAATAAATACAATTTAGTCAGGAATGTAGTGTGGGGAATTTTTCTGGAAATGAAAAGAAAAAGATAACTGTTTGAAAATTCAATTTCTGATTCCAGGTGTTAAGACAGTCAAGATACTTAAATGTTAAGTTGAAGCTTCTTGAGGTGGTGAAGTGAAGATACACTGATAACTCAGTGAATTTCTTGGTTTGAAGTTTTAGTTTGGGTGATTGATTAGTTTTAGTTAACTTTTGAATGCTTAACAGAAAATGGCATGAAGATGATTTCTATGAGGTTCATTTTTAGGTTTGTCTTCAGGTAACAGTCATTGTGGGAAATTGGACAGTTTTAGTTCTCAGTTATGCAAAGCCATGAAGGGAGAAAATTTGCAAATGTCATTATGGAGAATGGTAGTCATATATTAAAGAAAAACTATAATTAAACATTTTATCTAACAAAACAACTCACGTAAGTGTGCTTTAGTTTTCTCTCAAAATAAACAAGCAAACAAAAAAACCCAAAATCACAAATCTCCGGAGTCATCTTTCTTTCAATTCGTGTTCATAAAATAAGGCTGTTCTCGGAGTTGTTCCACTTACATTTCGTATAGCAATGATGGTCACTGACCACAAAGGACATTTGATTTTATTGTAACTTTTTTGTTTTTTTGCAGTTTTTGGCTAGGGCCAGGTTTGAACCCACCACCTCTGGTACATGGGGCTGGTGCCCCACTCCTTGAGCCACAGGTGCCACCCTACTATAACTTTTTATAAAGAGTTTCATGTTCAATATTTAAAGCCTCTGAAAGATAAGGAAGCCAAGCAAGAAACTTGATATCAGACTTTAGTGCTTACATATTTTGGTGAAATCTTTTCTGAAGTTCCCCAACGTATCCTGAGGTTCCTATGTCTGCCAGGAGATGATCTTTCTTATCTGCAGTTCAGGGGGTATAAGAAAGACTCTGTAATCAACTACCAAGCTGGTTTTACAAGAGGGAATTGTAAGCATCAACTCTATAAAGTCAATCTTAATTCCTAAAGCTATCTGTTCATTTCTGATTCTGTGTACATCATTCTAAAGTATGAAATACTGACTGAAAGGACTGATAATAAAAGGTCCTTTTAAAGGATGATATTTCTAGTGCACTTAAGCAGATAACTGTTGCAATGAAAATAATAGCTCACTGATAATTCTGGAGAAGTCAGGTAATGAGAAAAGAAATGTTTTGATTTTCATTTATAAAGCTGCAATCGAACAAAATGTAGGTAGCTTAAAAAACCTTTAAATTTGGAAAACAAAAGAATGGGCAATGTTTTCAACAAAACACGAAATTTTATTTTTTTTATATTAAATCATAACTGTATACATTGATATGATCATGGGGCATCATACACTTGCTTCATAAACCATCTGACACATTTTTATCACAGTGGTTAACATAGCCTTTCTGGCGTTATCTCAGTTACTGTGCCAAAACATTTACATTCTACATTTACCAAGTTTCGCAAATACCCCTGTAATATGCACCACAGGTGTGATCCCACCGATCCCCCTCCCTCTACCCACCCCCCCCTTTCTGACTTCCCCCTATTGTTAAGTTGTAGCTGGGTTATAGCTTTCATGTGAGAGTCCCAAATTAGTTTCATAGTAGGGCTGTGTACATTGGGTACTTTTTCTTCCATTCTTGGGATGCTTTACTAAGAAGAATATGTTCCAGCTCCATCCATGTAAACATGAAAGAGGTAAAGTCTCCATCTTTCTTTAAGGCTGCATAGTATTCCATGGTATACATATACCACCATTTATTAATCCATTCGTGGATCGATGGGCACTTGGGCCTTTTCCATGACTTAGCTATTATGAATTGGGCTACAATAAACATTCTGGTACAAATATCTTTGTTATGTTGTGATATTTGGTCTTCTGGGTATATGCCCAGCAGAGGAATTACGGGATTGAATGGCAGATCTATTTTTAGATCTCTGAGTGTTCTCCATATATCTTTCCAAAAGGAATGTATTAATTTGCATTCCCACCAGCAGTGCAGAAGTGTTCCCTTTTCTCCTCATCCACGCCAACATATCTGGTCTTGAGATTTTGTGATATAGGCTAGTCTCATTGGAGTTAGATGATATCTCAAAGTAGTTTTGATTTGCATTTCTCTGATGATTAAAGATGATGAGCATTTTTTTCATATGTCTGAAGGCCTTGCGCCTGTCTTCTTCAGAGAAGTTTCTCTTCAAATCCCTTGCCCAGCCTGCGATGGGATCCCTTCTTTTCTTCTTGCTGATGCGTTTGAGTTCTCTGTGGATTCTGGATATTAAACCTTTGTCAGAGATATACCCTGCAAATATCTTCTCCCATTCTGAGGGCTGTCTGCTTGCTCTGCTTACTGTTTCCTTATTTGTGCAGAAGATTTTTAGTTTGATCAAGTCCCAGTAGTATATTTCTGAAGCTGCTTCAATTGCCCGGGGGGTTCTCCTCATGAAATACTCACCCAGACCAATTTCTTCAAGGGTTTTCCCTGCATTCTCCTCTAGTATTTTTATAGTTTCATGTTTTAAGTTTAAATCTTTAATCCAATGAGAGTCTATCTTAGTTAATGGTGAAAGGTGTGGGTCCAATTTCAGTCTTCTGCAGGTTGCCAGCCAGTTCACCCAGCACCATTTGTTAAATAGGGAATCTTTTCCCCACTGAATGTTTTTAATTGGCTTGTCAAAAATCAAATAGCGGTAAGTAGCTGGATTCATCTCTTGGTTCTCTATTCTGTTCAAGATATCTACTTCTCTGTTTTTGTGCCAATACCATGCTGTTTTGATTACTATCGATTTGTAGTAAAGTCTGAGGTCTGGTAGTGTGATTCCTCCTGTTTTGTTTTTATTTCTGAGTAATGTCTTGGCTATTCGAGGTTTTGTCTGATTCCATATAAAACGAAGTAATGTTTTTTCAAGATCTTTAAAATATGACAGTGGAGCTTTAATAGGGAGTGCGTTGAAATTATATATTGCTTTGGGTAGTATGGAAATTTTGATAATGTTGATTCTTCCCAGCCATGAGCATGGAATGTTTTTCCATTTGTTAACATTTTCAGCTATTTCTTTTCTTAGAGTTTCATAGTTCTCTTTATAGAGATCTTTCACGTCTTTTGTTAGGTAAATTCCCAAATATTTCATCTTCTTTGGCACTACTGTGAATGGGATAGAGTCCTTAACTGCTTTTTCAATTTGACTGTTGTTGGTGTATATAAAGGCTACCAATTTATGAATGTTGATTTTGTAACCTGAGACGCTGCTGTATTCCTTGATCACTTCTAGGAGTTTTGTAGTAGAGTCCCTAGTGTTTTCCAGATACACAATCATATCATCTGCAAAGAGCGAGACTTTGATCTCTTCTGACCCTATATAGATACCCTTGATCGCCTTTTCTTCCCTAATTGCGGTGGCTAAAACTTCCATTACAATGTTGAAAAGCAATGGAGACAATGGGCAGCCTTGTCTGGTTCCTGATCTGAGTGGAAATGATTCCAATTTAACTCTATTCAATATGATATTGGCTGTGGGTTTGCTGTAGCAAACCAGCCTCTATCAGTTTAAGAAAAGTTCCTTCTAGACCAATTTTCTTGAGTGTTCTGATCATGAAGGGATATTATCAAAAGCTTTTTCTGCATCAATTGAGAGAATCATATGGTCTTTGTTTTTTAATTTGTTTATGTGCTGAATTACATTTATAGATTTACATATATTGAACCAGCCTTGTGACCCTGGGATAAAACCAACTTGGTCATGATGTATAATTTGTTTGATGTGTTGCTGGATTCTGTTTGTTAGGATCTTATTGAATATTTTTGCATCTATATTCATTAGTGATATCGGTCTATAATTTTCTTTTCTTGTTGGGTCTTTTCCTGGTTTGGGGATCAGGGTGATGTTTGCTTCATAGAACGTGTTGGGTAGTCTTCCTTCTTTTTCTACCTTTTGGAACAGGTTGAGTAATATAGGCACTAATTCCTCTTTAAAGATTTGGTAGAATTCTGACGTGAAACCATCTGGTCCCGGGCTTTTCTTTTTAGGGAGGTTTTGTATAGTTGATGCTATTTCTGAACTTGATATGGGTCTGTTCAACATTTCCACTTGATTCTGGTTAAGTCTTGGAAGGTGGCGTGCTTCCAAGTATCGGCCTATTTCCTTCAGATTTTCATATTTCTGAGAATAAAGTTTCTTGTAATATTCATGAAGGATTTTTTGGATTTCTGATGAGTCTGTGGTTATTTCGTCTTTGTTGTTTCTGATTGATGATATTAGAGATTTTACTCTTTTTTTCCTGATTAGGTTGGCCAGAGGTTTATCTATTTTATTGACCTTTTCAAAAAACCAGCTTTTTGATTTATTGATCTGTTGTATTATTCTTTTGTTTTCAATTTCATTTAATTCTGCTCTAATTTTGGTTATTTCTTTTCTTCTACTGGGTTTGGGGTTGGAATGTTCTTCCTTTTCCAGTTGCGCGAGATGTCCCATTAAGTTGTTAACTTCCTCTCTTTCCGTTCTCTTGAGGAAGGCTTGCAGTGCTATAAATTTCCCTCTTAGAAATGCCTTTGCAGTGTCCCAGAGGTTCTGATAGTTTGCGTCTTCATTGTCGTTTTGTTCCAAAAAATTGGCGATTTCTTTCTTAATCTCATCTCTGACCCAGCTATCATTCAGCATAAGGTTATTTAACTTCCATGTTTTTGTATGGGTAGGCAGATTTCTGTTGTTACTCAATTCAAGTTTTATTCCATGATGGTCCGAGAAGATGCATGGAATAATTTCTGTTCCTTTAAATTTACTGAGGTTAGACTTGTGACCTAAAATGTGGTCAATTCTGGAGTAAGTTCCGTGGGCTGATGAGAAGTATGTGTATTCAGTTTTGTTGGGATGAAATGTTCTGTAGATGTCTGCTAAATCTAAATATTGGATGGTTAGGTTTAAATCTAAGATTTCTTTGCTCAGCTTCTTTCTGGAGGATCGATCCAACAGTGCCAAGGGAGTGTTGAAATCTCCGATGATTATGGAGCTGGAGGAAATCAAGTTACTCATGTCTGTTAGAGTTTCTCTTATAAATTGAGGTGCATTCTGGTTGGGTGCACAGATATTAATAATTGAGATCTCATCATATTGAGTATTACCCTTTAACAAATATGAAGTGACCATTCTTGTCCTTCCTTACTTTTGATGGTTTAAAGCCTACTGTATCTGCAAATAAAATTGCAACACCTGCTTTTTTCTGATTACCATTTGCCTGAAATATGGATGACCATCCTTTCACCCTGAGTCTGTATTTATCTTTTAAATTGAGATGTGACTCTTGTATGCAACAAATATCTGGCTTGAGTTTCTGTATCCAGTCAGCTAACCTATGCCTCTTTAGAGGACAGTTTAAGCCATTCACATTGATGGAGAGTACTGATAAGTCTGGTGGAAATTTGGGTATCGAGTTTTTCAAAGGTCCAGTGGACATTTTTAATCCTTTCGCCAGTGTGGAAGTTGGAGTTTGATCCGAAGTTTCTGAGTGAGTTTACTTTTGTGGTATAGGATTGGGTTGGTCATTGTGGAGGATAGGTCTGAGAACATCCTGAAGAGCTGGTTTACTTATGGCAAATTTTTTCAACATATGAATGTCATTGAAGTATTTAATTTCTCCATCATAGATGAAACTCAGTTTAGCTGGATACAAGATCCTGGGTTGAAAGTCTTTTTGCTTTAGGAGATTAAAAGTTGATGACCAGCCTCTTCTGGCTTGAAAAGTTTCAGCAGAGAGGTCTGCAGTTATTCTAATATTCTTACCTTTATACGTTATAGTTTTAGTTTTCTTTCGCCGGGCTGCTTTGAGAATCTTCTCTTTCATGTTAACTTTAGGGAAGCTAATTATGATATGTCTGGGGGATGACTTATTGGGGTTGAATCGTGCTGGGGTTCTGAAGCTGTCTGCTATCTGAATTTCAGATTCTCTAGGCATGTCTGGAAAATTTTCTTTCATAATTTCATGCAGAAGGGTCTCTGTGCACTCGGAGGCGACTTTATCGTTCTCAGAAATTCCTATAATCCTTATGTTGCTTTTTTACGAATTATCTGAGAGTTCGCTGAGTGAGTGATCCGTTTTTGCTCTCTATTTCTCTTCCTCTTTGAGAGATTGGGAGCGTTCGAAGACTTTATCTTCAATGTCAGAAATCCTTTCTTCTGCTTGCTCCATTCTGTTACTGAGGGATTCTACTGTATTTTTCATATCTTTGAGGGCTGTAAGTTCTTGCTTCAGTGTGTCTAAGTCTTTGGTGGTTTTGTCTTTAAATTCGTTAAATTCTTGAGACAATTTTTGAATTTCTCCTCGAATTCCTAATTCCATTTTATTAATCTTGTCTGCAATCCAAATTCTGAATTCGATTTCTGACATCTCAGCCAGTTGTTTATGAATGGGATCTTCAATCACATCTGCCGTATCTTTTCTTGTGGGGGGGGTTGATCTATTCTGGTTATTCATGTTACCAGAGTTTTTCTGCTGATTCCGCCCCATGGTTATTTTACTCCCTTTGGTTTTTCCCCTGGGGTTTTATCGAGGGCCCGTACAGTGTTGTGGCCTGAGAAGCTGGGGCCCTGTCTGGTGTGGTGGAGCAAAGTGGTTCTGTCTTGTTTTCAGCTGGTTTCTGTTCCATCCTATTGCAACTTCTACTCTGGCTTGAAGTCTCAGCTGTGTGGAAAAATCAGCAATTAAGTCACCCCGCCTGCCCACCTCTGGCCCCAGTTGGAAAAGGAGAATCAAACCTTCCTACAATCGCACACCCAGGGCACTGCCTGAAAAGTCCTCAGTCTATTAGCCCAGTTCAAAAGGTCAAAATTAACTGTCTCAATCAGCACTTGTCTCGGGTGGGAGAGTTCAAGAGGTTTCTGGGAACTGGATCACAGGGGCCTGGTGACTCCTCTGACACGGCTCACCCCAGTGCAGCGTGGAGTCAGGAGGAGCCACCCCGCAAACAGAGCAGTCTGGGAAGGTTGACATCTCCTTCCCCACTTTGCCCCTCCGTCGGACCCAGTCACTGGTATCTCTGCAGATGTCTAACCCAGTTGCCTGCAGTGAACAGACACTCCAGGGGTTTGCACCTTCCTGAATCACAAGGAAGTCTGCCAGGCCCCCGCAGACTGCCGCTATCTAGCTGGATGAGATGGGGCCTGACATCTTTGAGTGTTTGATGCAGGTGATGGGAAGGAGGTGTTCACTCAGGCTTAGCCCCATCCCTGATGGATGATGCTAACAGAACAGAACAGAACAGAACAGACAACTTTGCGGGGTTCTGTCTCTGTTCCTGTTGAAATCGCCTACCGAAGACGGGCTGTTTTGAGTTCAAACGTCTTTGCTGCTGGAGATTTGCCTCCGAACACCTCTCTGGGTCGGCCCCGCCCTGGAAGCTTCCCGGGTTTGTGAGCCGTGTCAGGAAATCCCCCGCTCACCGGTGGCCTCCTCTGGTTGCCCAGGGAGACAGGGGGTGTGGCCTCAGAATATCCAGAAGTGAGCGTTCTGCCATTAAAGAAAAAACGGCTGTTGATCTACCTCCAGGGAACTGCTGCTCTGGTGTGGGCACTCAGGTGACCCTTTTCTCCTCTGTCCCGCGCCCCAGAGTCAGCACTGAGCGGCCGCAGTTTGTGCTGGGTCTACACCCCTCAAGAGATCCCCCAAGAATCAGAACTCTTGGGGGATGGGCCCCCAGACCCCAATTGGGAGTGGGGGGGGAAGCTAGAGTTTCATTCAGTTTTACGCAACACTACGGCCCGGGGAGGGCTCCTGCACTGCACCACAGGGAAGTGCTACCAAGGCTTGATTTCCCCTCAGCAGAGTGCCCTCTCCTCGCTCACGTGTCCCAGAGTCAGCGCTGACCTGACGCAGCTCAGGCACTGTGCACTCCCTTCGAGAAATCACCCAAGGAGCCGAACTCCTGGGGGATAGGCCCTCAGACCCCGAGTGAGAGTAGGGGCTCTCAGCTCTCAGCGGGGAAGCTAAAGTCTTATTCAGTCTTGTGCTTGGGGAGGGTTGCTGCACTGCACCACAGGGAAGTGCCGCCGAGGCGTGACTCCCCTTCAGCCCGGTGCCCTCTCCTCACTTGCACTCCTCAGAGTCAATGCTGACCAGTCGCAACTCGGGGACTGTCCACTCCCCGTGAGAAATCACCCAAGGATCCGAACTCCTGGGGGACAGGCCTCCAGACCTCAGTGGGTGGGAGGGGAGCGCCGGGGATTCAGTGTTGCCGGCAAAGGATTCCCAAAGTTTTATTCAGTTTTATGCCCGGCAGGAGAACGCCACGGCACCCCAGTAGGGGAGGTAAGTCCATTTTTTAGAAGGTCTCTCCCTGGAGTGTAGTGGGAGGGCCTTTAATTTCTGCCCGCTTGTTCAATTGTGGGGCTCTTGAGCCGGTCTCATGGGGGAGGGGGACTCCCGTCCGCTTGGTGGTGGATTTTGTACCTTTTGTTTGCGTCCTTGTGATCACAGCTTGCCTCAGCGGTGTTGATGTGCGTTCTTCAACCTTCTCTCCTGGTGAGGCTCAAGTCCACCAGGATACTTACTAAATTCCTGTCCCTTAACTCTCCTTCTGGACGGGAGCCTCTGTTGAAAGCTGGCTTTAGTCTGCCATCTTGTCGTCCTCCCAAAACACGAAATTTTAATCAATGTATTTATTCTCATGCAATTCTTAACTTTGCTTGATCCTGGGCTAGTGTCTTAATTAGTCCACTCACTTTCCCATTAGTATTGGAAATTCTTATGACGCACCCTCGGCAACTGGCCGCAGCGAGGCGGCGCTGTCCGCGTTGTAAAGACGCAGGAAAGGAGGTCAGTGCTCCCTGGAGCGAGGCCCCCAGCACCTCCAGTGTGCACAGCGACAGAAATGTTGCCTAGCATGCTGTTTTTTGACGCAATCTCATGAGGGACATGGCATATTATTAAGAAACTCTTATGTGTTGCTGAATACTTGTTTGTCTTGTCAAAACAATCTATAAGATTTTAAGAATAAACACAGTGGTTTACTGATCCAGATTAAGCACAGCAAGAATGGCTGTGTCAGACTCAGTGGCTCCAAGTAAGCCTGGTCAACAGCACGTCCCTACCATAAATGTCAGTGACTTGAGACAATGCAGGCACAGCAAACAAGATGTTCCAACATGACATACACTATCACCACCTGCAGTAAAACTTTACTTAGAAAAACATCTTACTTCACTAATTCTCATATGTAATACAAATCAATAGAGTAGTTTAGTGTTTAACAAACAATTAATTATGAATCAAAGTATAGTTACTAATAAGAGTAAAAATATATAGATAATATATATAGAAGTAGTCAAGCATTATACGTAAAAGAATATGTTCAGCTATTTTTAAAAGAGATTATAAGAAACTGAGAACAATTATAAAGCTAAGAGAAGTCACAAGCCTTGACATTCCTAGATAAGAGGAAGTAACCAGGTGTTAAAAATAAACCACCTCCCTCCGGAGAGCAAAACCTTGAAAAGATAAACCACCTCCCTCCGGAGAGCAAAACCTTGAAAACATGTAATGCATGATAAACCACATATACAGACACAAAGATAATTTACAAACATAAGCAAAATAACGATTACATTGTTTGAACCTTGGGAAGAAAATGTATAAATACCAACATATATTCTCAGTAAAATTTACAGCTGCTTACTTCACCAAGTGCTGTGTGCAGTCTGTCATTTATCCTGCGTCGACCTCTCAACCAACCTGTACCGTTCACCCTGAGCACCCTCGGACTGAGGCCCATCGACCAGCGGTCCGCGGCATTCTTACATAGTCTGGGGCATGGTTTCAGAATTATGATAGGTTTGTATCTTAGAAAACATGAGAGTCTTTTTATCAATCTCTTTGAAGAGGAACATTTCATCTATAACTGATTTCAAACACAAAGAAGAATTGAGTATAAAAAAAGGATTGGCTACACAGATTTGATTGGAGTTCCTTACAATGCAGTTGATGAGATTTGGATATTTTTACTTAATCAGTAGCACATTTAATTTTTTGATACAGAGTCTTTTTACTCTGTTACCCTGGGTAGAGTGCCATGACACCATCCCCATAGCCACATTGAATCCTGGCTTCAGCGATCCTTCTGCCTCAGTTTTTATATTTTTAGCAGGGATGGGGTCTTGCTCTTGCTCAATTTGATCTAGAACTTTTGAGCTCAAGCAGTCCCTGCTCGTTGGCCTCTCAGAGTGCTAGAATTATAGGCATGAGCCACAGCACGGGCCACATTTGGTTATTTCTATGGCAAAAAAATATGAAAGTAATAACCTCCCAGAAAAGGTGTTGCTAAATTTTTATGAACATCATATAATTTATAATAAATATATGTACATATTTTAAAAATTTATGTTTAGATTGAAATAAACTATAGAATATTGACTTCACCAAAAATAATAGCAATATTTTCCATATTTTTCTTTGATAAACCACAAAACATTTTTGTAGTTTTTCTAGGTTTTGCTTATAAATCAAGACAGGCAATAGATAGTCATGGAAAAAGAAGAAAACAGTCAAGTCAGTATCAGAATTCATGGCCTGTGATTCTGTAAATCATGAAATAGAAATGCTTAAGGTATACCTGCTTAAAAACTTACAAAGAATAGGCTCAACAAATGCATTTAAACAGAGAATAGGAGATGTGGAATAAGAATGGCAGGCTCTTCCATTCAATTTTAACTCACTTAAGTTTAGTATTAACTGTTTTAACTGTTAAAAATGTTTAGTGTTAACATTTTAATTGTTTCTTTAAGTTTAGTTATTAATAAAGAAAAAATTTATAATGAAATCCTCATTTGGTGACTTCACAAGCTTTTCTCTCTGATAATTTAACTGACCATCATAAATTTTTATCAACATATTTATCAAAGGTCAATCATCAATTTCATTTTATCAAATGTATTCTTTCCTCTCATACCTCTTCAAAGTTTATTTTTTCAAAGAATTGATAACTCAATACCTGCTGTGGGTCCACCGTGCTAGTAAGTGTTAGATCTAAAATGACTTACCTAAAACAATTCAAGAGTGCCACAGCAGAGATCACAACAAAGTGAAACATGCTATTTTGTAGAAGAACACATACATCTTCAAAGATATCTTTAAACTGGGGCCATTCATAGATTATCTAGGGCTAGACTATTCAATGGAGCCCTATAGGCAAAGATATTCAGCAATTTAGTGGCCTCTTTTAAATATCAAATGTAAAATAAAGTGATTAAAAATATTTAAAGTCTCTTAGATATTTTCAGTGGTTTCTGAATTATCCACAGGAAGCTCTAACTTAGTTGTATAGAGTTTGATGTATGTGTCCACCATCAAATCTGGATAAGCAAAGCCAAGTTATTTTACCTTCGTTCTGTCAAATTGTTCCTCAAGTATGCTTTGAGATGTTTTCATCTATTTTCTTACCATTCATTCTCAACTTTCATCACAAGAAATATACATAGGACCTTTAGCAATGCATACATGTTAGGAAAAAACTTCATGTGGGGCAGGTAGAGGGCTTTATGAATGGTGGATTAAAGTTCAATATATTTTACTCTGTGTATCTATTTGATTTTGTAGCAATTAAGTTCAGCTGAGAGTGTGTCAAGATTGGGTAAATACTTCTGTACATCACAGCATGGTGTTCCTCTGATGTATTGAAGTTGAGTTGACTGTTGAATTAGGGTATCTAAAGTAAGCATTAAAGAGCTTTGAGGTCTTGCTTTTAGAATAATGTGTTCCTCTGTTGGAACACTTAAGGTTTCTTTACAGTAACTCAGAAGTTAGTTGAATTTCCAAGTTAATTGCTGAACTCTGCAGAATTTCCTAAAGAGCTTTACCTGAATATCATACTTGCTTGCCAAATTTGTGGCTTCCTCAAACCAAAACTCATGATAAACTACAATATTTTTCCATCATTTCATTGAGTGAAGACAGTACTTGAGTCAAGCTACTGACTACAAAAAAATAAATAAATAAATAAATAAATAAAAAAAATACAAACCTCAGAGGATTTGATCCTCTCAGATTTTCCTGAAGGCCTTTCTAAAAGAGAGGCCATTTTTAAGAGCAACAATGGTAACAATGAAATAAAAATTTATTACTGAACTACAGAGGGCACAGGCTCAGCCAGCTATATAGTTAATTCCATCTAATAGTTGTGCCACTATTTATACCATCTAAACTTAAAACAAATGATTGCAAGATGTCCACTAAAATTTCAAAAGCATCATGTGTTCCTGTCAACTGATAATGGCAAATTTCCTTCAGTTCTTTAACCCTTTCTTCACTGTTCTGAAAAAGAACAGAAATTATGTTGTCAGGTTCTAAAAGCAGTTATGGTGATCAATGGAAAAAAGAACAAACTTCCTCAATTGTCCCCAATCCAACAGATAACTCCATGATTATTCCAAGCACACATTTAGGCCAAAGTGTTTAGCTTGGGTAGATTTCTCTAGAAGTCTAGAAATAACTTTCATTTTGGAAAAAAATCCACTGGACACAATGTAAGCCTGGCCATGACAATACTCCATATTTAGCTACCACTTCTCAGTTATGGCAGTGAATTTTCACAGCCAAAATTTCTTCATCAGCTTCATAAGGCAGGAAGTCTACAAATTCCTCTCTCAGGTTATGAGATTCATCCACAAACCTCACCAGTGCCAGCACAGGTAGGTGCTTTCCCCCTGCTATATCTACTACATCTTCTGTGATAAAAAGAGTGAGTCTCTTGGGCGGTGCCTGTGGCTCAAGAAGTAGGGCGCCGGTCCCATATGCCGGAAGTGGCAGGTTCAAACCCAGCCCCGGCCAAAAAAAAAAAAAAAGATTTAAAAAAAGAGTGAGTCTGTCACTTCCTAAGCGTTTCTTCCCAAATTCAGCTCTTACAGATTTCTAACATCTGTTTCTACTGTATTCTTGAACAAAACTGATGTGTTAACTGATGTTGTCTCAAAGCCTCTTCACCAGAATTTATCAGTGTCACCAGCGGTGACTTGAAAGTGCTTGAAAGTTACCAGGAGTAAGGAGATCATCTGAAATTTCATCAGTCTCATGTCCATCTATAGATGTATATTTTGTTTTCCCATAAGCATAAAGATGCCAAATAAAGATTTCAGATTTCTTTGTTTTCCTTCTTTTCAAGGGTGAGAGGTAAAATGTCTTCATTCTGTTCTTCAACCTCCTCTTCTGTACTAGCATCGCTGTTGTTGGTTTCATTAGGTGTTTTCTTTTTCTTTTTTTATTAAATCATAGCTATGTACATTAATGCAATCATGGGGTACAATGTGCGGGGGGTTTTTGTTATTAAATCATAGCTGTGTGCAATAATGCAATCATGAAGTACAATGTGCAGGTTTTATATACAGTTTGAAATATTTTCATCGAACTGGTTAACATAGTCTTAATGGCATTTTCTTAGTTATTGTGTTCAGACATTATATTCTGCATTTAGTAAGTTTCACCTGTACCCTTCAAAGATGCACCATAGGTGTGGTCCCACCAATTGCCCTCCCTCTGCCCATCATCCCCCACCCCTTGCCCCCATTGCTCCTTTCCCCATATTCTAGTGCTACAGCTTTCATATGAAAGCTATAAATTAGTTTCATAGTAGGGCTGAGTACATTGGATACTTTTTCTTCCATTCTTGAGATGCTTTGCTAAGAAGAATATGTTCTAGCTCCATCCATGAAAACATGAAAGAGGTAAAGTCTCCATCTTTCTTTAAGGCTGCATAATATTACATGGTGTACATATACCACAGTTTATTAATCCATTCATGGGTCAACGGGCACTTGGGCTTCTTCGATGACTTAGCAATTATGAATAGGGCTGCAATAAACATTCTGGTACAAATATCTTTTTTATAATGTGATTTTTTGGTCTTTAAGTTTTTGTTCCTGTTCAGAAGTTTCATTGATTGTTTTTTTTCTGTTTCTGTTTTGCTCAATTCTTGTATATGTTTTCTGTTTTTACTCTGTGAATTGTTCTAATGACTGGTAAGATCAAATTTTGTTTCTAACTCTGATGTTAAGGTCTGATGCTGAAATTTTATCTTAAGGTTTAACAGGCAATGTTTTTTTTCTTAGCTTCTTGACATGTCTGGATTGTTTAAAGAAGCCAAAAAATCTTCCTATGCTATTACTATTGCCGTTCTAAAGATATTAGTTTTCTAGTTTATTTTAGTTTTCTTTAAAACATAATGTTCATGAATAAAAAATAAACAAATTTTAATAAGAAAATTTTTATTAAAATATAACCAGGAAAAAGAGGCATCTAACATAGGTGATAGAAATCATCTCAACTAAGGAAAGAGAGCCTTGTGAAAGAGATATTGAGCCCAGAAGTCAAGGTAATAGAAGAGAGGCAAGATGATGCTTACAGGGTCATTGCCTGTACTGGGTGGCTGGGGCACCAGCCATATACACTGGAGCTGGAGTGTTCAAATCCAGTTTGGGCCTGTTGGATTAGACCCAACAGGCGACAACTACAACAACAAAATAGCTGGGTGTTGTGGTGGATGTCTATAGTCCCAGCTACTTGGAAGGCAAGAGAATCACTTAAGCCCAAGAGTTTAGGTTGCTATGAGCTGTGATGGCACAGCACTGTACCCAGGGAGATAGCTTGAGACTCTGTGTCAAAAAAAAAAGAAGAAGAAGATGCTTACAGACCAAGGGATCAGGAAATAACTCCCTTGAGGTAGATAACAAAAATAGACTCTCAGGCCAGTTAGTCATAGAATATTTTCCACTCAGAAGATAACAGAAGGCAGAATATTCCAACACAGTGAGACAGGGAACAATCCCAACTCTGGAGGAGAGTGAAGAAGAATTCTCTGCCAGGATTCCAGGTAATCTTGTATATCAGATATGAAAGCCCAAAAGAACATGCTTTCATTTCAGAAAATCTAAAGTCTTATAACTCAGCATTTTTGCTGGCTGTGGGTGGCTTACTCAGCTCACTTCCTAGTAAAGGTTCCTTTCACTTTTGGAACACAGTCCTGCACTACCTGTTGTCCATTGCCTGAAAAGCGTTGTTTGTTCTGTTTCCAATGGCAGGTGAGGAACGACAGATATTGTTCCTCTCTCAAGGTCAGTATTTATTTTTAGAGAAATTCATACTTTCTGAAGCATTTGTAAAATGTATAGATGTTTGAGGCTCTTTAACATTTTAAAAGAAAACCAGTTATTAGAATAGGCACTAAAGTAGATATCTTTCCTAGTCAAATTTTATGTTAATAAATGCTAGGAGTGCATCAGTAATCTCCAGATCCAAATTCTTTAAGAACTATCAGGTCATGGAGGCAACATTTTTTTTTTAATTAAATCATAGCTATGTACATTAATGTGATCATGGAGCACCATACACTAGTTTCATAGACCATTTGACACATTTTCATCACACTGGTTAACATAGCCTTTCTGGCATTTTCTTAGTTATTGTGCTAAGACATTTACATTCCACATTTACTAAGTTTCACATATACCCTTGTAAGATGCACCACTGGTGTAATCCCACCAATCCCCCTCCCTCTGCCCACCTATCCCATCTCTCCCTCCCCTTTCCTCCTTCCCCTATTCTTAGGTTGTAACTGGGTTATAGCTTTCATGTGAAAGCCATAAATTAGTTTCATAGTAGGCTGAGTAGATTGGATACTTTTTCTTCCATTCTTGAGATACTTTACTAAGAAGAATATGTTCCAGCTCCATCCATGTAAACATGAAAGAGGTAAAGTCTCCGTCTTTCTTTAAGGCTGCATAATATTCCATGGTTTACATATACCACAATTTATTAATCCATTCGTGGATTGATGGGCACTTAGGCTTTTTCCATGACTTAGTAATTATGAATAGGGCTCCAATAAACATTCTGGTACAAATATCTTTGTTGTGATGTGATTTTTGGTCTTCTGGGTAGATGCCTAGTAGAGGAATTATAGGATTGAATGGCAGATCTATTTTTAGATCTCTAAGTGTTCTCCATACATCTTCCCAAAAGGAATATATTAATTTGTATTCCCACCAGCAGTGTAGAAGTGTTCCCTTTTGTCCACATCCACGCCAACATCTCTGGTCTTGGGATTTTGTGATATAGGCTAGTCTTACTGGAGTTAGTTAGATGATATCTGAAAGTAGTTTTGATTTGCATTTCTCTGATGATTAAAGATGATGAGCATTTTTTCATATGTCTATAGGCTGCATGCCTGTCTCCTTCAGAGAAGTTTCTCTTCAAATCCCTTGCCCAGCTGGCGATGGGATCACTTGGTCTTTTCTTGCTTATACATTTGAGTTCTCTGTGGATTCTGGTTATTAAACCTTTGTCAGAGACATAACCTGCAAATATCTTCTCCCATTCTGAGGGGCTGTTTGTTTGCTTTACTTACTGTTTTCTTGCCTGTGCAGAAGCTTTTTAGTTTGATCAGGTCCCAGTAGTGTATTTTTGAAGCTGCTTCAATTGCCCGGGGGGTCCTCCTAATAAAATACTCGCCCAGGCCAATTTCTTCAAGGGTTTTCCCTACACTCTCTTCTAGTATTTTTATAGTTTCATGTCTTAAGTTTAAATCTTTAATCAAGTGAGAGTCTATCTTAGTTAATGGTGAAAGGTGTGGGTCCAGTTTCAGTCTTCTGCAGGTTGCCAGCCAATTCACCCAGCACCATTTGTTAAATAGGGAATCTTTTTCCCACTGAATGTTTTTAATTGGCTTGTCAAAGATCAAATAATGGTAAGTAGCTGGATTCATACCTTGGTTCTCTATTCTGTTCCAGACATCTACTTCTCCGTTTTTGTGCCAGTACCATGCTGTTTTGATAACTATCGATTTGTAGAGTTGTCTGAGGTCTGGTAGTGTGATTCCTCCTGCTTTGTTTTTATTTCTGAGTAATGTTTTGGCTATTTGAGGATTTTTCTAATTCCATATAAAATGAAGTATGGTTTTTTCAAGATCTTTAAAGCATGACAGTGGAGCTTTAATAGGGATTGCATTAAAATTGTATATCGCTTTGGGTAGTATGGACATTTTATCAATGTTGATTCTTCCCAGCCATGAGCCTGGTATGTTTTTCCATTTAACATTTTCAGCTATTTCTTTTCTTAGAGTTTCATAGTTCTCTTTATAGAGATCTTTCATGTCCTTTGTTAGATAAACTCCCAAATATTTCATCTTCTTTGGCACTACTGTGAATGGGATAGAGTCCTTAACTGTTTTTTGAACTTGACTATTGTTGGTATATATAAAGACTACTGATTTATGAATGTTGATTTTGTAACCTGAGACACTGCTGTACTCCTTGATCACTTCTAAGAGTTTTGTTGTAGAATCCCTCGTGTTTTCCAGATATACAATCATATCATCTGCGAAGAGCAAAAGTTTGATCTCTTTTGACCCTATTTGAACACCCTTGATTGCCTTTTCTTCCCTAATTGTGGTGGCTAAAACTTCCATTAGAATTTTAAAGAGTAGGGCAGCGCCTGTGGCTCAAAGGGGTAGGGCTCTGGTCCCACATGCCGGAGGTGGTGGGTTCAAACCCAGCCCCGGCCAAAAACCACAAAAAAAAAAAAAGAAAAAAAGAAAAAAAGAATTTTAAAGAGTAGTGGAGACAATGGGCACCCTTGTCAGGTTCCTGATCTGAGTGGAAATGATTTCAATTTAAGTCCCTTCAATATGATATTGGCTGTGGGTTTGCTGTAGATGGCCTCTATCAGTTTAAGAAAAGTTCCTTCTATACCAATTTTCTTAAGTGTTCTGATCATGAAGGGATGCTGGATAGTATCAAAAGCTTTTTCTGCATCGATCAAGAGAATTATATGGTCTTTGTTTTTTAATTTGTTTAAGTGCTGTATTATACTTATAGATTTACATACTTTGAACCAGCCTTGAGACCCTGGGATGAAACTGACTTGGTCATGATGTACAATTTGTTTGATGTGTTTCTGGATTCTGTTTGTTAGGATCTTGCTGAATATTTTTGCATCTATATTCATTAGTGATATGGGTCTATAATTTTCTTTTTTTGTTGGGTCTTTCCCTGGTTTGGGGATGAGGGTGATGTTTGCTTCATAGAACGTGTTGGGTAGTCTTCTTTCTTTTTCTACCTCCTTCCCCACCTTGCACCTCTGTCACACCCAGTCACTGATAGCCCCGCAGTTGGCTGATGCAGTTGCCTGTAGTGAACAGATACTCCAGGGGTTTGCACCTGCCTAAATCACAAGGAAACCTGCCAGGCCTCTGCGCTCTGCCTCTCTCTAGCAGGAGGAGGTGAGGCCAGACAGCCTCAGGCACTTGATGGAGGTTGTGTGGTGTTCACTCAGGTCCAGCCCCACCCCTGATTGATGTTACTGACAGAACAGAACAGAACAAGTTTGCAGGATTTTGGTTTTGTTCCTGCTAAATTCCCCTGCAGAAGAGAAGCTTTTTTGAGTTCCAAAGCCCTGTCTTTTTTCCTGCAGATTTGTATTAGGTTACCTGCCAGTTCTATCTTGCTGCCTTCCTTTGTCTATAGGCTGACAATCCCCTGAGGGCCAGGTGCATCTTAGGGTCAGTAAAGTGGTCCTGTGGGACAGCCCTGGGAACTTCCCTGGTCTGTGAGTTGGTACCACCTCAGGCAAATCCTTTACTCACAGGTGGTTGCTAGCCACCTCTGGTTGCCCAGGGAGACAGGGCGTGTGGCTTCAGAATATCTGGGAGTGAGCCGTATTGCTGCTAAAAGACGGCTGCTGCTCCAAGCCTCAGGGAACTACTGCTCTGGTGTGGTTCCCTCTCAGCCGATTTCCTCTCCTCACTCCCATGCTCCAGAGTCAGCACTGACCAGCTGCAATTTAGGCACTGTCCACACCCCTCAAGGAATCACCCAAGAATCTGAACTCCTGGGGGACAGTCTTCCAGACCTCAGAGTGAGAGTGCAGGGGAGTGCCAGGAGCTCAGAGTTGCAGGTAGAGAATATATACAGTTTTATGCCTGGCAAGAGGCATAGTAGGGAAGGTAGATCCAGTTTTTAGAGGGTCTCTCCTGTGGAGTGTAGTGGGAGGACCTTTGAACTCTTCATGTTTGTTTGTGGGTCACTCCAAGCCGTTCTCATGGGGGAGGGGACTACCATCCACTTGGTGATGGATTTTGTCCTTTTGTTTGTATCCTTGTGGTCACAGCTCACCTCAGTGGGGTTGATGTGCAATCTTCAACCTTTTCCCTTGGTGCAGCTCAGATCCACCAGGTTACTTGCTAAATTTTTGTCCTTTAACTCTCCTTCTGGATGGAAGCCTCTGTGGAAAGCTGGCTTCAGTTGGCCATCTTGTCTCCACCCCTCCAGTTAAATTTATAACATAAATAGAAAAATATGACTAATAATTAAGGCACTACAATGACGATGTCTCTAAAAAAAAAAAATACTCCTGTGGCTATACTACCTAACCAAAAAAAATCATAATTTCAGAAACTTAAGATGCAGACAAGATGGGGTGAGATGAGAATGTTAAAATGGTAAATCAATAAAAATTATAACTAGTGATGTCACACAACAGTGTTGACTGTGATTAAGTTATTTACGTAGCAGTATTGAATTAGAACATCTATCTCCTGGCGCCGCTGTGCTACAACCCTCGCGGGAGAGGTGTGCTACAAACCGCAGCAGGAGGCACCCCTGGCCGCGGCCCCAGAGGCAACATTTTGTTCCTTCCTTTTCATGATGTTGGTCTAGTGAGCCACACTAAATTTCCACACAATTTATATTGTGGGGGAATATATTCCTCTGAATCTCAAGGTTTACCTTTTGTTTTGTCATAAGCAGTTGCTTCTGCTCTGAACTGTAGAGCTTACTGCCCATGGCTTGGCTTCAGGTAATTAGCTGTGTGATGTTTGACAGGCCACTTCTCATCTCTAAAGGGAGAGGCCTGGACTAATGGGACTTTATAGTCCCTTTCATTCACTTTTTCAGTAAATATTTATGAGTACGGCCCATTAGTGAACAAGACGAGCAGGGAACCTGCAATTATAGATCTTAGTGAACCTTCAGGGATGATTGACGAAAACAAACCAGGATAAGGTGCAGCCATGATGGGCTCACATTAGATGGGGTGATCTAAGAAGGATTGTCTGAGGAACTAACATATGGGCTGCAAACCAGATAAACAAAATAAATTGGCTATTTCATTTCTACAGGCATTCTAAGCACTGGGAAGGATATGTGCAAAGGTGACAAAAACTTGTGTGGTACAGTGTTGTCTTGAATGAGAGGCAGGGTGCTGGTAGTCAGTACCAGATTTATAGCTGACAGTGACTCCATGGCTCTGCCCTGCTGGAACACTTAACATACCTGAAGCCCAGGTTATGAACAAGATAGGTTCTATAGGTTTGTTCTTTACATGAGTTTCCATGTAAGTTGGAACAACTACAGTTACTTATTACCTGTAATAGTTTCCATTCATCCATTCATGGAATCATATATCAGTCAGTTGTTTGTAACTCAGAGACTTACTGTAATAACCTCTGTTCATAAGTGCAAGTTGTACATAGGTCACATGTTAATGGGAACTGCTTATATTAGACGTCACATGCTCTCCGCAGGTGGATAACAGGGGCCCCGGGAATCACACTGGAGTGGGTACAGTAGTTAAGAATATAAACAAGATTGCAGTCTGAAGCCAATAGGGACCTCAGTGGACCAGTGAGCTCACATGATTTCAGCAGGACTCTGGAGGCCAGATTCAGTAGTCTTGGTCACTGTGAGCCAAAATAAATCCATTTTAAAATTTGCAGAACCACAAACAGCTCATTAGAAACTGCCTATGGAAATATTTTCCCTAAGAAAATATTGAGCTTTGGGAGGCGGATCAAGATGGTGGCCGAGTAACAGTTTCCTTCCATCTGGGCACCGTAAGTCTGGGGAGATAGGACTCCAGGCATCTCTGGCTGGTAGGATCTGCCTATCATCACCCCTGTGAGGATACAAGGAGTCAGCGAGAGACTTCTGGACCCCAAGAGGAGGACTAAAACAGTGGAAAAACAGCAAGTGGTCGCATGTGTTTTCTGTCTAAATCTGCCTGCAACTGTAAGTTCAGTAGCAGCAAGACTGCAAACCAGAAAGCCCTTACCTGTGAACTGTTTTGGTGTCTTTGGACTTGGCACTCAGTTGAACTGCCTTGGGGAGAGCCTGAGCAGGAGTGTGGAGAACTTTGGCCATTGTCTAGGGCCCCAGTCTGAGCCGCTGAGCCAGACGGAGCTAATAGTGTTTGGCTGTGGGTCACAGGGAGCCATTGTGAGCAATCTGCCCTGGCAAGCTCCGCCCTCAGGGTCACAGAGCTAGAATCGGGTGGGAGCTGGTAACCCAGCCACCAAGTAGTCTCAAGGTGGGGTCTGAGCCGCCTTGCAGCCCTAATCATCAGGGGCAGAGTGAGACTGGTTTTGGCACACTGGGTAAGTGGATAGCCACTTCGTCAGTGATTCCAGCAACAAGCACTTTCCTGGGAAAGCTTCTGCTCAGCAAGTTTACAAGTTCAAAGTGCCTTTTAAGTGGGCTGAAGAGAGATTTAGGGTGTCTACCTGCTGGGGTTTGAGAAATCAGCAGCCTCCAGTCGTATCAGAACTGTGATTAACATCTCATAACCCAGAAGACCACGTGTTGCCCACACAATATTCAATAACATATACATACTGCTTGGTTTTTGGTTGTGTTTTTTTTTTTTTTTTTGGTTTGGTTGTTTTTTGTTGTTGTTGTTTATTTTGATGTTGTCGATGTTTTGTTTTTAATTTCAACCTTTTCCATACAGATCCTTTTTCTTTCTCAATTTTTCTAGTTTAATTATAATTTCCCATTGCTGACTTTTTCAATAATTAGAACTTCATTTTTGCTAGTGTTTCTACTGCTATTATTTGGTTTTTCACCCAATTTTATCCCATAAAGTTTTCTGTTTGCTTGTTTTGGTTTGATTTATAGCATTTTTGTCTTTCTTCTCTAGTTGGTGGAGGTGGGGTACTGTGTCCGATCAGGTTGGCAAAGAGCTGCTGACCTCAAGGGAACCACCCAACTGGGCACCCCAAGAAGGTGGGGTTTTTTAAGGTTGTGTCAAAGTACCCTACTGTACACCTATATTGCTCTGTCTCCCTCTTTCTGTGCCTCTGTTCTTTTTGTCAATATTCCTTTTACCCACCCCCTCTCCTTTCTCTATTTTGCTTTTTTTTCTTATCACTCGGTTCTCCTTTCTTTCATCCTTTTTTGCTCTTCATCCGTCTCACCCTTCTGGTCCTATAAACCTTAGTCCACAGGCATGAGAACTTAAAGAGCAAGATGAAGTGAAAGGAAAATTAGGGCTAGGAAACATAAAAGAAATCGCTCATGAGGAAGAATCAGCAGAAAACTCCAGGCAACATGAAGAACCAGTCCAGAACAACCCTGCCAAGGGACCATGAGGTAGCTACTGCAGATGATTCCACCTATAAAGAAATATTAGGAATGACAGAAAGGGAATTTAGAATACACATGTTGAAAACAATGAAAGAAATGGTGGAAACAATGAAGAAAACTGCTAATAAAGTGGAAAATGACCAAAAGGAAATCCAAAAACAGAATCAAATAGATGAACAATATGAAGAATATAAAAAGGATATAGCAGAGTGAAGGAACTGAAACAGTCAATTAGGGAACTTAAAGATGCAATGGAAAGTATCAGCAACAGGTTAGACCATGCAGAAGAAAGAATTTCAAAGGTAGAAGATAAAGTTCTTGAGATAACTCAGATAGTAAAAGAGGCAGAAAAGAACAGAGAGAAAGCAGAACATTCACTGTCAGAATTATGGGACTTTATGAAGCATTCCAACATACAAGTTATAGGAATTGCAGAAGGGGAAGAGGAATGCCAGAGGAATGTTAGCCATACTAGAGAATATTATAAACAAAAATTTCCCAAATATCACCAAAGATTCTGACACACTGCTTTCAGAGGAATATCGGACCCCAGGTTGCCTCAACTCTAACCGAGCTTCTCCAAGACACATTGTGATGAACCTGTCCAAAGTCAAGACAAAAGAAAAGATTCTGCAAGCTGCCAGGAGTAAGCATCAGTTGACCTACAGGGGCAAATCCATCAGAGTGACCGCAGACTTCTCTAATGAAATTTTCCAAGCAAGAAGACAATGGTCATCTACCTTTAATCTACTTAAACAGAACAATTTCCAGCCCAGAATTCTGTACCCTGCTAAGCTAAGCTTCAAAATTGACGGAAAAATCAAATCATTTACGGATATACAAACATTGAGGAAATTCGCCACAACAAGACCAGCTCTACAGGAAATACTTCAACCTGTTCTGCACACTGACCACCACAATGGATCAGCAGCAAAGTAAGAACTCAGAAATTAAAGGACAGAACCTAACCTCCACACTGAAGCAAAAGATAAAACTAAGTAATGGACTCTCACCAAATAAGACGAATAGAATACTAGCACACTTATCAATTATCTCAATAAATGTTAATGGCTTGAATTCCCCACTGAAGAGACATAGATTGGCTGACTGGATTAAAAAACACAAGGCATCCATTTGCTGTCTGCAAGAAACACACCTGGCTTCAAAAGACAAATTAAAGCTCCAAGTCAAGGGTTGGAAGACAATTTTCAGGCAAATGGCATTCAGAATAAAAGAGGAGTTGCAATTTTTTTTTTTTTTTTTTGTAGAGACAGAGTCTCACTGTACCACCATCAGGTAGAGTGCCATGGTGTCACACAGCTCACAGCAACCTCTAACTCTTGGGCTTAAGCGATTCTCCTGCCTCAGCCTCCCTAGCAGCTGGGACCACAAGTGCCCACCACAATGCCCGTCTATTTTTTTGTTGCAGTTTGGCCGGGGCTGGGTTTGAACCCGCCACCATCGGGATATAGGGCCGGCGCCCTACTCACTGAGCCACAGGTGCCGCCCCAGGAGTTGCAATCTTATTTTCAGATAATGTGGATTTAAAGCAACTAAAGTCAAAAAAGACAAAGATGGTCACTTTATATTGGTCAAGGGAAAAATACAACAAGAAGATATTTCAATTCTAAATATTTATGCCCCCAATTTAAATGCTCCCAGATTCTTGAAGCAGACCTTACTCAGTCTGAGCAATATGATATCTGATCATACCATCATAACAGGGGACTTTAACACACCTCTTACAGAGCTGGACAGATCCTCTAAACAGAAATTAAACAAAGATATAAGAGATTTAAATGAGACCCTAGAACAACTATGCTTGATAGACGCATATAGAACACTCCACCCCAAAGACAAAGAATATACATTCTTCTCATCACCCCATGGAACATTCTCCAAAATTGATCATATCCTGGGACACAAAACAAATATCAACAGAATCAAAAGAATTGAAATTTTACCTTGTATCTTTTCAGACCATAAGGCACTAAAGGTGGAACTCAACTCTAACAAAAATGCTCGACCCCACCCAAAGGCATGGAAATTAAACAATCTTCTGTTGAATAACAGATGGGTGCAGGAAGAAATAAAACAGGAAATCATTAACTTCCTTGAGCATAACAACAATGAAGACACAAGCTACCAAAACCTGTGGGATACTGCAAAAGCAGTTTTGAGAGGAAAATTCATCGCTTTAGATGCCTACATTCGCAAAACAGAAAGAGAGCACATCAACAATCTCACAAGAGATCTTATGGAATTGGAAAAAGAAGAACAATCTAAGCCTAAACTCAGTAGAAGAAAAGAAATCTCCAAAATCAAATCAGAGATCAATGAAATTGAAAACAAAAGAATCATTCAGAAAATTAATGAAACAAGGAGTTGGTTTTTTGAAAAAATAAATAAAATAGATAAACCATTGGCCAGACTAACGAGGAATAGAAGAGTAAAATCTCCAGTAACATCAATCAGAAATGATAAATGGCAAATAACAACTGATCCCACAGAGATACAAGACATCATCTCTGAATACTACCAGAAACTCTATGCCCAGAAATTTGACACTGTGAAGGAAATGGATCAATATTTGGAATCACACGCTCTCCCTAGACTCAGGCAGGAAGACAGCTCCTGAACAGACCAATTTCAAGCACTGAGATCAAAGACACAATAAAAAATCTTCCAAACAAAAAATGCCCTGGTCCAGATGGCTTCACTCCAGAATTCTATCAAACCTTCAAGGAAGAGCTTATTCCTGTACTGCAGAAATTATTCCTAAAAATTGAGGAGGAAGGAATCTTCCCCAACACATTCTATGAAGCAAACATCACCCTGATACCAAAACCAGGAAAAGACCCAAGCAAAAAGGAGAATTTCAGACCAACCTCACTCATGAATATAGATGCAAAAATTCTCAAAAAAATCCTAGCCAATAGATTACAGCTTATCATCAAAAAAGTCATTCATCATGATCAAGTAGACTTCATCCCAGGGATGCAAGGCTTCTTTAACATACGCAAGTCCATAAACATTATCCACCATATTAACAGAGGCAAAATAAAGATCACATGATCCTCTCAATAGATGCAGAAAAAGCATTTGATAAAATCCAGCATCCGTTTCTAATTAGAACACTGAAGAGTATAGGCATAGGTGGCACATTTCTAAAACTGATTGAAGCTATCTATGACAAACCCACAGCCAATATTTTACTGAATGGAGTAAAACTGAAAGCTTTTCCTCTTAGAACTGAAACCAGACAAGGTTGTCCTCTGTCACCTTTACTATTCAACGTAGTGCTGGAAGTTCTAGCCAATACAATTAGGCAAGACAAGGAAATAAAGGGAATCCAAATGGGAGCAGAGGAGGTCAAACTCTCCCTCTTTGCTGACGACATGATCTTATACTTAGAGAACCCCAAAGACTCAACCACAAGACTCCTAGAAGTCATCAAAAAATACAGTTATGTTTCAGGATATAAAATCAATGTCCACAAGTCAGTAGCCTTTGTATACACCAATAACAGTCAAGATGAGAAGCTAATTAAGGACACAACTCCCTTCACCATAGTTTCAAAGAAAATGAAATACCGAGGAATATACCTAACGAAGGAGGTGAAGGACCTCTATACAGAAAACTATGAACTCCTCAGAAAGGAAATAGCAGAGGATATTAACAAATGGAAGAACATACAATGCTCATGGATGGGAAGAATCAACATTGTTAAAATGTCTATACTTCCCAAAGCAATCTACCTATTCAATGCCATTCCTATCAAAATAGCAACATCCTACTTTCAATATTTGGAAAAAATGATTCTGCGTTTTGTATGGAACCAGAAAAAAACCCGTATAGCTAAGGCAGTTCTCTGTAACAAAAATAAAGCTGGGGGCAGCAGCATAACAGATTTTAGTCTGTACTACAAAGCCATTGTGCTCAAGACAGCACAAAAACAGAGACATAGACACTTGGAATCGAATTGAAAACCAAGAAATGAAACTAACATCTTACAACCACCTAATCTTCGATAAACCAAACAAGAACATACCTTGGGGGAAAGACTCCCTATTCAATAAATGGTGTTGGGAGAACTGGATGTCTACATGTAAAAGACTGAAACTGGACCCACACCTTTCCTCACTCACAAAAATGGATTCAAGATGGATAAAGGACTTAAATTTAAGGCATGAAACAATAAAAATCCTCCAAGAAAGCATAGGAAAAACACTGGAAGATATTGGCCTGGGGAAAGACTTCATGAGGAAGACTGCCATGGCAATTGCAACAACAACAAAAATAAACAAATGGGACTTCATTAAACTGAAAAGCTTCTGTACAGCTAAGGAGACAATAACCAAAGCAAAGAGACAACCTACACAATGGGAAAGGATATTTGCATATTTTCAATCAGACAAAAGCTTGATAACTAAGATCTATGGAGAACTCAAATTAATCCTCATGAAAAAAGCCAACAATGCCATATATCAATGGGCAAGAGACATGAATAGAACTTTCTCTAAAGACGACAGACGAATGGCCAACAAACACATGAAAAAATGTTCATCATCTCTCTATATAAGAGAAATGCAAATCAAAACAACCCTGAGATATCATCTAACCCCAGTGAGAATGGCTCACATCACAAAATCTCAAAACTGCACATGCTGGCGTGGATGTGGTGAGAAGGGAACACTTTTACACTGCTGGTGGGACTGCGAACTAGTACAACCTTTCTGGAAGGAATTATGGAGAAACCTCAAAGCACTCAAGCTAGACCTCTCATTTGATCCTGCAATCCTATTACTGGGCAGGATAATAATCCTATTATTTCCATCTACCCAGAAGGAAAAAAATCCTTTTATCACAAGGAGACTTGTACTAGACTGTCTATTGCAGCTCAATTTACAATCGCCAAAATGTGGAAACAGCCTAAATGCCCACCAACCCAGGAATGTATTAACAAGCTGTGGTATATGTATAGCATGGAATACTATTCAGCTATTAAAAAAAAATGGAGACTTTACGTCCTTCATATTAACCTGGATGGAAGTGGAAGACATTATTCTTAGTAAAGCATCACAAGAATGGAGAAACATGAATCCTATGTACTCAATTTTGATATGAGGACAATTAATGACAATTAAGGTTATGGGGGGGGAAGCAGAAAGAGGGACCGGGGGAGGCGTGTGGGGCCTTGGTGTGTGTCAGCCTTTATGGGGGCAAGACATAATTGCAAGAGGGACTTTACCTAACAATTGCAATCAGTGTAACCTGGCTTATTGTACCCTCAATGAATCCCCAACAATAAAAAAAAAAAAAAAGAAAATATTGAGCTTTTTTTGAAACTCACATGTAAAGGATTTTTTTTTCCTGTGGATAGATGCGCAGTAATGGGACTGCAGGATCAAATGAGAGGTCTAGTTTGAGTTCTTTGAGGTTTCTCCATACTTCCTTCCAAAAAGATTGTATTAGTTTGCAGTCCTACCAGCAGTGTAAAATGTTCTTTTCTCTCCACATCCATGCCGGTATCTGCAGTTTTGAGATTTTGTTGGTATGGGCCATTCTCACTGGGTTTAGATGATAATGTAGGGTAGTTTTAATTTGCATTTCTCTAATAATTAGGGATGCTCATCATCCCTAATTTTATCATGTGTTTGCTAGCCATTCATCTGTCTTCTTTAGAGAAGGATCTGTTCACCTCTCTTCTCCATTGATGTATGGGATTGTTGGCTTTTTTCTTGTGGATGAATTTAAGCTCTGTATAAATCCTAGTTATTAAGCTTTTATCTGATTCAAGATATGCAAATATCCTTTCCTACTGGGGAGGTTGTCTATTTGCTTTGGTTGTTGTCTCCTTAACTGTACAGAAGCTTTTCCGTTTAATTAAATCATATTTGTTTATTATCGCTGTTGTTGCTATTGTCTTGGAAGTCTTCTTCATAAATTTGGTCCCCAGGCCGATATTTTCCAGTGTTTTTCCTATTCCTTCTTGGAGAATGTTTCTTGTTTCACACCTTAAATTTAAGTCCTTTATCCATCTTGAATGAATTTTTGTGAGTGGAGAAAGGTGCAGGTCCAGTTTCAGTCTTTTACATGTGGATCTCCAACTCTCCCAGCACTGTTGATTGAATAGGGAGTCTGTCCAGCAGTGGAGGTTCCTGTTTGGTTTATGGAAGATTAGGTAGTTTTAAGTTGTTGGTTTCATTTCCTGGTTTTCTGTTTGATTCCATATGTCTCCAGAGTTGGTGGGATGTGGCTGCCTGGATATCCCTAGAGCTGGTGGAATGTGGCTGCCTCTATGATTGCAGAGGGCAGTAAATGGTGCCTAGGCCAGTCTCAATCCTCCCCTAACTTTCTCTCCTGTAGCGTACAAGGCATTTGGTTCCTCTCCGATCCAGTGGTACTGGACTGATGACAACGAAACACCCTACTTGGAGAAGGACACCAGTGTTCAGACCTTCATCTTCTGTTTTTCAAACCACAGCTGCCCAGGTTCTAGCCAGATTGCTGTGTTGCATACATTTGTAGGCACAGTGTGTCATTCTTTTCCTTCTAGATCATCACCGAGGACCTGTGGCTCAAAACCCTGGACCACTACCTGAGCCAGGAAGATGCCATGGCCAAGGAGAGAGAGGAAGTCAGGTAAATAGCCCAGGATTGGGTCTTGAGGCCTGCATATCTGGTGTCTGGGGTACAGTCGTGTAAGTGAGTCTCTAGAGTGGGTGCCATGGCAACCAAATATTATCCTGGGGTCAGAAGGAGAAAGGCAATTTGAGAGACGCACATGTCATGCTAGAAGCTCAAGCCCAGTAGAGATTCAAGATCTCTAAGGAGGAAGCAGGTCTGAATCAGTGTGTTTCCCTCAATGGTGATCTCTTGCGTATCAAGCCTCCCTGAGGTCCCTCACAGCCATTCCCATCCATTCAGTAGGGGTTCCGGCATCCCCCCATTGGAGCCTCCCAGGACATGTGTAGATTGATTAGAGAATCGCTGTGCCAACTTGACAAACTCCCAGGTTTCAATTCAAGCCTCATCTGGCTGTTTTTTCCATTGCTTAAAGTTACAATTCTCGTCAGTGTGGTGATACAAAATAAGGGTATTGTGGAGGACAGAAGCGGTGATTGCAAACGATGGGGAATTATCAAGGGACAATATGCCTGCCCAGGAAAAGAATGGGGGCATCCAAATCCCTGGGTTGAAATGTCCTTCAGAGATTGATGATATCCTCTCAATTCATAAGGAGTTCTTCTCTGTCTTGGTCTCTGTGTGCTTGTTCTCTTGCGATATCCTCAGTATGTGTGTATGTGTGTGCGTGTTCGTGTCTGTTGCCTGTGCTTGCTCCACAGATTTCTAGATGCTGGCAACAGAGGATTGAGAGACCTTAGTGTCTGCAGGCAATGAAGTTTCTGTCTCTCACAAATAGGAGACAGAATGGAGGAATGGTTGTTATTGTAATGTGCACAGAGGTTATGTCTTCATGTGGCGTGGCAATAATGTCTGCCAAACTTTGGTGTGTCCTTGTGTTCATAAGAGGGCCAAGGACAACCCAGTGAATGAATATAAGCACTTGGAACTTTAAAATTTTTTGTTGGGAATCTGTGTGTAAACTGAGGGCGGCCCTAAAAGTGGAGGAGCACAGTGTGCAGAGAGACTGGCATTGTGCCTAACATGGGTAGCTTGGGTAGGTGAGGCAAAGATAAAGCCCAAAGACTTTGCAGGTGGGGAACTGGCAATGAAGGAATAGAGGGTGAGATGGCTCATGGGACTGATGGGACACAAGGAAAGACAACTGTGAACCTTGGTCCAACCTGGGATGTTGTTCCTTTGCAAGCTGTCCATTCACCCTTTGTCCCTGGCCTGAATACCAAGCATTGAGGCAAGCATTCCCCGTAGCTTTTGTCTCAAAGTACAAGTGTTGTGCAGCTGCTTTGCAGAATTGGAGAGTGACAGGGTGAGTGAGGAAAAGGGCCCTTGGCTTTCACCATCTGGAGATAAAGTGAAGGAGAACTGTAGGGAAGAGGTGGTTCCTTCCCTGAGGCATGGGTCCCCATGTCTCCTTGTACATGTGTGGCCTTGTTTCTGGACATGTACATGCCCACAAGAAAAGGTGGCCAGAGAGGGGCCATATTTACAGACTTTCCAGTGGAGGGCCTTGTGAGAGTGTCCTCTGAGCACAAGGATCCCATGCTTGGAGAGCATGCCATTTTGCCCAGGTAACATGGAGCCAAGCGTAGGCTTCCACCCTGCTTCCTCTTCTGAAAAAGATGCCTGAATTGTGGCACATAATGGGATGCCTGACTCCCATAGGAACATGCTGGTCAGGAGTCACTCCAGGGGCAATGCACATCCAGACATAGTATGATGCTGGAAGAGGCCAGTGCAGGAAAGGGTCTTCATGCTTACTGTGTATTTTGGGAAAGGGCAAGAAAGAATTCAGGAGAGAGAGTAAAGGGTCCAAAATATTTACTCCTGGTGGGCTGTGGCCTTGGAGGAGTTGCACCTCCCTTAGGGAGCCACTTCCAAAAAACGCTGGTGAGCATTGCGATGTTAAATGCAGAAGACTGCTAGAGGTGTGCAATTCAATCATGGGCAAAAGGAATTTGTGCCAGGCTCAGTGCAAGACAAAGATCTCTGTGTGCAAACATCATGTCACTTTCTCCCTCCATCACTGGTGTTTGATTCCAAACCACACTTCTTGGCCCCTGCTCCTATCCTCAGTGCTATTCTGCTGTGACATGGTGGGCAGAGGGTGGGGGGACTCTGCTAAGTTCTCCCTGTTGTGAGCCAGGTTGGCAGATCCTGACACCTATCAGTGGTCACAGACAGGAGCCCCACCAGAGCAGGCAATGGACTACACTGGGGCTTCTTGACCAGGCCTAAGTTTGCTATTTCTCGTTATAAGTCCTGGGAATTACATTTTTCCCCCAAGTATCCAGAAATACTATGCACTGGCTTACTTGAGTCTCCATGGACTCTCTGAGGTAAACAGTGGGGTCTATAGACCTGATTTACCTGGGTGCCCAGTGGACAAAGGCCTGGCCTGTCAGGCCAAGACTCCTGAAGGGATGACAAACCCCACACAGTAAAGTCTGAATTTACACTGTGGAACTCAGGACCACTGCTTGGCCCTGTGATACAGCCCAGAACAAGGTCCCAGAGACTTGATTCCAAAGCCACAGGCAGGTCTGAGGTGGGGTGCAGTGTGTGTGGCCATTAAAAAAATCCTATTGTGTAGTATGTCCCTATCGATGCCTCTATCCCCTTACAGACCTGTTTGTGTATGTCTGTCCTCTCATCACCCTTGTGGATGGGTTCTGTAGCTACAAGGCGCCCTTTGGGACTCTCTCTACCTGATAAGGATCTCTGTTTATCTCTTTCAGCACAACACCTCCCTCTGTGCCTCTTTATGCCTTAAAGGCCTTCTCTCTCTCCCCAGGACTCTTTTGTCCCACGGCCTTATCTGTTATCTTATGCAAGGGACAACTCTCTGTTTCTCCTTTCTCCCTTGGCCCCTAGAGCTCTCTGTACGTTGGTGTCTGTCTATTCTACCACAGCGTTTCTCTGTGTGTCTCTTTCTTCTGCAAGGCAATGTTGTGTGTTTATCTCTCTGTCCTGTCAGTCATCTCTCTATTTTGCCCTCTCTTTACAACGGAGCCCTCCCTTTCTTATCGCCCGTGTTAATACCTCTGTGTGAAAGTCACTCATTCCTACACTCATCATACCTCTGTGTGAAAGACACTCATTCCTACACTCTCACTTTCCGCTCCACAGTGTCCTCAAGTTTCCATCTAATGTTGGGACTTACAATATACATTCACCTGTATGAAGACTTCCTTGCCCTGCACTCCAGCATTCACATCTGTGTGCCCATGTCTGAATCAGTGCAATTATCCTGTCTGGGCTACTATGGCTCTTGGCATTGTCCCTGTTAACATAAAGGTGTTGTGACATCTTCCTACAAACACATTTTGATCTCAGTTAAACAAGCTGTTGCAGTTGCTAGTTGTCATGGTTATGCTCAGACTAGTAGTGCTTCTAAAGCTGTGTGAGATGGCTTACAATGCTCTCTCTCTCACAGTCAGGAAAAGGGAATTGCTGTTGTGGAAACCTGGGAGGATGCAGACATTGTGATTTCATAGAGCATAGAGAAACTTACAAGCTCCAGTTACAAGAATCAGCACTGATGGTTCTGGGGGAGGGAGCTCTGGAATTCCTGGATGGACCACATTCTTCTGTCTCTGATTTTCTTTATGCATTCTCAGGACAGAGGTGGACATTTCCTTGGACGTTCTCAACAGGTCAAATGACCTATAGCTGCCATGGACTGCAAGGCCACACTTTCCCCAACATTCCCTGTCAGATATTGAACCAGCCAGCTGGCAGTGTGCATTCCCCGGATCCAGTGCAAGGTGTCCAGAGAGCTGGTTCTCAGTGGTTATCACCACCACGCTGGGAGGAAAGGGTTCAGTTTAGAAGTGATGCTGATAGACACGCAGGACACGACAACGTGTCTAGGGGATCGGTCCAGTGAATATAAAGGTCTTAACAAGAAAAAAGCTGGAATGAGAAACTGTAGGCCCTGCCAGGGTATTTTTCTGGGAGGAAAAGGACCTGCAAGACAACAATAGTGTCATCTGTGTGTACTTTGTGGTGTAACCCTGTCCTGATGAACAGGCACAAAGCAGCAAGGTAGAGCTATTTGGTAAGAAGGCAAGGGAGAGATTTTGCCACCAAGACTGTCACAGTCTCTTGCACCTTCTCTTCCTGTTAAAGGGAAGAATGGATTCTTTACTTGTTGCCGCGGACCGCCAGTCGAATGAGTCTCAGTCCGAGGGCTTTCAGGGCGAGAACGGCTCAGGTTGATTGAAAGGGCGACGCAGGAAAATGACAAACTGCCACACACCAAGGATGATGAAGAAAGCAGTTGTACTTTACTGATTTTTAGGCATGGTATTTATACATTTTTGACAATGTCTTACAAACTACAAAAGATATTTTTATGACTTGCTGATGCTTACAAAGTTCTTATCGAGTTTTGTAGATGGGAGTAGTCAACTGTCTTTTCTTAGACAATGTTTCTGCCCGTAAGGGGGAACAAAGGACTGCTGCTTATCAGCAGTTACTCTTTTACTTCTCTTTATCTATGTTTAAACCTTCTTTCTTTGTAAAACTGCTTTGTTCACATTTTGTATTTTTATATTTTTATATTTGATTATGATTTTTATGTTGTTAGTGAATTGATAGTGAATTATGTATATGTTTTAAGTGTATAGTGACAAAATTATAGAGAAAGCAATTTCATAGAAAACTTATTTCAAAGAAACAGTTTCAAAGGGACATAAGGTAGAGATAAGAGACCGGAGGGAGCGGGTATCTGGTAGGAACATCTTAACTTATCATCCCTGCATTCTCTTGATACATTGTTTCAATTAACTGACCTTTATGGTGGGAACGTGTTCCCTTGGAGACATTTAGTCTCCATTGTATAGATGAAGTCATGGATTAGTAAGTCATTATGTTTATTCTTAGTTTCTGAGGACATTCAAGCAACAATTAACCATTCAACTCAACAAACAAGTTTCAAACAGGTTTCAGGGTAAAGGTTATTCAGGCCTTTATGCCGCACCTCATGAATTCTTACGTTCACTAAAAGGCATGCTAGGCAACTTATGCGCTGCTGTTGCAGGCCAGGGGGACCGGGGGCAACGCTCCGGGGAGCACTCACCGCCTTACCACAGTTTTTACAACGCGGACAGAGCCATCCCGCCACGGCTTGATGCCGGGGGTGCGGCAACTTGTGCCTGTAAAAGTGTAGTTGTATAATATCCACACTTAGGGAGAGATAGACCAGCTCACTGCCTCTAACAGGAGGGCACATCAGCAATGGCAGAGCTGCAGTCAGGCTGGTCAACTACCAAAAATGTCTGAATGTAACTCTGCTTAGCAGCCCCTATGCCCGTGTTAGGACAGCGGGTCGATATAGGTGCCAGGATATTAGGGCATGAAGGACACATCTCATGTGTGGACCTGATGAACACTCATGGGGACAGATCTTCTGCTAAATCCAGCATGTGCCTAGGCTATTTTCTTCAGCATGGGCTCTATTTTGTACCAGGTGTTGGATTTATAAAAATGCCTGGGATCTCCTGGGTGTCTGGAATGTCCAGGATGAACCCTGAAATACCCCTGACCTGGCCTTCTTCCAATATGCAGCTCTTTTTCAGAGGACACAGCAAACTGAGGCTGTAGTATGTGTTTCCGTTATTGATCAGGACCAGTTTTTCTGAATGGCACACCCAGGTAAAGGACACACGGTTGCCTCACAAGGACCACAACCTATGTTCTCCAGAGATCCTCCTCTACCTGGCTCAAACCTCCTTTAGGGACTTAGTTCCACAGACCTGTGTACAAGAGCGATGAGGGATCCTGCTGGATGGTCCGCTGTGAGCATTTTTGACTGGGAACTTTGACCTACGTGCTGCCCTTCCTGGCCCTGAGCCAGAATTTATAGCGCTGTTGGCCGTGTAGTTTAGTCCTCTTAGTCCAGCAAAGCCCTCAGGAAAGCCAGGGGGTAAAGAGGCAATCTTCAGTCTCAAGCGATCCTGCTGCGAGTGAGACAGTGCTGGCGGCCCTTGCTAGTTACCCTGGTGAAAGGTTTTACGTGTTCCCTCTTGCTCTACGAGATATCATTGTCAGGGACCCAACAAGAGAGGACAGGAGCAGATGTGCACTGGAAATGCTCACCAAGGCCAAAAGCATGTGGCAGCAGCAGCTGCAGGCCTGCAAGACCTCGGTAGGTGCTGGACTGGGACGCGCTGCTTCCCGCTGTGCCTCTAAAGGCCGAACACACACAGGGTTAGTACTCTGAACTCCTCATCTATTGGCTGAAGTGTCAGAAAGGGCAACTCGAGGCACCACCCTAACGCCCTCCAACCAATGGTGAAGCCGGGTACCAAAGGGCAGTGTGTGCGCATGCGTTAAGGGTCTGCCCTCCCCCGCGTTTCAACCCTGGTATAGGAATGGTAAAGACACAACTGCGGCCTGTGGAGGCCAGGGAGAGTGTGCAACCTCAAACTCTGTGTGTGTTGTTGTGAGTGTGCAATCCCGGCTCTTGGAGCTGCTTTCTGCTACCGCCACAGGAGGTGCCACGTGACTGTAGGGCCGCATGGCGTGCCAGGCAAGGCCGTGTGGCCCTGGGCCTCCCCAGGAAGCCTCAAAGGTCTTAGGTCAGGCAAACGCCCTTCTGTGGGGCGAGTCTCAGGGGCTTGCAGGCGAAGGGGCCCGGAAGGATAGTGGTTCTGGTTTCGTGGGCACACTCAGGCAGCCAGCGTGTCCATAGAGCTGCCTGTGCAAGAGAGCTTCACTGAGGCGGAGCCAGAGGGCGCGGAGTTCCTGGTGATGGAGTCAGAGCTGGGGGTGGCTGAGGTCGAGATTAGGCCGATGGAGGAGGTCGTAGATGGTGGTGGGGGGGGGTGGCGAGCAATGCCCCAGCTGACCCGGGACAATGAGCATGAAGGGAGAGGAGACGGCCAGGAGGAGGAGGGGATTGGGCAGGAAGTGGAGGGGTGCTTGGCCCCCAGGCACCGATCTGCTCTCAGAGCTCTGCAAGACATCCAGCAGCAGCTGAGCAGAGTGACTGCCTGAGGCAGCATGGACTATGCTCTTCTGAAGCGAGACATTTGGCAGAGGATGAGAGCACATCTTGAGCACAGGAGCATCGTCATCCAGAGCATCCCTGGCTCTGGGCCAAAGCTGTATCCTTCTTGCTGTTCCTTCCTGAGGGCTGACACTGTTCCTTCCTGAGGCCGGTGATAGTGGGAATGGGCTGCACATGGGAGGGGAAAGGACTCTGCCCGCGACAGAAGACACAGCAGGAGTCTGGTCAGTCCTGGCTAGGGCCCTCTACTTACAGCCACCTGCTGACGGTATGGACGGATCTGAGCAGCTTACAGGTAGTGAGTGAGCCTACAGTGGGGACTGAGAAGAACGTTTATCTCTCTAAAGTAGGACAGACCCAAAAAGGGACCTTTTCAGGCAGCACAACTTTGAAGGCTTTTGATGAGTAGGAGGAATGCCAAGCCAGTGATATACAGGCTGTGCCTGGTTGTAGGAGCTGGCCACCTACACTCTGGGTGGTCCAACCCTGGGCCTAGATTGTGCAAGGTGCTGTCTTCTGGAAGACACTTACTTTCCCCAGAGTCTCCTTAGTTCTAAGCAGCTGCTGTTGCTGCCCCTAACATACAGCCTAGGTGCAGGAATATATGCCCTTCCTTGCAGCCAAAGTGCCTCTAGGTTACCAGGCACAGCCAGGTGGCCACTAGGGCTCAGTGTTAGTTTCACCAATGGATTTCCAAGTGGGAAGGAAGCAGGGGGCACGGTAGCCAGAATTTGGGCAAATAGGGATTATCCTGATATCAGCATTGTGCGTCCAGCAGTAGCACCCCAGGGCCACATGGGTTTCTGGAGGCCTGGTTTGTAAGTCAACCCTCCAGAAATCGGTGCAGTCAGTTGTTGGCAGACACACCACCAAAACAATGAGTATCCTAAGAATGTCTTACAAAAAGCAGAGTCTGAGGAAGATGTGGGAGCCATGTGGATTTAAAGCCTGTCCTGTCTGACACTCCCATACTGTCAATGTTTTGCAGACCTGCTGCATGACTTGGTGTACAGTTCCTCTTCCCCTGACTAGAAGAAGGTCCTAACTGAAGGCAAATAGTGAACCACCCACAGATGTCAACTATAATCACAGAGGAGGATGAAGATGTGCTTGTGTTCATGACCAAGTGTGGCTACCCTGCTTCCTGCTTCCTTCCCTCTTGGACATCCACTGTTGAAACTAACACTGAGCCCTAAAGGCCACCTCACTGTGCCTGATACCCTAGAGGCACTTTGGCTGCAAGGCAGAGCATATATCCCTGCCTCTAGGCTATATGTGGTGAGCAGCAGCAGTAGGCCAGTGAGGCTGCATCTGGCCTGGCATTGGTGGTTATGGTGGCATTGGAGTGACAGAGCTATTAAAGAGAAGTGATCAAACCACCAGAAACATGCCTACCTCAGGTGACCCAGGAATGGTCTTGTTTCTCTTGCTACCATCCCCCATTGTTCCCTGGTAGGTGGAGGAATTCAGACATCCCAGGGAATGCTGCAGGTTAAGTTTTTCTTCCACTTGAATGCCTACTTCAGGAAGGAAGGGATCGCCAAGGATTGTCTCCTTAGTAGAGCTGGTGGGATGATTGCAGACGGCAGAGTTGGTGCTTAGGATGGTCTCAATCTTCTCCTAATTTCCTCTCCTCCAGGGTACAAGGCATTTGGTTCCTCTGAGAGCCAGTGGTCCTGGGCTGATGACGACGAAGCACCCTGCTTCAAGAAGGACACCAGGGTCTGGATCTTCATCTGCTGGTTGTTGAACCACAACTGTCCAGGTTGTAACCAGATTGCTGAGGTATGAATTGTTTTGTTGACACCAGGAGTCCCTAGGGTGCATTTGAAGGATTCTGGAATGTGGGCTAATTTCAGGGCACAGCATGTCATTCTTTTGCTTCTAGATCATCAGCAAGGACCTATGGCTCAATCCCCTGGACTATGACCTGAGGGAGGGAGACATCATGACAGAGAAGAGAGAGGAAGTCAGGTGAGCAGCCCAGGATTGGGTCTGGAGGCCTGATTGTCCAGTGTCAGGGGAATAGTGGAGAAGGCGAGTTACTAGAGTGGGTGCAGTGCCCACCAAAGTTTATCCTGGAGTTAGAGAGAGGGGCAAGTTGAGAAACCCACATGTCATGGCTGCAAGTTCAAGACCAATGGAGGTTCAGGACTACTGAGGAGGAAGCAGGGCTAAATCAGTGTTTTTGTCTGAATGGTGATGCCCTGGGTTTCGAGATGCCCTGAGTTCCCTCCCAGCCATTCCCAGCTATTCAGTGGGGTTCATACCATCCCCTATCAGAACCATCCCCTATCAGAACCTCAGGACATGTGTAGATGAACTAGAGAATCGCTGTGCCAACTTCCAGATTTCTATCCGAGCCAGTTCTGTCTGTTTTTTTTCATTCCTCAAACTAGAATTGTGCTAGTGTGGTGACTGAAATGAGTGTGTTGTGGAGCACAATAGTGGTGATTCCAAAGATGGGGAAATGTCAAGGGATAATGTACCTGCCCAGGGGAAGAATGTGGGCATCTAATCCCCAGGGTTGGCATGTCATTTAGAGACTCATGATATCTGCTCAGTTCATACATGTTCTCTGTCTTGGTCTGTATGTGCTCATACTCTGGTGATAACCTCTATGTGTGTGTGTGTGTGTGTGTGTGTGTGTGTGTTCATTGCCTGTGCTTCAACCACGCTTTCTAGATGCCAGAAACAGAGCATTGAGAGGCCTCAGTGGCCCAGGCAATGAAGTTTCTGTGTCTTTCACAAACAGAAGACAGAATGGAGGAATGGTTGTTAATGGAAAATGCACAGAGGATATGTCTTCATGTGGAGGTGGCAATAAAGTCTACCAAGTATTGCTGTGCCCCTGTGTGCACAGAGGGCCAGGAATGACCCAGTGAATGAATGAAAACACATGGAAGTTTTGAATATTTATGTGGGTATCCATTTGTGAACAGAGGGCAACACTAAAAGTTGAGGCCTTGGGCCGAATGGGAGCTTAGTGGGCAGAGAGACTGGCATTGTGCCTAACATGGTTAGCTTGAGTACATGAGGCAAAGATAAAGTCCAGAGGACTGACCTCCTGCAGACTTTGCATGTGGGGAACTGGGCATCAAGGGCCTTTACACAGATATCATGTGTCACTGGCAACCCCTAATTACCAGGGAAGTAGTAGAGTGTGGTATCACTCAAGGCCTGACAGGACACAAGGAAAGAGAAATGTGAACCTTGGTACAGCATGGGAGCTTGTTCCTTTGATGGGCTCTCCATTCACCCTTTGTCCCTGGCCTGCATAAAAAGCGTCGAGGTCAGGATTCCCGCAGCTTTTGTCCAGAAGCGAGAGTGTGATGTAGCTGCTTGCAGGATAGGAGACTGACAGGGTGAGGAAGGAAATGCCCCCCTGGCTTTATGTGTCTGGGGATAGTGCCAAGGACAGGTGTAGAGAAGGGGCAGTTCCTTCTCTGAAGCAAGGGTCCCCAGGCCTCTTGTATATGTGTGGCCTTGTCTAGAAATGCACTTGCCCACAAGCACAGGTGGCAAGAGAGGGACTGGGTTTAGAGCACATGCCAGCGGTGGGCCCTATGAAACTGTCCTCCAAAGACAAAGATCCCATACTCATAGATAATGCCATTCTGCCCAGGTGATATGGAGCCAGTCGTAGGCCTTCTGTCCTACCTCCTGTGCTGAAAAAGGACTCCCAAATGGTGGTACATAATGGGATGACTGTCTCCCATGTGAACATGCTGGTCAGGAGTCACTCAGGGAGGAATGGACATCCAGACATAGTGTGAGGGTGAAGGGGGCCAGTATAGGAAAGGGTCTTCATGCTTACTGTGTATCTTGGGAAAGAGCTGGGGAGAGTCCTGAAGAGAGAGCAAAGGGCCCACAAGGTTTACTCCTGGTGGGCTGTGGCCTTTGAGGGATTGCCTCTCCGCAAGGAGCCAGTTCCTAAAAACCCTGGTGAGCATTGGGAAGTTAAAGGCTCAGGACTGCCAGAGCTCTAGGTGGGCACTTCAAAAATGTTCTGAAGAAATTTGTCCCAGTCTCAGTGCAAGACAAATATCTCCTCAGACAACAAACATGCCACTTTCTCCATCCTTCACTGTGTTTGATTCTCAACCACACCTGTTGGCCCCTATTCCTATCCTTGGTACTACTCTGCTGTGACATGGTGGGTAGGGAGAGGACTCTGCCCAAGCTTTTCTGTTGTGATCCAGGGTTGGCAGATCCTGCCACCTATGACTGGGCACAGACAGGAACCCCACCAGAACAGGCAATGGACCACCCTGGGGCTCTTTGGCCAGGCCCATGTATGCTATTCCCCTTTTGATCACAGTACTGGGAATGGCATTACTTTTCCGAGTGTCCACAGATAGTATGTACTGGCCTACTTGAGTCTCCATGGACCCTCTAGCGTAATCAGGGCAGTGGGTGCCCAGCGGAGAAAGGCTTGGCCTGTAGGCTAAGACTCCTGAAAGGATGACAAGCCACACACCGCAACCTCTGAATCTACCCTGTAGAAATCAGGGCCACTGCTTGGGCCTGTGACCCAGCCCAGACCAAGGGCCCAGGGACTTGATTCGGAAGATATAGGCAGGTCTGAGGTGGGGTGCAGTGGGTGTGCTCATACCAACATCCCATTGTGTAGTGTGTCTCTATTGGTGCCTCTATCCCCTCACAGGGCTGTTTGGGTATGTGTCTCTCCTTGCCAGCCTGTGTGTGAGTCCTGTACCCATAAGACACCCTCTGGGAATCTCTCTACCTGATAGTAATCTCTGTTGGTCTGTGTTAGCACAACACCTCCCTCTGTGTCTCTTCCTGACTTCATGGCCCCCTCTCTCTCCCTGGTTCTATTTTGGCCCACTATGTTCTCTAACTCTACTCTGCAGCAGACAACTCTCTGTTTCTGCCTTGGCCCCTTGAGTTCTCTGTATTTTTGGTGTCCATATATCCCACCACAGCTTGTCTCTGTGTGTCTCCTCCTGCAAGGCAACTTTGTGTATTTCTCTCTCTCTCCTCTCAGCACTCTCTCTATTTTGCCCTCTCTTTACAACTGAGCCCTCCTTCTTTTTTCTCCCTCTAACACCCCTGTCACTGTGTGTTTCACCCTCAACATACCACTCTGTGTAAGAGTCACTCATTCCTTCACTCTCACTTTGCCTCCCACTGTGTCCACAAGTTTCTGTCTATTGCCTGGCCTGACAAAGTACATCCACCTGTCTGAAGACTTCCTTGTCCTGCATGCTAGCATTCACATCTGTGTGCCCATGTCTGCATCAGTGCAGTTATCCTGTTTGGGCTACTATGGCTCTTGTCCCAGTCCCTGTTGACATAAAGATGTTGTGACATTCTCCTACAAACACAGAAACATTTTGATCTCAGTTAAACAAACTATTGCAGTTGCTAGTTTGTCATGGGTATGCTCATACTAGTAGGGCTTCTAAGCTTTGGGAGATGGCCTACAATGCCATCCCTCTCGCAGTCAGGAAAAGGGAGTTCCTGATGCTGAAACCCTGGGAGAATACAGATATTGCAGATATGATGGTACATAGAGAAACCTAATGACTACAGTTAGAAGAATCAGCACTGATGGTACTGGGTTAGGAAACTGTAGAGCTCCCTAGAATGGCCACATTCTACTGTCTCTGATTTTCTTTATGCATTCTTAGGATAGGGTGAAACATTTTCTTGGAGATGGACATTTTCTTGGAGGTTCTCACCATGGCAAATGATCTATAGCTTCCATGGACTGCAAGGCCACACTTTCCCTAATATTCCCTGTCAGATATTGACCCAGGCAACTGGCAGTTTGTGTTTCCTGGATTCAGTGTGAGGTGTCCAGAGAGCTGGTTCTCAGTGATGGTCACCACTATGACGGGAGGAAAGGGCTCAGGTTAGGAGTGATTTCTGACAGACATCCAGGACATGACAATGTGTTGCAGGGGTCCTCAAACTATTTAAACAGGGGTCCAGTTCACTATCTCTCAGATCGTTGGAAGGCAGGACTATAGTTTAAAAAAACAAACAAAAAACTATGAACACATTCCTATGCACACTTCACATATCTTATTTTGAAGTAAAAAAAAAAAAAGACAGGAACAAATACAATCACACCGCCTCATGTGGCCCGCAGGCCATAGTTTGAGGACGCCTGGTAGGGGATCAGTCCCATTAATATAAAGGCCTTCACAAGGAAAAAGCTTAGATGAAAAACTGCAGGCCCTGCCCAGGGTGCTTTTCTGGGAGGAAGAGGATAGTGACATGTGTGGGTACTTTGTGGTGTAACCCTGTCCCTGTGAACAGGCACAAAACAACAAGCTAGACCTATTGGGTAAGAAGGCAAGGAAGAGATTTTTGCCACCAAGACTGTCAGGGTCTCTCTCACCTTCTCTTCCTGTCAACGTGAAGCACAGATTCTGTACTTGTGCCTGAAGAGGTGTAGTTGTATAAGATCCAAAACTAGGGAGAGACCGGCCAGGCCACTTTCTCCAACAGGAGGGCACATCTGGCAAGGCAGAGCTCCAGCAAGGTTGGTCAGCTACCAAAAATGTCTGAGTGTAACTCTGCTCAGCAGCCCCTATGCCTCTGTGAGGACAGAGGGTCGATACAGGTGCCAGGAGATCTGGGCATGAAGGACAGTTCCTCATGTGTGGAACTGATGATTACACTGCCAAAAGAACCTTAAAATCCCAACAGACGTGAAATCACCATCAAGATCTAGTGTGATGATCCTAGTAGTACAAGGTACCTTTTTGGAAGGGTTTGGAGGAGAAAGTGTATATTGCCCGTAAGTAGTATGTGTGTGTTTGTGCTTTGCCACAGACTTGGTGCGGAAATACCCCGCCCCACCCCCCACACCTGTCCCACCACAACTGCATTCAGATGCTCTGAACTTCTGAAGCAGTAGTCCAGATGATTCAGCACCAGGTTACCCCAGCCCCTCTTCCCAAAGCCTCCCAGCATTGCAGGAGACAGGGAAGCAGGTCTTGCTTGGGATGAGAGGGAAGCGGGCAGAATGACCCACTGCCATACCCAAGGGCCTGCTGGGTATAGGAAATTTTCCCAGCATGTGTTTCGGACACTGAGCCCCTGTGAAGACCACTGTTTGATCACCACCTTTTCTCATGGCCACCAGGTGTCAAAGGCAACTACAGTAAGTGTGTCCATATTGTAGCCTGCTGGGAGAAGTTGTCTCTTCTGCTACTCTCTGTATCCTTTCCCTCTTCCTTCCACTCTCTGCTGCCCTTCTCATTCTCTGTTTGTCTTCTCCTTGCTGACCTTTGCCTCTGCCTCAGTCACACTCGGTCATCCACTGATGCCTGCCTCATGCTGGGAATGGGGACAGATCTTCTGCTACCTCCAGCATGTGCCTCGGCTGTTTTCTGTACCAAGGGCTGTCTTTACTGCCAGTTGTTGGATTTATGAAAATTCCCGGGATCTCCTGGCTGTCCAGGATGAATCCTGAAATACCACTGACCAGGACTCTTTACAATTTCCATCGATAGAGGCATGCGGCTCTTTTTCAGAGCGCACACATAACTGAAGCTGTAGTATGTGTTTCCCTTATTGATCAGGACCATTTTTTCTGAAAGGCACACCCAGGCGAGGGAGACACCATTACCTCGCAAGGACCACAACCCATGATCTCTAGAAATCCTTCTCCACCTGGCTCATAACTCCTCTAGGGCCTTGGTTGCACAGAGCTGTGCACACGAGCAATGAGGGATCCTGGTGGATGGCCTGCCGTGAGCATTTTTGACTGGCCCCTTTGACCCAGGTGTTGCCCTTTTCCTGCCCCTGAGCCAGACCTTGTAGCATTGCTGGCCGTGGAGCTTAGTCGTTTTAGTCCAGCAAAGCCCTCAGGAAAGCCAGGGGGTAAAGAGGCAATCTTCAGTCTCATGCGATCCTGCTGCGAGTGAGACAGTGCTGGCGGCCCTTGCTAGTTACCCTGGTGAAAGGTTTTACGTGTTCCCTCTTGCTCTACGAGACATCATTGTCAGGGACCCAACAAGAGAGGACAGGAGCAGATGTGCACTTGAAATGCTCACCAAGGCCAAAAGCATGTGGCAGCACCAACTGCAGACTTGTAGGACCTCCACAGGTGCGGGACTGGGACACGCTGCTTCCTGCTATGCCTCTAGAGGACGAACACTCAGGGTTAGTACCCTGAACCCCTCATCTATTGGCTGAAGTGTCAGAAAGGGCAACTCCAGGCACCGCCCTAACGCCCTCCAACCAATGGGGAAGCCGGGTTCCAAAGGCAGCGTGTGCGCATGCGTAAAGAATCTGCCCTCCCCCTCTTTCAACCCTGGCACAAGACCAGTCACTGGGGCGGGTGGACATCAGGGAGCGTGTGCAGCCTCAGGCTGTGGGTGCGTTTGTCCAAGTGTGCAATCCGGGCTCTTGGAGCTGCCTTCTGCTACCGCCACAGTAGGCGCCACTTGACGGTAGGGACACGTGGCGATCCAGGCAAGGCCATGTGGTGCTGGGCCTCCCCAGGAAGCCTCAGAGGTCTTAGGTCAGGCAAACGCCTGTGGGGCAAGTCTCAGGGGCTGGCAGGCGAAGGGGCCCAGGAGGATAGTGGTAACAGAGTTGTGGGCTGGGAGATTCGTGTGGTGCTTCGTGTGCACGCTGAGGCAGCCTGCGTGTCCATGGAGCTGCCTGTGCAAGAGAGCTTCACTGAGGCGGAGCCAAAGGGCGCGAAGTTCCTGGTGATGGCGTCAGAGCTGGGGGTGGCCAAGGTGGTCGAGATTAGGCAGAGGGGAGCAAGCGATGCCCCAGCTGAGCATGAAGGGGAACACGATGGCCAGAAGGAGGAGGGAAACAGCAGGCTGTGGAAGGGCATTTGTCCCCCAGGCACCTGTATGCTCTCAGAGCTCTACAAGCTCTCTACATGCAGCCGCTGAGCAGAGTGAGTGCCCGAGGCAGCATGGACTACACTCTCCTGAAGCGAGACATCCAGTAGAGGATGAAGGGACATCTTGAGCGCAGGAGCACCATCATCCAGAGCATCCCTGGCTTCTGGGCCAAAGCTGTATCCTTCTTGCTGTTCCTTCATGAGAGCTGGCACTGGGCCAGGCCGGCGACAGTGGAATGGGCTGTACACGTGAGGGGACAGAGAGACAGCAGGAGTCACGTGGGCCCAACTAGGATCCTGTTCTTATAGCCACTTGCCCACAGTATGGACGGATCTTAGTGACACGCTGGTAGTGGGTGAACCTGTGGTGGGGATGGGGAAGAAAGGTTATCTGTCTAAAGTAGGACAGATGCAAAAAGAGCCCTTTTCAGGGAGCTCAACTTTGAAGGAAACATTCCTGGGGAAGGCTTTTCATGAGTGGGAGGACCGCCAAGCCAGTGATATACAGGCTGTGCCTGGTTGTAGGAGCGAGCCACCTGCACTCCAGGTAGTGCAACCCTGGGCCTAGGTCGTGCAAGGTGCTATCCTCTGGAAGACATTCGCTTTCCACAGAATCTGCTTTGGTTCTGAGCAGCTGTTTTTGCTGTCCCTCCCCCCCAATACAGCCTAGAGGCTGTGATATATGCCCTTCCTTGCTGCCAAAGAGCCTCTAGGTTACCCTGCACAGCCAGGTGGTGGCTAGGGCTCAGTTTTAGTTTCAGCAGTGGCAGTCCCTGTGGGGAGGAAGTAGGGTACATAGTCGCCAGGATGTGGGGAGAATAGGGCCCATGCTGATATCAGCAGTGTGCGTCCAGCAGCAGCACCCCAGGGCCATCTGGGATTCTGGAGGCTTGGTTTGCAAGGCAATCCTCCAAAAATCAGTGCAGTCAGTTGTTGGGGGACACATCGCTAAAGTAAGGAGTGTCCTGAGGATGTCTTACAAAAGACAGGGTCTGAGGAATTTGTGGGAGCCCTGTGGATTTGAAGCCTAGTGCATCCACCTGTCCCGCACTCCCATACTGTCAGTGTTCTCCAGACCTGCACATGATTTGGTGCCTAGTTCCTTTTTCCCTGGAAAAGGTCCTTAACCAGAGGCATATAGTGAACCACCCACAGATATTGACTATAATCACAGAAGAAGATGAAGAGAAGTAACCCAACCACCAGAAACCTGCCTACCTCAGCTCACCCAGGGATGCTCTCCTTTTCTCTTGGTACCATCACCCATTGTTCCATGGCAGGTGGAGGAATTCAGACAACCCAGGGAAGGCTGCAGGTTGAAGATTTTTTCCCATCTGAACCCCTACTTTAAGAATGGAGTGATTGCTAAGGATTATCTCCATTTTAGAGCCAGTGGCATGTGTCTACTTGGATGATTGCACAGGGCAGAGTTGGTGCCTAGGACAGTCTTAATGCTACCCTAATTTTCTCTCCTGCAGACAAGGCATTTGGTTTGTCTCCGATCCAGTGGTCCTGTGTTGATGATAACAATGAACCCTGCTTTGAGAAGGACACCAATGTCTGGATCTTCATTGGCTGGTTGTTGAACCATAACTGCCCAGGTTTTAACCAGATTGCTGAGGTGGGGAGTCTTTGGTTGTCACTACGAGTTCCCAGTGTGCATTTGTAAGATTCTGGGATCTGGGCTTATTTCTGGCAGAGGGTGTCATTCTTTTGCTTCTAGATCATCATCGAGGACCTGTGGCTCAATCCCCTTGACTACTATCTGTGGGATGGAGACACATGACAGAGGCGATAGAGGAAGTCAGGTGAGCAGCCCAGGATTGGGCCTGGAAGCCTGATTGTCCATTATCTGGGTTACAGTGGAGTAGGTGAGTCTCCTGAGTGGGTGCGGTGGCCACCAAAGTTTATCCTGGTGTTAGAGAGAAAGGCAAGCTTAGAGACCAAACTGTAATGCTAGAAGTTCAAGGCAAACAGAGGTTCAGGACCACTGAGGAGGAAGCAGAGCTGAATCAGTGTATTTCCCTGAATGCTGATGCCCTGGGTTTCAATCCACCCTTTCCCATCTGTTCGGTGGGGCCCTACCCACCCTACTGTTGGAGCCTACCAGCACATGTCTATATTGACTAGAGAATCACTGTGCCAACTTGTCAAACTCTCAGGTTTCCATCCCAGCCTCTTATGGCTGTTTTTTTTTCATCGCTCAAAGCTCCAATTCTGTTCAGTATGATGATCGAAATGAGGGTGTTGTGGAGCACAGGAGCTGTGATTGCAAAGGATGGGGAAATGTTAAGGGACATTGTGCCTGACCAGGGAAAGAATGCGGGCATCTAATCCCCAGGGTTCTTATGTACTTTAGAGACTCACAGTATGCCCTCACTTCATACATGTTTTTCTCTGTCTTGGTCTGTTGTGTGCTTGTACTCTTGTGATATCCTGTGTGTGTGTTTGTGCGTGTGTGTGTGTGTCTGTCTGTCTTGCCTGTGCTTGAACCACAGCTTTCTAGATACTGGCAACAGAGGATTGAGAGGCCTCAGTGTCTGCCGGCAATGAAATTTCTGTGTCTCTCACAAACAGGAGACAGAATGGTGGAATGGTCATTAGTGTAAAAATGCACAGAGGATATGTCTTCATGTGGAGTGGCAATAACATCTGCCAAGTATTTCTGTGTCCCTGTGTGCATAGGAGGATGAACCAATTAATTAGTGAAAGCACTTGCAACTCTTGAATTTTTTGTTGGTTATCCATGTGTAAACCAAGAGCAGCCCTAAAAGTGGAGACCTTGAGCCCAATAGAAGCTTAGTGTGCAGAGAGACTGTCATGGTGTCTGACATGGTTAGCTTGGTTATATGAGGCAAAGATAAAGCCCATAGACTGACCACCTGCAGACTTGGCACATGGGCTACTGGGTGTCAAGGGCCTGTGGACAGGCATCATGTGTCACTGGCAATCCCTAATAGCAAGGGAAGTAATAGAGTGTGTAATCCCTCACAGGCCTTACAGGACACAAGGAAAGACAAATGTGAACCTTGGTACAGTGTGGGACCTTGTTTCCTTGGGGGTTGTCCATTCATCCTTTGTCCCTGGCCCTCACACCAAGGGTCAAGGCCAAGATTCCCCACAGCTTTTGTCTAGAAGGGTGATGTAGCTTGTTGCAGGATAGGAGAGTGACAGGATGAGTGAGGAAAGGGCCCCTGGCTTTCTGTGTCTGTGGATAGTGCCAAGGAGAGCTGCAGGGAAAAGGCAGTTTCTTCTTGTACATGTCTGGCCTTGTGTCTGCACATGCACATGCCCACAAGCAGAAGTGGCGAGAGAGGACCCTAGTTAGAGGGTCCTACGAGGATGAGGATCCCATGTTTGGAGAGCATGCCATTTTTCCCAGTTGACATGGAGCCAGCTATAGGCCTTCTAGTCTGCCTCCTGTGCTGAAAAAGATGCCAGAATTTTGGCACATCATGGGATAACTGACTCCCATGTGAAAATGCTGGTCAGGACTCACTCCAGGGGCAATGAACATCCAGACAGTGTAAGGCTAAAAGGGCCAGTGTAGGAAAGGGTCTTCATGCTTACTGTGTATGTTGAGAAAGATCAGGGGAGTGTCTGAGAGAGAAAGCAAAGTGGCCACAGGTTTACTCTTGGTGGGCGGTCGCCTTTGAGTGGTTGCCACACCCGCATAGAACCACTTCCCCAAACCCTGGTGAGCATTGCAATATTAAAGTTTTAGGACTGCCAGAGTTTTAGGTGGGCACTTCAAAAATTGGCTGAAGGTATTTGTCCCAGTCTCAGTGCAAGACAAATACCTCCTGGGGCAAACATCATGCCACTTTATGCCTCCTTCACCTGTGTTGATTCTCAACCACACTTGTTGGTCCTTGTTCCTATCTTAGGTGCTACTCTACTGTGACATGGTAGGCTTGGCAGATCCTCACACCTGTCAGTGGCCACAGACAGGAGCCCCACCAGAGGTGGCAGTGGACCACACTGAGGCTTCTTGTCCAGGCCTACGTTTTCTATTCATTTCTCTTTCAATGACAGCCCTCTCTCTGTTATCTCCCTTCTGATATCTCTGTTACTGTGTTTAATAACCCTCAACATACCTCTCTGTGTGAGAGTCACTCATTCCTTCTCACTCACTTTATCTCCCACTGTGTCAGCAAATTTCCATCTATTGCCTAGCCTGACAAAATACATCCACATGTCTGAAGACTTCCTTGCCCTGGATGGTAACATTCACGTCTGTGTGCCATTCGTTCACATCTGTGTGCCCATGTATGAGTCAGTGCAGTTATTCTATCTGGCTACTATGGCTCTTGTCACTGTCCCTGTTAACATAAAGGTGTTGTGACATCCTCCTACAAACACAGAGAAATGTTTCGATATCAGTTAAACAAACTATTGCAATTGTTAATTTGTCATGGATATGCTCTTGCGAGTAGGTCTTCTAAGCTTTGGGAGATGGCCTATAAAGCCCTCCCTCTTACAGTCAGAAGAAGGGAATTGCTGTTGTGGAAACCCTGGGAGGATGCAGATATTGCAGGTTCCGTGCAGCATAGAGAAACCCTAAGGCCTCCAGGTAGAATAATAAGCACTGATGTTCCTGAGGTAGGAAGCCTGGGAAATTCCTGAAAGAGCCACGTTCTTTTTTTATTTCTTGATTTTTTTTTTGGCTTTCTTCTAGTACTTAATTTTCTAACCAGTAATAACTAAGTTTCTTAATGGCAGGCACTCAATGAAATGTTGATCTGAACTCTTTTCTCAGTATCTTGCTTGTTCTTTATCCACTTCTCTTTGGGGTTAGGTCTTCCTTTTTGTGTATTTTTTATTATATCACTTACCATGCTATATGTGATAATTATTGGTATACATTTGTATTCTTCCACAGTGTGTAAGTCTCTTGAGGATGGGTAATCTTTTAATTTCTGATGTTCCAAGTAGCTTATATGGTGCCTATCACACAGTAAACAATTATTTAAAAAATATTATAAAGTGAAAACAATATTAAGTGAATTAAGTGGAATTAAGTGAATTAAGTGGAATGAATTGTTATTAATCTGAGAATATGAAGATAATGATTTTTTTAGATATACATGTATTTATTTTGTTTCCACTTTTTGCCTTCATAAAATTAAAAAGGCTTAAAATGTAATAACAATAACAATGTTTTAAGATTAGTACTAGAAACAAAAACCTCATAAAGAAGAAATGAAGATCAATACCTTCAGAAAAGAAATCATACATTTCCTGCAATGACATATTGAGCAATCATAATAATATGCAAAAAAGTGACATTCATATTGTCTATTATACAATGCTTTGACTCTGAGATTCAGTACAGAGTCATCCTTTAACTGCATTTGCCATTTCCCCCCCAAACTCTCAAAAAATAGACAAGTAATATTTATAAGTAAGAGTAAAAGATCTTTCAAAAGACAGATCATGCCGAATCTCATAAACAATAGAAAAAGAAGAAATACTTCAAAATCATTCTACTTCATCTGGATACACCCGATATTAAAATTGGAAAAAATACCCTATTTCCCCAAAAATAAGACAGTGTCTTATTTTATTTTATTTTATTTATTTTTTTTTAATTTTTTTATTAAATCATAACTGTATACAATCATATGATTATGGGGCATCATACACTCACTTCATAAACCATTTGACACATTTTTATCACAGTGGTTAACATAGCCTTTCCGGCGTTATCTCAGTCACTGTGCCAAAACATTTACACTCTACATTTACCCAGTTTCGCAAATACCCCTATAATATGCACCACAGGTGTGATCCCACCGATTCCCCTCCCTCTACCCACCCCCCCTCTTTCCCACTTCCCCCTATTTTTAAGTTGTAGCTGGGTTATAGCTTTCATGTGAGAGTCCCAAATTAGTTTCATAGTAGGGCTGTGTACATTGGGTATTTTTTCTTCCATTCTTGGGATACTTTACTAAGAAGAATATGTTCCAGCTCCATCCATGTAAACATGAAAGAGGTAAAGTCTCCATCTTTCTTTAAGGCTGCATAGTATTCCATGGTATACATATACCACAATTTATTAATCCATTCATGGATCGATGGACACTTGGGCTTTTTCCATGACTTAGCTATTATGAATTGGGCTGCAATAAACATTCTGGTACAAATATCTTTGTTATGTTGTGATTTTTGGTCTTCTGGGTATATGCCCAGCAGAGGAATTACAGGATTGAATGGCAGATCTATTTTTAGATCTGTGAGTGTTCTCCATATATCTTTCCAAAAGGAATGTATTAATTTGCATTCCCACCAGCAGTGCAGAAGTGTTCCCTTTTCTCCGCATCCACGCCAACATCTCTGGTCTTGAGATTTTGTGATATAGGCTAGTCTCGTTGGAGTTAGATGATATCTCAAAGTAGTTTTGATTTGCATTTCTCTGATGATTAAAGATGATGAGCATTTTTTCATATGTCTGAAGGCCGTGCGCCTGTCTTCTTCAGAGAAGTTTCTCTTCAAATCCCTTGCCCAGCCTGCGATGGGATCCCTTGTTTTTCTTGCTGATGCGTTTGAGTTCTCTGTGGATTCTGGTTATTAAACCTTTGTCAGAGTTATACCCTGCAAATATCTTCTCCCATTCTGAGGGCTGTCTGCTTGCTCTGCTTACTGTGTTCTTAGCTGTGCAGAAGCTTTTTAGTTTGATCAAGTCCCAGTAGTGTATTTTTGAAGCTGCTTCAATTGCCCGGGGGGTTCTCCTCATGAAATACTCACCCAGACCAATTTCTTCAAGGGTTTTCCCTGCATTCTCCTCTAGTATTTTTATAGTTTCATGTCTTAAGTTTAAATCTTTAATCCAATGAGAGTCTATCTTAGTTAATGGTGAAAGGTGTGGGTCCAATTTCAGTCTTCTGCAGGTTGCCAGCCAGTTCACCCAGCACCATTTGTTAAATAGGGAATCTTTTCCCCACTGAATGTTTTTAATTGGCTTGTCAAAAATCAAATAGCGGTAAGTAGCTGGATTCATCTCTTGGTTCTCTATTCTATTCCAGATATCTACTTCTCTGTTTTTGTGCCAAAACCATGCTGTTTTGATCACTATCGATTTGTAGTAAAGTCTGAGGTCTGGTAGTGTGATTCCTCCTGTTTTGTTTTTATTTCTGAGTAATGTCTTGGCTATTCGAGGTTTTTTCTGATTCCATATAAAACGAAGTAATGTTTTTTCAAGATCTTTAAAATATGACAGTGGAGCTTTAATAGGGAGTGGGTTGAAATTATATATTGCTTTGGGTAGTATGGACATTTTGATAATGTTGATTCTTCCTAGCCATGAGCATGGTATGTTTTTCCATTTGTTAACATTTTCCGCTATTTCTTTTCTTAGAGTTTCATTGTTCTCTTTATAGAGATCTTTCACGTCTTTTGTTAGGTAAATTCCCAAATATTTCATCTTCTTTGGCACTACTGTGAATGGGATAGAGTCCTTAACTGCTTTTTCAATTTGACTGTTGTTGGTGTATATAAAGGCTACCGATTTATGAATGTTGATTTTGTAACCTGAGACGCTGCTGTATTCCTTGATCACTTCTAGGAGTTTTGTAGTAGAGTCCCTAGTGTTTTCCAGATACACAATCATATCATCTGCGAAGAGCGAGAGTTTGATCTCTTCTGACCCTATATGGATACCCTTGATCGCCTTTTCTTCCCTAATTGCGGTGGCTAAACTTCCATTACAATGTTGAAAAGCAATGGAGACAATGGGCAGCCTTGTCTGGTTCCTGATCTGAGTGGAAATGATTCCAATTTAACTCCATTCAATATGATATTGGCTGTGGGTTTGCTGTAGATAGCCTCTATCAGTTTAAGAAAAGTCCCTTCTAGACCAATTTTCTTGAGTGTTCTGATCATGAAGGGATGCTGGATATTATCAAAAGCTTTTTCTGCATCAATTGAGAGAATCATATGGTCTTTGTTTTTTAATTTGTTTATGTGCTGAATTACATTTATAGATTTACGTATATTGAACCAGCCTTGACACCCTGGGATAAAACCAACTTGGTCATGATGTATAATTTGTTTGATGTGTTGCTGGATTCTGTTTGTTAGGATCTTGTTGAATATTTTTGCATCTATATTCATTAGTGATATTGGTCTATAATTTTCTTTTCTTGTTGGGTCTTTTCCTGGTTTGGGGATCAGGGTGATGTTTGCTTCATAGAACGTGTTGGGTAGTCTTCCTTCTTTTTCTAACTTTTGGAACAGGTTGAGTAATATAGGTACTAATTCCTCTTTAAAGGTTTGGTAGAATTCTGACGTGAAACCATCTGGTCCCGGGCTTTTCTTTTTAGGGAGGTTTTGTATAGTTGATGCTATTTCTGAACTTGATATGGGTCTGTTCAACATTTCCACTTGATTCTGGTTAAGTCTTGGAAGGTGGCGTGCTTCCAAGTATCGGTCTATTTCCTTCAGATTTTCATATTTCTGAGAAAAAAGTTTCTTGTAATATTCATTAAGGATTTTTTGGATTTCTGATGAGTCTGTGGTTATTTCGTCTTTGTTGTTTCTGATTGATGATATTAGAGATTTTACTCTTTTTTTCCTGATTAAGTTGGCCAGAGGTTTATCTATTTTATTGACCTTTTCAAAAAACCAGCTTTTTGATTTATTGATCTGTTGTATTATTCTTTTGTTTTCAATTTCATTTAATTCTGCTCTAATTTTGGTTATTTCTTTTCTTCTACTGGGTTTGGGGTTGGAATGTTCTTCCTTTTCCAGGTGCGTGAGATGTCCCATTAAGTTGTTAACTTCCTCTCTTTCCGTTCTCTTGAGGAAGGCTTGCAGTGCTATAAATTTCCCTCTTAGAACTGCCTTTGCAGTGTCCCAGAGGTTCTGATAGCTTGTGTCTTCATTGTCATCTTGTTCCAAAAAATTGGTGATTTCTTTCTTAATCTCATCTCTGACCCAGCTATCATTCAGCATAAGGTTATTTAACTTCCATGTTTTTGTATGGGTATGCAGATTCCTGTTGTTACTCAATTCAAGTTTTATTCCATGATGGTCCGAGAAGATGCATGGAATAATTTCTATTCCTTTAAATTTACTGAGGTTAGACTTGTGACCTAAAATGTGATCAATTTTGGAGTAAGTTCCGTGGGCTGATGAGAAGTATGTGTATTCAGTTTTGTTGGGATGAAATGTTCTGTAGATGTCTGCTAAATCTAAATATTGGATGGTTAGGTTTAAATCTAAGATTTCTTTGCTCAGCTTCTTTCTGGAGGATCGATCCAACACTGCCAAGGGAGTGTTGAAATCTCCAACGATTATGGAGCTGGAGGAAATCAAGTTACTCATGTCTGTTAGAGTTTCTCTTATAAATTGAGGTGCATTCTGGTTGGGTGCATAGATATTAATAATTGAGATCTCGTCATATTGAGTATTACCCTTAACAAATATGAAGTGACCATTCTTGTCCTTCCTTACTTTTGATGGTTTAAAGCCTACTGTATCTGCAAATAAAATTGAAACACCTGCTTTTTTCTGATTACCATTTGCCTGAAATATGGATGACCATCCTTTCACCCTGAGTCTGTATTTCTCATTTAAGTTGAGATGTGACTCTTGTATGCAACAAATATCTGGCTTGAGTTTTTGTATCCAGTCAGCTAACCTATGCCTCTTTAGAGGACAGTTTAAGCCATTCACATTGATGGAGAGTATTGATAAGTCTGGTGGAATTTTGGGTATCGAGTTTTTCAAAGGTCCAGTGGACATTTTTAATCCTTTCGCCAGTGTGGAAGTTGGAGTTTGATCCGAAGATTCTGAGTGAGTTTACTTTTGTGGTATAGGATTGGGTTGGTCATTGTGGAGGATAGGTCTGAGAACATCCTGAAGAGCTGGTTTACTTATGGCAAATTTTTTCAACATATGAATGTCATTGAAGTATTTAATTTCTCCATCATAGATGAAACTCAGTTTAGCTGGATACAAGATCCTGGGTTGAAAGTTTTTTTGCTTTAGGAGATTAAAAGTTGATGACCAGCCTCTTCTTGCTTGAAAAGTTTCAGCAGAGAGATCTGCAGTTATTCTAATATTCTTACCTTTGTACGTTATAGTTTTCTTTCTCTGGGCTGCTTTGAGAATCTTCTCTTTCATGTTAACTTTAGTGAAGCTAATTATGATATGTCTGGGAGATGGCTTATTGGGGTTGAATCGTGCTGGGGTTCTGAAGCTGTCTGCTATCTGAATTTCAGATTCTCTAGGCATGTCTGGAAAATTTTCTTTCATAATTTCATGTAGAAGGGCCTCTGTGCCCTTGGCAGCTACTTCATCAGTCTCCGAAATTCCTATAACCCTTATGTTGTTTTTTTTCGAATTATCTGAGAGCTCTCTGAGTGAGTGATCCGTTTTTGCTCTCCATTTCTCTTCCTCTTTGAGAGATTGGGAGCGTTCGAAGACTTTATCTTCAATGTCAGAAATCCTTTCTTCTGCTTGCTCCATTCTGTTACTGAGGGATTCTACTGTATTTTTCATATCTTTGAGGGCTGTAAGTTCTTGTTTCAGTGTGTCTAAGTCTTTGCTGGTTTTGTCTTTAAATTCGTTAAATTCTTGAGACAGTTTTTGAATTTCTCCTCGAATTCCTAATTCCATTTTATTAATCTTGTCTGCAAACCAAATTCTGAATCCGACTTCTGACATCTCAGCCAGTTGTTTATGAATGGGATCTTCAATCACATCTGCCGTATCTTTTCTTGGGGGGGTTGATCTATTCTGGTTATTCATGTTACCAGAGTTTTTCCTCTGATTCCGCCCCATGGTTTACTCCCTTTGGTTTTTCCCCTGGGGTTTTATCGAGGGCCCGTACAGTGTTGTGGCCTGAGAAACTGGGGCCCTGTCTGGTGTGGTGGAGCAAAGTGGTTCTGTCTTGTTTTCAGCTGGTTTCTGTTCGATCCTATTGCAACTTCTACTCTGGCTTGAAGTCTCAGCTGTGTGGAAAAATCAGCAATTAAGTCACCCCGCCTGCCCACCTCTGGCCCCAGTTGGAAAAGGAGAATCAAACCTTCCTACAATCGCACACCCAGGGCACCACCTGAAAAGTCCTCAGTCTATTAGCCCAGTTCAAAAGGTCCAAATCAACTGTCTCAATCGGCACTTGTCTCGGGTGGAAGGGTTCAAGAGGTCTCTGGGAACTGGATCACAGGGGCCTGGTGACCCCTCTGACAGAGCTCACCCCAGTGCAGCTTGGTCAGGAGGAGCCACCCAGCAAACAGAGCAGTCTGGGAAGGTTGACGTCTCCTTCCCCACTTTGCCCCTCCGTCGGTCCCAGTCACTGGTATCTCTGCAGATGGCTAACCGAGTTGCCTGCATTGAACAGACACTCCAGGGGTTTGCACCTGCCTGAATCGCAAGGAAGTCTGCCAGGCCCCCGCAGACTGCCACTATCTAGCAGGAGGAGATGGGGCCTGACATCTTTGAGTGTTTGATGCAGGTGATGGGAAGGAGGTGTTTACTCAGGCTTAGCCCCGTCCCTGATGCATGCTGCTAACAGAACAGAACAGAACAGACAACTTTGTGAGGTTCTGTCTCTGTTCCTGTCATCGCCTACAGGAGATGGGCTGTTTTGAGTTCAAACATCTTTGCTGCTGGAGAATTGCGTCTGAACACCTCTCTGGGTCGGCCCCGCCCTGGAGGCTTCCGGGTTTGTGAGCCGTGTCACCGGTGGCCTCCTCTGGTTGCCCAGGGAGACAGGGGGTGTGGCCTCAGAATATCCAGAAGTGAGCGTTCTGCCGTTAAAGAAAAAACGGCTGTTGATCTACCTCCAGGGAACTGCTGCTCTGGTGTGGGCACTCAGGTGACCCTTTTCTCCTCTGTCCCACGCCCCAGAGTCAGCACTGAGCGGCCGCAGTTTGTGCTGGGTCCACACCCCTTAAGAGATCCCCCAAAATCAGAACTCTTGGGGGATGGGCCCCCAGACCCCGATTGGGAGTGGGGCGGGGGGAAGCTAGAGTTTCATTCAGTTTCACGCAATACTACGGTCCGGGGAGGGCTCCTGCACTGCACCGCAGGTAAGTGCCGCCAAGGCTTGATTTCCCCTCAGCAGAGTGCCCTCTCCTCGCTCACGTGTCCCAGAGTCAGCGCTGACCTGACGCAGCTCAGGCACTGTGCACTCCCCTTGAGAAATCACCCAAGGATCCGAACTCCAGGGGGATAGGCCCTCAGACCCCGAGTGAGAGTAGGGGTTCTCAGCTCTCAGCGGGGAGGCCAGAGTCTTATTCAGTCTTGGGCCCCGTATGCCTGGGGAGGGTTGCTGCACTGCACCGCAGGGAAGTGCCGCGAGGCGTGACTCCTCCTCAGCCCGGTGCCCGCTCCTCACTCGGCGCGCCTCAGAGTCAATGCTGACCAGTCGCACTCAAGGGGACTGTCCACTCCCCTTGAGAAATCACCCAAGGATCCGAAGTCCTGGGGGACAGGCCTCCAGACCTCAGTGGGCGGGAGGGGAGCGCCAGGGATTCAGGGTTGCCGGCAAAGGATTCCCAAAGTTTTATTCAGCCCTATGTCCGGCAGGAGAACGCCACGGCACCCCAGTAAGGGAGGTAGGTCCAGTTTTTAGAAGGTCTCTCCCGTGGAGTGTAGTGGGAGGGCCTTTAATTTCTGCCCGCTTGTTGAATTATGGGGCTCTAGAGCCGGTCTCATGGGGGAGGGGGACTCCCGTCCGCTTGGTGGTGGATTTTGTACCTTTTGTTTGCGTCCTTGTGATCACAACTTGCCTCAGCGGTGTTGATGTGCGTTCTTCAGCCTTCTCTCTTGGTAAGGCTCAAGTCCACCAGGATACTTACTAAATTCCTGTCCCTTAACTCTCCTTCTGGACGGGAGCCTTTGTTGAAAGCTGGCTTCAGTCCGCCATCTTGTCTCCCCCCCTCCGACAGTGTCTTATTTTAAAGGTGTGCTCTCAAAGATGTGCTAGGTCTTATTTTCAGGGGACGTCTTATCTTTCCTGTAAGTAGGTCTTATTTTTGGAGGATGTCTTATTTTCGGGGAAATGGGGTAGATTATTGTAAAGGGAAATTACAAACATATTTCACTTATAAATGAGGATGCAATATGTTAAACAACATATTAAGTTGAATTTAAGAAATATACTTTGGTCAAAATTAATTCCAATTTATGTGAGAATGAGTCCCTCTTTTCCTTTTCCTCACTCCCTCCCTCCTTCTCTGTCTGCTCTCCCCTTCCTCCATGCCCACTGTGTCATTAATTGTCCTCATATCAAAGTTAAATACATAGGATTCATACTTCTCCATTCCTGTGATGCTTCACTAAGTATAATGTTTTTCACCTCCATCCAGGTTAATACAAATGCTCCATTGGTATTAAAATCTCCATTTTTTAAAAGGTTGAATAGGGGGTGGAGACAAGATGGCTGACTGAAGCCAGCTTTCCACAGAGGTTCCTGTCCAGAAGGAGAGTTAAAAGACAGAAATTTAGCAAGTAACCTGGTGGATTTGAGCTGCACCAAGAGAGAAGGTTGAAGAATGCACATCAACCCCACTGAGGTGAGCTGCAACCACAAGGATACAAACAAAAGGTACAAAATCCATCATCAAGTGGACGGGAGTACCCTCCCCCATGAGAATGCCTCAGAGTGTCCCACAAACAAACAGAAAGAGTTCAGAGGTCCTCCCACTACACTCCACAGGAGAGACCCTCTAAAAACTGGACCTACCTCCCCTACCAGGGTACCAGGGCCTTCTACTGCCAGGCATAAAACTATATAAAACTGTATATATTCTCTACCTGCAACTCTGAGCTCCCAGCACTTCCCTCTGCTCTCACTCTGAGGTCTGGAGGCCTGTCCCCCAGGAGTCCAGATTCTTGGGTGATTTCTCAAGGGGTGTGGACAGTGCCTAAACTGCAGCTGTTCAGTGCTGACACTGGGGCACAGGAGCAAGGAGAGGACTGTTGGCTCAGAGGGAACCACAATGCAGCAGCAGTGCCCTGAGGTGCAGAGCAGTAGCTGTCTTTTAGCAATAATAGGGCTCACCCTAGATATTCTGAAGCCACACCCCCTGTCTCCCTGGGCAACCAGAGGAGGCCGGGCATCTACTCAAGTGGCAACCACCATGGAACAGATCTGGGATGGAAACGCAGGCCCCATGAGTTAAGGGTTTGCCTGAGGCAGTACCAACCTGGGTGGAGCACACCCGGGAAGTTCCCAGGGTCGTGCTGACCCAGAAGACTGCTTTACTGAGCCTAAGACACACCCAGCCCTCAGGGGATCATCAGCCTATAGACAAAGGAAGGCAGCAGGCTAGAACTGACAGGTAACCGAATACAAACATGCAGGAGCGAAGACAGGGCCTGAGATGCAGGCTCTGGGAACTTGAAACAGCTTCTCTTCTGCAGGGGAATTTAGCAGGCACAGAAACAAATTTCCACAAAGTTGTTTTGTTCTGTTCTGTCAGTAACATCAATCAGGGGCGGGGCTAGAACTGAGTGAACACCCACCAGCCTCCATCAGGCACCTGAAGTTGTCAGGCCTCACCTCCTCCTGCTGGATAGAGGAGCAGCAGCCTGGCTGAGCAGAAATAGATTTCCTTGTGATTCAGGCAGGTGCAAACCCCTGGAGTATCCGTTCACTACGGGCAACTGGGTCAGCGAACTGCAGGGCTATCAGTTACTGGGTGTGACAGATGGGGGAAGAAGGCATCAACCTTCCCAGACTGATCTATTGGCTGGGTGGCTCCTCCTGACTCCACGCAGCACTGGAGCAAGCCATATCAGAATAGTTACCAGACCCCTGTGATTCAGTTGCCAGAGACCTCTTAAACTCTCCCACCTGAGACAGGTGCTGACTGAGACAATTGATTTGGACCTTTTGAACTGAAACAATCACCCAAGGACTACTCAGGTGGTGCCCTGGGTGTGTGGTTGTAGGAAGATTTGATTTTCCTTTTCCAATTGCTGCCTGTGGTGGGCGGGGTGACTTAATTGCTGATATTTCTCCACAACTGAGACTTCAACCCAGAGTAATTGTTTCACTATGGTCAAACAGAAAAAAGCTGAAAACAAGACAGAACCACTTAGCCCCATCACATCAATCAGGTCTCCAGTTTCTTAGGCCATAGCACTGTATGGGTCCTCGACAAAGCTCCAGGGGAAAAAAATCAAATGGTGTAAAACAATCATGGGGTGGAATCAGTGGAAAAACTCTGGTAACATGAATAACCAGAATAGATAAACCCCATCCCAAGGAAAGATATGGCACATGTAATTAAAGATCCCATTCATAAACAGATGGCCAAGATGTCAGAAATCGAATTCAGAATTTGAATTGCAAACAAGATTACTAACATGGAGGAAAATTTGGAATTAGAAATTTGAGCAGCAATTCAAAGTCATGATTAGAAATTTGAGTAGAAATTCAAAAGTTGTCTCAAGAATTTAACGAATTTAAAGACAAAACAACCAAATGTTTTTTTTTTTTTTTGTAGAGACAGAGTCTCACTTTATGGCCCTTGGTAGAGTGCCATGGCCTCACACAGCTCACAGCAACCTCCAACTCCTGGGCTCAAGCGATTCTCTTGCCTCAGCCTCCCGAGTAGCTGGGATTACAGGCACCTGCCACAACGCCCGGCTATTTTTTGGTTGCAGTTTGGCCAGGGCCGGGTTTGAACCCGCCACCCTCGGTATATGGGGCCGGCGCCTTACCGACTGAGCCACAGGCGCCGCCCACAACCAAATGTTTTGACGCACTGAAGCAATAATTTACAGCTCTCAAAGATCTGAAAAATACAGTAGAATCCCTCAGTAACAGAGTGGAGGAAGCAGAAGAAAGCATTTCTGACATTGAAGACAAAGCCTTTGAACACTCCCAAACTCTCAAAGAGGAAGAGAAATGGAGAGGAAAAACGGATTATTCTATCAGAGAGCTCTGGATAATTCGAAGAAGGCTAAAATCCACCTCATTGGAATCCCTGAAAGTGATGAAGTGGCCTCACTAGGTACAGAGGCCCTTCTCCATGAAATTATGAAAGAATTTTCCAGACATGCCAAGAGATTCTGAAATTCAGGGAGCAGACAGTTTCACAACCCCAGCACGACTCAATCCCAATAAGACATCCCCCAGGCATATCATAATTAACTTCACTAAAGTTAATATGAAGGAGAAAATTCTCAAAGCAGACAGACGTAAGAAATCTATTACCTACAAACGGAAGAATATTAGAATGACTGCAGATCTCTCTGCTGAAACTTTTCAAGACAGAAGAGGGTGGTCATCGACTTTTAACCTCCTAAAGAAAAATAACTTTCAACCTGGGATCCTGTATCCAGCTAAACTGAGTTTCATTTATGATGGAAAAATTAAATACATTAATGACATTCATATGTTGAAGAAATTTGCCATAACCAAACCACCTCTTCAGGATATTGTCAGACCTATCCTCCATAATAAACAGCCCAATCCTCTACCACAAAACTAAACTCACTCAGAAACTTTTGATCAGGGGGGCGGAGCATGATGGCGGACAGGACAGACGTGTAGCCCACCTCTCCCAAGCCACCAGGTGAGAGGAAAGGCGGTCTGGACCTTCCCTGTGTGTGGATTATTGGAGTGCACAGAAGGCTGGAGACGCCCAGTGAACTGGCGGTTTGCTATATATGAGTAATTTAAAATCACAGACTCTGCTGTAGAGATTCTTCCCTGCTTGGCCGTGCCGGCCAGCAGGCCCCTCCCCTACGGAGGTCAGCAGCTTGTAAATGCTGACAAAATCCAATTGACAAGTAATTAATCCTCAACTGAGGGAGGCATCCGAAAGGAGAGCCACTCAAAACCACAGGGAGCTGGGCAAACTGTTGGACAATTGAAGGGAAGGGATCCTGCCTGGGAAACACACATTTTGAACTACCCAAAAGGGCGGGCACCTTTCCCCCAGGTGTTGGAGGGGGCTGGCGGTTCAGGCTGTGCAGCGAACTGGCAGACGCCCATCCAAAACTCTGAACCATAAAACTCAGAATAAATCCCCCGAGCGCTCCAACCACGGGAACCGGCTTGAAGCCTAGGACCCGGCTTTGGCTTCTGGAGCTGCGAAGCTACTGAAGCTGCGGACCAGCTTTGGCTGCTGAAGCCCCAGGAACCAGCTACAGGAGATACCACGCGACCTCAACACCACTCCCCTTATGTCCGATTGCAGTCACCAGTTTGCGGGGGAACTTGGGAACAGAGTGGAGGGACTTAGGAAGCGTGGACACCTGCACTGAGTGGGAAGGTTGGTCGCAAGTGCTGTCCAGAAAAGAACAGCCGAGGTTGCACAATTCTTAGGTGACAAACTTTTACGGAAACTCCAAAATGGCGATTGGCCATGGAAGGTGGTTACCATGGTAACAGTATAAGCTGTAAATGGGGTATGTCTCTAAACCACTCACAGCACCACCTGGTGTCCAGAAAGTATACTGCAGTATGAATATATTCCTACGAAAGTGATCCCTACAGCAGACATATAGATATTTATAGGTATATTTCTACCACAAGAATATTTTTGCAGTTGGTGCCTTTTTTGTTTTGTTTTGTTTTGTTTTTGTTTTGGTGTTTTTTTTTTTTTTGCTGTTGTTTTCTTTTTGTCTGATTTTCCTCACCATTTTCTTAGAGATTTCGATAATTTTTATTATTACATTTTATATAGATATATTTTTTATTTCTATGTCTTCTAATTTTAATTTCTTCTTTCTTCTCACTTTCTTCTCTCATTCCTTCTAACACCACTTTTTTCTTTCCTTTTTTTTCTTTTCTTTCAATTATTTTACGATTATCACTATTTTTATTGCAGTTGTTCTTATATTGCTGTTGTCATGGATATTGCCTGTATGTTTATGTGTTTCTGTCTGTCTCTGTATCTATGGACCCATGTGCCTGGTAACCTTTGTATCTGTTTATTTGTTCATTTGGTCTCAATGAGCTTGGTGTTATGACCGGCAACCCTGAGCTCCTAACACACCCCTCCACTCTCACTCTGTGATCTGGAGGCCTGCCCCCTCAGGAGTCCAGATTCTTGGGTGAACTCTCAAGAGGTGTAGACAGGACCTGGACTGCAGCTGGCCAGTGCTGACTCTGTAGCAAAGGAGCGAGAAGACAACGGTCGGCTGAGAGGGAATTCCACTGGAGCGGTGGTGCCCCGAGGTGCAGAGCAACAGCCGTCTTCAGCAATAACAAGGCCCACCCCCAGATATCCCATAGCCTCTCCTCCTGTCTTCCTGGGCAACCAGATGAGGCCGAGCATCTTCTCAGATGGCAACCACCATGGAACAGACCTGGGACTGAAAAACAGGCCCCGTGAGTAAAGGGTTTTCCTGAGACGGTACTGACCTGGGTGGAACAAGGGGACTACAAAATACACCCGCAGAACTGGGAAACTCCTAGGGTGGGGCTAATCCAGAGAAGCTCTGTACTGAACCTAAGACACACTTGGCCCTTAGGGGATCACCAGCCTATAGACAAAGGAGGCCAAGAGGCTACAGCCAACAACTGATCGTGCTGCGAATACAAACCCACAGGACTAAAGACAGGGTCTGAGACACAGGTTCTGGGAACTCAAATCAGCCTCTCCTCTGCAGAGGAATCTGGCAAGGTCAGAAACAAACTCCCACAGGGTTGTTCCCTTCACCCAGTAACATAAACTAAGGGTGGGGCTGGAACTCAGTGAACAACTCCAGCCTCCATCAAGTGTCCGAGGTTGACAGGCCACACCACTCCCTGCTGGATAAAGACAGAGAACAGCAGCCTAGTCGAGCAGACACAGACTACCCTATGACTTAGGCAGGTGCAAACCCCTGGAGTATCTGCTTACTGCAGACAACTGACTGGGTCACAGCCCTGTTGGGCCTGCAGTGACTAGGTGTGACAGAGCTACAAGGTGGGGAAGGAGGCATCAATCTTCCTAGACTGATCTATTTCCTGGTGGCTCTTCCTGACTCCACGCAGCACTGCAGCAAGCCATTTTAGAGCAGTCATCAGACACCTGTGACCCAGTTCCCATGGACCTCTTGAACTCTCCAACCCAAGGCAGCTGCTGACTGAGACAATTGACTTGGACCTTTAGAACAGAGTCAATCACCTGGGGACTATCCAGGTGGTGCCCTGGGTGTGTGGTTGTACAAAGGTTTGATTTTCCTTTTCCATTTGTTGCCTGTAGTGGGTGGGGTGACTTAATTGCTGGTATTTCTCCACAGCTGAGACTTCAACCCAGAGTAACTGTTTCACTAGGGTCACATAGAAACCAGCTGAAAACAAGTCAGAACCACTTAGCCCCTCTACACCAAACAGGGCCCCAGTTTCTCAGGCCACAGCACTGTATGGGTCCTTGACAAAACACCAGAGGAAAATCAAAGGGAGTAAAACAATCATGGGACAGAATCAGCAGAAGAACTCTGGTAACATGAATAACCAGAATAGATCAACCCCCCCAAGGAAAGATATGGCAGATGTAATTGAAGATCCCATTCACAAGCAACTGGCTGAGAAGTCAGAAATCAAATTCAGAATTTGGATGGCAAACAAGATTAACAAAATGGAATTAGGAATTCGTGGAGAAATTCAAAAGCTGTCTCAAGAATTTAACGAATTTAAAGACAAAGCCACGAAAGACTTAGACACACTGAAAGAAGAATTTGCAGCCCTCAAAGATATGAAAAATACAGCAGAATCCCTTAGCAACAGAATGGACCAAGAAGAAGAAAGGATCTCCAACATCGAAGATAAAGCCTTTGAACGCTCTCAAACTCTCAAAGAGGAAGAGAAATGGAGAGCAAAAATGGATCACTCACTCAGAGAGCTCTGGGATAACGCGAAGAAGGCAAATATCCGTCTCATAGGAATTCCTGAAACAGATGAAGTGGCCTCACTGGGCGCAGAGGCCCTTCTGCATGAAATTATGAAAGAGAATTTTCCAGTCATGCCTAGAGAACCTGAAATTCAGAAAGCAGATAGCTTCAGAACCCCAGCACAACTCAACCCCAATAAGACATCCCCCAGGCATATCATCATTAACTTCACTAAAGTTAATATGAAGGAGAAAATTCTCAAAGCGGCTAGGTGAAAGAAATCTATTACCTTCAAAGGGAAGAACATTAGAATGACTGCAGATCTCTCTGCTGAAACTTTTCAAGCCAGAAGAGGGTGGTCATCGACATTTAATCTCCTCAAGCAAAATAACTTTCAACCCCAGATCTTGTACCCAGCTAAATTGAGTTTCATTTACGACAGAGAAATTACATACTTTAATGAGATACATATGCTAAGGAAATTTGCCATAACCAAACCAGCTCTTCAGGATATTCTCAGACCTATCCTCCATAATAACCAACCCAATCCTCTACTACAAAAGTAAACTCACTCAGAAACTTCTGATCAAACTCCAACTTCCACAATGGCAAAAGGATTAAAAATGCCCACTGGACTTTCAAAAAACTCAATACCCCAAATTTCACCAAACTTATCAATACTCTCCATTAATGTGAATGGCTTAAACTGCCCTCTAAAGAGACATAGGTTATCTGACTGGATACAAAAACTCAGGCCAGACATTTGTTGCATACAAGAGTCACATCTTAACTTAAAAGACAAATACAGACTCAGGGTGAAAGGATGGTCATCCACATTTCAGGCAAATGGTAACCAGAAAAAAGCAGTAGTTGCATTTTTATTTGCAGATACAATAGGCTTTAAACCAACAAAAGTGAGGAAGGACAAAAATGGTCACTTCATATTTGTTAAGGGTAAGACTCAATATGATGAGATTTCAATTATTAATATCTATGCACCCAACCAGAATGCACCTCAATTTATAAGAGAAACTCTAACAGACATGAGCAACTTGATTTCCTCCAACTCTATAATAGTCGGAGATTTTAACACTCCTTTGGCAGTGATGGATTGATCCTCCAACAAAAAGCTGAGTAAAGAAATTCTAGATTTAAATCTAACGATCCAGCATTTAAATTTAGCAGACATCTACAGAACATTTCATCCCAACAAATCTGAATACACATATTTCTCATCAGCCCACGGAACTTACTCCAGAATCGATCACATCTTAGGTCACAAGTCTAACCTCAGCAAATTTAAAGGAATAGAAATTATTCCATGCATCTTCTCGGACCATCATGGAATAAAACTTGAGATAAGTAACAACATGAATCTGCATACACATACAAAAACATGGAAGTTAAATAACCTTATGCTGAATGATAGCTGGGTCAGAGATGAGATCAGGAAGGAAGATGCCAAACTTCTGGAACAAAACAACAATGAAGACATGAACTATCAGAACCTCTGGGACACCGCAAAGGCAGTTCTAAGAGGGAAATTTATAGCCCTGCAAGCCTTCCTCAGGAGAACGGAAAGAGAGGAAGTAAGCAACTTAATGGGACATCTCAAGAGACTGGAAATGGAAGAACACTCCAACCCCAAATCCAGTAAAAGAAAAGAAATAACCAAAATCAGAGCAGAACTAAATGAAATTGAAAACAAAAGAATAATACAACAGATCAATAAATCAAAAAGCTGGTTTTTTGAAAAGGTCAACAAGATAAACCTTTGACCAACCTAATCAGGAAAAAAAGAGTATAATCTCTAATCTCATCCATCAGAAATAACAAAGATGAAATAACAACAGACTCCTCGGGCGACGCCTGTGGCTCAGTCGGTAAGGCGCCGGCCCCATATACCGAGGGTGGCGGGTTCAAACCCGGCCCCGGCTGAACTACAACCAAAAATAAATAGCTGGGCCTTGTGGCGGGCGCCTGTAGTCCCAACTACTCGGGAGGCTGAGGCAAGAGAATCGCTTAATCCCAGGAGTTGGAGTTTGCTGTGAGCTGTGTGAGGCCACGGCACTCTACCGAGGGCCATAAAGTGAGACTCTTTCTCTACAAAAAAACAAAACAAAACAAAAAAAAAAAAGCAGACTCCTCAGAAATCCAAAAAATCCTTAATGAATATTACAAGAAACTTTACTCAGAAATACGAAAATCTGAAGGAAATTGACCGTTACTTGGAAGCACATCACCTTGCAAGACTTAATCAAAAACAAGTGGAAATGTTGAACAGGCCCATATCAAGTTCAGAAATATCATCAACCATACAAAATCTCCCCAAAAAGAAAAGCCCGGGACCAGATGGTTTCACATCAGAATTCTACCAAACCTTTAAGGAAGAATTAGTACCTATACTACTCAACCTGTCCCAAAAGATAGGAAAAGAAGGAAGACTACCCAACACATTCTATGAAGCAAACATCACCCTGATCCCCAAACAAGGAAAAGACCCAACAAGAAAAGAAAATTATAGACCAATATCACTAATGAATATAGATGCAAAAATATTCAACAAGAATCTAACAAACAGAATCCAGCAACATATCAAACAAATCATACATCATGACCAAGTCGGTTTTATCCCAGGGTCTCAAGGCTGGTTCAATATATGTAAATCTATAAATGTAACAGCACATAAACAAATTAAAAAACAAAGACGATATGATTCTCTCAATCGATGCAGAAAAAGCTTTTGATAATATGATCAGAACACTGAAGAAAATTGGTATAGAAGGGACATTTTTTAAACAGATAGAGACCGTCTACAGCAAACCCACAACCAATATCATATTGAATGGGTTTAAGTTGAAATCATTTTCCACTCAGATCAGGAACCAGACAAGGCTGCCCATTGTCTCCATTGCTCTTTAATATTGTAATGGAAGTTTTAGCCATTTGAATTGAGGAAGAAAAGGTGATCAAGGGTATCCATATAGGGTCAGAAGAGGTCAAACTTTCCCTCTTTGCAGATGATATGATTGTATATCTGGAAAACACCAGGGATTCTACTACAAAACTGTTAGAAGTGAACTATGAAACCAAGAGATGAATCCAGCTACTTACTGTTATTTTATCTTTGACAAGCCAATTAAAAACATTCAGTGGGGGGCGGCACCTGTGGCTCAAGGGGGGCGGCACCTGTGGCTCAGGGAGCCGGTCCCATATGCCGGAGGTTGCGGGTTCAAACCCAGCCCGGGGCAAAAAAAACCCAAACAAACAAAAAAAAACATTCAGTGGGGAAAAGATTCCCTATTTAACATATGGTGCTAGGTGAACTGGCTGGCAACCTGTAGAAGACTGAAACTGGACCCATACCTTCCACCATTAACTAAGATACACTCTCACTGGATAAAAGATTTAAACTTAAGACATGAAACTATAAAATTACTAGAAGAGAGTTCAGGTAAATCCCTTGAAGAAATTGGTCTGGTGAGTATTTTATGAGGAGGAATCCCCGGGCAATTGAAGCAGCTTCAATAATACACTTCTGGGACCTTATCACACTAAAATGCTTCTGCACAGGCAAGAACAAAGTAAGTAAAGCAAGCAAACAGCCCTCAGAATGGGAGAAGATATTTGCAGTTTATGTATCTGACAAAGGTTTAATAACAGGAATCCACAGAGAACTCAAACATATAAGCAAGAAAAGAACAAGTTATCCTTTTGCAGGTTGGGCAAGGGACTTAAAGATAAACTTCTCTGAAGAAGACAGGTGTGCATCCTACAGACATATGAAAAAATGCTCATCATCTCTAATCATCAGAGAAATGCAAATCAAAACTACTTTGAGATATCGTCTAACTGCAGTAAGACTAACCTATATCACAAAATCCCAAGACCAGAGATCTTGGCATAGATGTGGAGAGAAGGGAACCCTTCTACACTGCTGGTGGGAATGAAAATTAATACATTCCGCTATTTGGACGGGTCCCTACATTTGACTCTATCAACAACTCCAACTTGGACTCTGCCTAGCAAACACACACAATGTAAACTGTGGGGGGGGGAGACAAGATGGCGGACTGAAGCCAGCTTTCAACAGAAGCTCCCGTCCAGAAGGAGAGTTAAGGGACAGGAATTTAGTAAGTATCCTGGTGGACTTGAGCCTCACCAAGAGAAAAGGCTGAAGAACGCACATCAACACCGCTGAGGCAAGTTGTGATCACAAGGACGCAAACAAAAGGTACAAAATCCACCACCAAGTGGACGGGAGTCCCCCTCCCCCATGAGACCGGCTCAAGAGCCCCACAATTGAACAAGCGGGCAGAAATTAAAGGCCCTCCCACTACACTCCATGGGAGAGATTTCTAAAAACTGGACCTACCTCCCCTACTGGGGTGCCGTGGCGTTCTCCTGCCGGACATAGGGCTGAATAAAACTTTGGGAATCCTTTGCTGGCAACCCTGAATCCCCGGCGCTCCCCTCCCGCCTACAGAGGTCTGGAGGCCTGTCCCCAGGACTTCGGATCCTTGGGTGATTTCTCAAGGGGAGTGGACAGTCCCCGAGTTGCGACTGGTCAGCATTGACTCTGAGGCGCGCAAGTGAGGAGAGGGCACCGGGCTGAGGGGGAGTCACGCCTCGGTGGCACTTCCCTGCGGTGCAGTGCACCAACCCTCCCTGGGCATACGGGGCCCAAGACTGAATAAGACTCTGGCCTCCCCGCTGAGAGCTGAGAGCCCCTACTCTCACTCGGGGTCTGAGGGCCTATCCCACAGGAGTTCGGCTCCTTGGGTGATTTCTCGAGGGGAGTGCACAGTGCCTGAGCTGCGTCAGGTCAGCGCTGACTCTGGGATACGTGATCGAGGAGAGGGCACTCTGCTGAGGGGAAATCAAGCCTTGGCGGCACTTCCCTGCGGTGCAGTGCAGGAGCCCTCCCGGGACCGTAGTATTGCGTAAAACTGAATGAAACTCTAGCTTCCCCCCCCACTCACAATCGGGGTCTGGGGGCCCATCCCCTAAGAGTTCTGATTCTTGGGGGATCTCTTAAGGGGTGTGGACCCAGCACAAACTGCAGCCGCTCAGTGCTGACTCTGGGGCATGGGACAGAGGAGAAAAGGGTCACCTGAGTGCCCACACCAGAGCAGCAGTTCCCTGGAGGTAGATCAACAGCCGTTATTTCTTTAACGGCAGAACGCTCACTTCTGGATATTCTGAGGCCACAACACCTGTCTCCCTGGGCAACCAGAGGAGGCCACCGGTGACACGGCTCACAAACCCGGGAAGCTTCCAGGGCGGGGCAGAGAGGTGTTCAGACGCAATTCACCAGCAGCAAAGACGGTTGAACTCAAAACAGCCCGTCTTCTGTAGGCGACGACAGGAACAGAGACAGAACCTCACAAAGTTGTCTGTTCTGTTAGCAGCATCCATCAGGGATGGGGCTAAGGCTGAGTGAACACTTCCTTCCCATCACCTGCATCAAACACTCAAAGATGTCAGGCCCCATCACCTCCTGCTAGATAGAGGCAGTCTGCGGGGGCCTGGCAGACTTCCTTGCGATTCAGGCAGGTGCAAACGCCTGGAGTGTCTGTTCACTGCAGGCAACTGGGTTAGCCATCTGCAGAGATACCAGTGACTGGGTCCGACGGAGGGGCAAAGTGGGGAAGGAGACGTCAACCTTCCCAGACTGCTCTGTTTGCTGGGTGGCTCCTCCTGACTCCATGCTGCACTGGGGTGAGCCGTGTCAGAGGAGTCACCAAGCCCCTGTGATCCAGTTCCCAGAAACCTCTTCAACTCTCCCACCTGAGACAGGTGCCGATTGAGACAGTTGATTTGGACCTTTTGAACTGGGCTAATAGATTGAGGACTTTTCAGGCGGTGCCCTGGGAGTGCGATTGTAGGAAGGTTTGATTCTCCTTTTCCAAGGGGCCAGAGGTGGGCAGGTGGGGTGACTTAATTGCTGATTTTTCCACACAGCTGAGACTTCAAGCCAGAGTAGAAGTTGCAATAGGATCGAACAGAAACCAGCTGAAAGCAAGACAGAACCACTTTGCTGCACCACACCAGACAGGGCCCCAGTTTCTCAGGCCACAACACTGTACGGACCCTCGATAAAACCCGGGGAAAAACTAAAGGGAGTAAACCATGGGGCGGAATCAGCAGAAAAACTCTGGTAACATGAATAACCAGAATAGATCAACCACCCCAAGAAAAGATACGGCAGATGTGATTGAAGATCCCATTCATAAACAACTGGCTGAGATGTCAGAAGTCGAATTCAGAATTTGGTTTGCAGACAAGATTAATAAAATGGAATTAGGAATCCGAGGAGAAATTCAAAAATTGTCTCAAGAATTTAACGAATTTAAAGACAAAACCACCAAAGACTTAGACACACTGAACCAAGAACTTACAGCCCTCAAAGATATGAAAAATACAGTAGAATCCCTCAGTAACAGAATGGAGCAAGCAGAAGAAAGGATTTCTGACATTGAAGATAAGGTCTTTGAATGCTCCCAATCTCTCAAAGAGGAAGAGAAATGGAGAGCAAAAACGGATCACTCACACAGAGAACTCTCAGATAATTCGAAAAAAAAAAAACAACATAAGGGTTATAGGAATTTCGGAGAACGATGAAGTGGCTGCCAAGGGCACAGAGACCCTTCTGCATGATTTATGAAAGAAAATTTTCCAGACATGCCTAGAGAATCTGAAATTCAGATAGCAGACAGCTTCAGAACCCCAGCACGATTCAACCCCAATAAGCCATCTCCCAGACATATCATAATTAGCTTCACTAAAGTTAACATGAAAGAGAAGATTCTCAAAGCAGCCCGGCGAAAGAAAACTATAACGTACAAAGGTAAGAATATTAGAATAACTGCAGATCTCTCTGCTGAAACTTTTCAAGCCAGAAGAGGCTGGTCATCAACTTTTAATCTCCTAAAGCAAAAAAACTTTCAACCCAGGATCTTGTATCCAGCTAAACTGAGTTTCATCTATGATGGAGAAATTAAATACTTCAATGACATTCATATGTTGAAAAAATTTGCCATAAGTAAACCAGCTCTTCAGGATGTTCTCAGACCTATCCTCCACAATGACCAACCCAATCCTATACCACAAAAGTAAACTCACTCGGAAACTTCGGATCAAACTCCAACTTCCACACTGGCGAAAGGATTAAAAATGTCCACTGGACCTTTGAAAAACTCGATACCCAAAATTCCACCAGACTTATCAATACTCTCCATCAATGTGAATGGCTTAAACTGTCCTCTAAAGAGGCATAGGTTAGCTGACTGGATACAAAAACTCAAGCCAGATATTTGTTTTTTTGTTTTTTTGTTTTTTTTTTAATTTTTTTATTAAATCATAACTGTATACAATGATATGATTATGGGGCATCATACACTCACTTCGTAAACCATTTGACACATTTTTATCACAGTGGTTAACATAGCCTTTCCGGCGTTATCTCACTTACGGTGCCAAAACATTTACATTCTACATTTACCAAGTTTCTCAAATACCCCTGTAATATGCACCACAGGTGTGATCCCACCGATTCCCCTCCCTCTACCCACCCACCCCCTTTTCCGCTTCCCCCTATTGTTAAGTTGTAGCTGGGTACAGTGCCGCGGACCGCCGGTCGATGGGCCTCAGTCCGAGGGTGCTCAGGGCGAACGGTACAGGTTGGTTGAGAGGTCGACGCAGGATAAATGACAGACTGCCACACAGCAAAATGATGAAGGAAGCAGCTGTACTTTACTGAATTTTGAGTTGGTATTTATACATTTTTGACAAAGCATTACAAATTACAAAAGGTATTTTTACAACTTGCTGAGCCTTACAAGTTATTATCTAACCTTGCAGATGTGAGTATTCGACCATCCCACTTGTACAATGTCCTGCCCGCAAGGGGTTCTGCCCGCAAGGGGTTCTGCCCGCAAGGGGGAATAAAGGTTATTGGTTATCAGTCGTGTCTTTCACTTCCCCTTATCTGAATGTTATCAAGTTTTAAACTGTAAGGCTTCTTCATTAGTTTTGTCTTATTACTATTAGAATTAGTAGTAATTTACAAATTACTCATTTTTATTATGATTACTATACTTATATGTGTGATAATCATGTAAGTGATTATAGTGTTAGGAAATATATGAAATGTGAAAGTATGTGGAAAGTTTTAAGTCGTGGGTGGCTGTGGGTGGTGTAAGTACATATCTAGATGGAACATCTTGTTTGCTGTTCCTGCATTGTCTCAATGCACTGTCTCAATTCACTGACATTTATGATAGGAACGCGCTCTTACATCGTTCCCCCTGGAGACATTGAGTCTTCACAGGCATTCTTTGTTATGTTTAATTATGGATCAGTAAGTCATTATGTTTATTCTTAGTTTCTCAAGACAATCAGGCATTCAACTGAACAGACAGGTTTCAGAGCAAAGGTTTCTTAGGCTTTTATGCCGCACCTCGTGAGTCATTACGTTCAACAAAAAGTATGCTAGGCAACTTCTGCGCTGCTGTCGCATACTAGGGGTGCTGGGGGCTTCGCTCCGGGGAGCACAGACCACCTACCCATGCGTCTTACAACGCGGACAGCGCCACCTCGCTGCGGCTTGATGCCGAGGGTGCGGCATTACAGCTTTCATGTGAGAGCCCCAAATTAGTTTCATAGTAGGGCTGTGTACATTGGGTATTTTTTCTTCCATTCTTGGGATACTTTACTAAGAAGAATATGTTCCAGCTCCATCCATGTAAACATGAAAGAGGTAAAGTCTCCATCTTTCTTTAAGGCTGCATAGTATTCCATGGTATACATATACCACAATTTATTAATCCATTCATGGATCGATGGGCACTTGGGCTTTTTCCATGACTTAGCTATTATGAATTGGGCTGCAATAAACATTCTGGTACAAATATCTTTGTTATGTTGTGATTTTTGGTCTTCTGGGTATATGCCCAGCAGATGAATTACAGGATTGTATGGCAGATCTATTTTTAGATCTCTGAGTGTTCTCCATATATCTTTCCAAAAGGAATGTATTAATTTGCATTCCCACCAGCAGTGCAGAAGTGTTCCCTTTTCTCCGCATCCACGCCAACATCTCTGGTCTTGAGATTTTGTGATATAGGCTAGTCTCATTGGAGTTAGATGATATCTCAAAGTAGTGTTGATTGGCATTTCTTTGATGATTAAAGATGATGAGCATTTTTTCATATGTCTGAAGGCCGTGCGCCTGTCTTCTTCAGAGAAGTTTCTCTTCAAATCCCTTGCCCAGCCTGCGATGGGATCCCTTGTTTTCTTCCTGATGCGTTTGAGTTCTCTGTGGATTCTGGTTATTAAACCTTTGTCAGAGATATACCCTGCAAATATCTTCTCCCATTCTGAGGGCTGTCTGCTTGCTCTGCTTACTGTGTTCTTAGCTGTGCAGAAGCTTTTTAGTTTGATCAAGTCCCAGTAGTGTATTTTTGAAGCTGCTTCAATTGCCCGGGGGGTTCTCCTCATGAAATACTCACCCAGACCAATTTCTTCAAGGGTTTTCCCTGCATTCTCCTCTAGTATTTTTATAGTTTCATGTCTTAAGTTTAAATCTTTAATCCAATGAGAGTCTATCTTAGTTAATGGTGAAAGGTGTGGGTCCAATTTCAGTCTTCTGCAGGTTGCCAGCCAGTTCACCCAGCACCATTTGTTAAATAGGGAATCTTTTCCCCACTGAATGTTTTTAATTGGCTTGTCAAAAATCAAATAGCGGTAAGTAGCTGGATTCATCTCTTGGTTCTCTATTCTGTTCCAGATATCTACTTCTCGGTTTTTGTGCCAATACCATGCTGTTTTGATCACTATCGATTTGTAGTAAAGTCTGAGGTCTGGTAGTGTGATTCCTCCTGTTTTGTTTTTATTTCTGAGTAATGTCTTGGCTATTCGAGGTTTTTTCTGATTCCATATAAAACGAAGTACTGTTTTTTCAAGATCTTTAAAATATGACAGTGGAGCTTTAATAGGGAGTGCGTTGAAATTATATATTGCTTTGGGTAGTATGGACATTTTGATAATGTTGATTCTTCCTAGCCATGAGCATGGTATGTTTTTCCATTTGTTAACATTTTCAGCTATTTCTTTTCTTAGAGTTTCATAGTTCTCTTTATAGAGATCTTTCACGTTTTTTGTTAGGTAAATTCCCAAATATTTCATCTTCTTTGGCACTACTGTGAATGGGATAGAGTCCTTAACTGCTTTTTCAATTTGACTGTTGTTGGTGTATATAAAGGCTACGGATTTATGAATGTTGATTTTGTAACCTGAGACGCTGCTGTATTCCTTGATCACTTCTAGGAGTTTTGTAGTAGAGTCCCTAGTGTTTTCCAGATACACAATCATATCATCTGCGAAGAGCGAGAGTTTGATCTCTTCTGACCTTATATGGATACCCTTGATCGCCTTTTCTTCCCTAATTGCGGTGGCTAAAACTTCCATTACAATGTTGAAAAGCAATGGAGACAATGGGCAGCCTTGTCTGGTTCCTGATCTGAGTGGAAATGATTCCAATTTAACTCCATTCAATATGATATTGGCTGTGGGTTTGCTGTAGATAGCCTCTATCAGTTTAAGAAAAGTCCCTTCTAGACCAATTTTCTTGAGTGTTCTGATCATGAAGGGATGCTGGATATTATCAAAAGCTTTTTCTGCATCAATTGAGAGAATCATATGGTCTTTGTTTTTTAATTTGTTTATGTGCTGTATTACATTTATAGATTTACATATATTGAACAATCCTTGACACCCTGGGATAAAACCAACTTGGTCATGATGTATAATTTGTTTGATGTGTTGCTGGATTCTGTTTGTTAGGATCTTGTTGAATATTTTTGCATCTATATTCATTAGTGATATTGGTCTATAATTTTCTTTTCTTGTTGGGTCTTATCCTGGTTTGGGGATCAGGGTGATATTTGCTTCATAGAACGTGTTGGGTAGTCTTCCTTCTTTTTCTACCTTTTGGAACAGGTTGAGTAATATAGGTACTAATTCCTCTTTAAAGATTTGGCAGAATTCTGACTTGAAACCATCTGGTCCCGGGCTTTTCTTTTTAGGGAGGTTTCGTATAGTTGATGCTATTTCTGAACTTGATATGGGTCTGTTCAACATTTGCACTTGATTCTGGTTAAGTCTTGGAAGGTGGCGTGCTTCCAAGTATCGGTCTATTTCCTTCAGATTTTCATATTTCTGAGAATAAAGTTTTTTGTAATATTCATGAAGGATTTTTTGGATTTCTGATGAGTCTGTGGTTATTTCGTCTTTGTTGTTTCTGATTGATGATATTAGAGATTTTACTCTTTTTTTCCTGATTAGGTTGGCCAGAGGTTTATCTATTTTATTGACCTTTTCAAAAACCAGCTTTTTGATTTATTGATCTGTTGTATTATTCTTTTGTTTTCAATTTCATTTAATTCTGCTCTAATTTTGGTTATTTCTTTTCTTCTACTGGGTTTGGGGTTGGAATGTTCTTCCTTTTCCAGTTGCGTGAGATGTCCCATTAAGTTGTTAACTTCCTCTCTTTCCGTTCTCTTGAGGAAGGCTTGCAGTGCTATAAATTTCCCTCTTAGAACTGCCTTTGCAGTGTCCCAGAGGTTCTGATAGTTTGTGTCTTCATTTTTATTTTGTTCCAAAAAATTGGTGATTTCTTTCTTAATCTCATCTCTGACCCAGCTATCATTCAGCATAAGGTTATTTAACTTCCATGTTTTTGTATGGGTATGCAGATTCCTGTTGTTACTCAATTCAAGTTTTATTCCATGATGGTCCGAGAAGATGCATGGAATAATTTCTATTCCTTTAAATTTACTGAGGTTAGACTTGTGACCTAAAATGTGGTCAATTTTGAAGTCAGTTCCGTGGGCTGATGAGAAGTATGTGTATTCAGTTTTGTTGGGATGAAATGTTCTGTAGATGTCTGCTAAATCTAAATATTGGATGGTTAGGTTTAAAGCTAAGATTTCTTTGCTCAGCTTCTTTCTGGAGGATCGATCCAACACTGCCAAGGGAGTGTTGAAATCTCCAACGATTATGGAGCTGGAGGAAATCAAGTTACTCATGTCTGTTAGAGTTTCTCTTATAAATTGAGGTGCATTCTGGTTGGGTGCATAGATATTGATAATTGAGATCTCGTCATATTGAGTATTACCCTTAACAAATATGAAGTGACCATTCTTGTCCTTCCTTACTTTTGATGGTTTAAAGCCTACTGTATCTGCAAATAAAATTGCAACACCTGCTTTTTTCTGATTACCATTTGCCTGAAATATGGATGACCATCCTTTCACCCTGAGTCTGTATTTCTCATTTAAGTTGAGATGTGACTCTTGTATGCAACAAATATCTGGCTTGAGTTTTTGTATCCAGTCAGCTAACCTATGCCTCTTTAGAGGACAGTTTAAGCCATTCACATTGATGGAGAGTATTGATAAGTCTGGTGGAATTTTGGGTATCGAGTTTTTCAAAGGTCCAGTGGACATTTTTAATCCTTTCGCCAGTGTGGAAGTTGGAGTTTGATCCGAAGATTCTGAGTGAGTTTACTTTTGTGGTATAGGATTGGGTTGGTCATTGTGGAGGATAGGTCTGAGAACATCCTGAAGAGCTGGTTTACTTATGGCAAATTTTTTCAGCATATGAATGTCATTGAAGTATTTAATTTCTCCATCATAGATGAAACTCAGTTTAGCTGGATACAAGATCCTGGGTTGAAAGTTTTTTTGCTTTAGGAGATTAAAAGTTGATGACCAGCCTCTTCTGGCTTGAAAAGTTTCAGCAGAGAGATCTGCAGTTATTCTAATATTCTTACCTTTGTACGTTATAGTTTTCTTTCGCCGGGCTGCTTTGAGAATCTTCTCTTTCATGTTAACTTTAGTGAAGCTAATTATGATATGACTGGGAGATGGCTTATTGGGGTTGAATCGTGCTGGGGTTCTGAAGCTGTCTGCTATCTGAATTTCAGATTCCCTAGGCATGTCTGGAAAATTTTCTTTCATAATTTCATGTAGAAGGGCCTCTGTGCCCTTGGCAGCCACTTCATCAGTCTCCGAAATTCATATAACCCTTATGTTGTTTTTTTTCGAATTATCTGAGAGTTCTCTGAGTGAGTGATCCGTTTTTGCTCTCCATTTCTCTTCCTCTTTGAGAGGTTGGGAGCATTCAAAGACCTTATCTTCAATGTCAGAAATCCTTTCTTCTGCTTGCTCCATTCTGTTACTGAGGGATTCTACTGTATTTTTCATATCTTTGAGGGCTGTAAGTTCTTGGTTCAGTGTGTCTAAGTGTTTGGTGGTTTTGTCTTTAAATTCGTTAAATTCTTGAGACAGTTTTTGAATTTCTCCTCGAATTCCTAATTCCATTTTATTAATCTTGTCTGCAAACCAAATTCTGAATTCGACTTGTGACATCTCAGCCAGTTGTTTATGAATGGGATCTTCAATCACATCTGCTGTATCTTTTCTTGGGGGGGTTGATCTATTCTGGTTATTCATGTTACCAGAGTTTTTCCGCTGATTCTGCCCCATGGTTTACTCCCTTTGGTTTTTCCCCTGGGGTTTTATCGAGGGCCCGTACAGTGTTGTGGCCTGAGAAACTGGGGCCCTGTCTGGTGTGGTGGAGCAAAGTGGTTCTGTCTTGTTTTCAGCTGGTTTCTGTTCGATCCTATTGCAACTTCTACTCTGGCTTGAAGTCTCAGCTGTGTGGAAAAATCAGCAATTAAGTCACCCCGCCTGCCCACCTCTGGCCCCTTGGAAAAGGAGAATCAAACCTTCCTACAATCGCACTCCCAGGGCACCGCCTGAAAAGTCCTCAGTCTATTAGCCCAGTTCAAAAGGTCCGAATCAACTGTCTCAATCGGCAATTGTCTCGGGTGGAAGGGTTCAAGAGGTCTCTGGGAACTTGATCACAGGGGCCTGGTGACCCCTCTCACACAGCTCACCCCAGTGCAGCGTGGAGTCAGGAGGAGCCACCCAGCAAACAGAGCAGTCTGGGAAGGTTGACGTCTCCTTCCCCACTTTGCCCCTCCGTCGGACCCAGTCACTGGTATCTCTGCAGATGGCTAACCCAGTTGCCTGCAGTGAACAGACACTCCAGGGGTTTGCACCTGCCTGAATCGCAAGGAAGTCTGCCAGGCCCCCGCAGACTGCCGCTATCTAGCAGGAGGAGATTGGGCCTGACATCTTTGAGTGTTTGATGCAGGTGATGGGAAGGAGGTGTTCACTCAGGCTTAGCCCCGTCCCTGATGGATGCTGCTAACAGAACAGAACAGAACAGACAACTTTGTGAGGTTCTGTCTCTGTTCCTGTCGTGGCCTACAGGAGACGGGCTGTTTTGGTGTCAAACGTCTTTGTTGTTGGAGAATTGCGTCTGAACACCTCTCTGGGTCGGCCCCACCCTGGAGGCTTCCGGGTTTGTGAACCGTGTCACCGGTGGCCTCCTCTGGTTGCCCAGGGAGACAGGGGGTGTGGCCTCAGAATATCCAGAAGTGAGCGTTCTGCCGTTAAAGAAAAAACGGCTGTTGATCTACCTCCAGGGAACTGCTGCTCTGGTGTGGGCACTCAGGCGACCCTTTTCTCCTCTGTCCCGCGCCCCAGAGTCAGCACTGAGCGGCTGCAGTTTGTGCTGGGTCCACACCCCTTAAGAGATCCCCCAAGATTCAGAACTCTTGGGAGATGGGCCCCCAGACGCCGATTGGGTGTGGGGCGGGGTGAAGCTAGAGTTTCATTCAGTTTTACGCAACACTGCGGTCCGGGGAGGGCTCCTGCACTGTACCGCAGGGAAGTGCCGCCAAGGCTTGATTTCCCCTCAGCAGAGTGCCCTCTCCTCGCTCACGTATCCCAGAGTCGGCGCTGATCTGACGCAGCTCAGGCACTGTGCACTCCCCTCGAGAAATCACCCAAGGAGCCGAACTCCTGGGGGATAGGCCCTCAGACCCTGAGTGAGAGTAGGGGCTCTCAGCTCTCAGCGGGGAGGCCAGAGTCTTATTCAGTCTTGGGCCCCGTATGCCCGGGGAGGGTTGGTGCACTGCACCGCAGGGAAGTGCCACGAGGCGTGACTCCCCCTCAGCCCGGTGCCTTCTCCTCACTCGGCGCGCCTCAGAGTCAATGCTGACCAGTCGCAACTCGGGGACTGTCCATTCCCCTTGAGAAATCACCCAAGGATCCGAAGTCCTGGGGGACAGGCCTCCAGACCTCAGTGGGCGGGAGGGGAGCGCCGGGGATTCAGGGTTGCCGGCAAAGAATTCCCAAAGTTTTATTCAGCCCTATGTCCGGCAGGAGAACGCCACGGCACCCCAGTAGGGGAGGTAGGTCCAGTTTTTAGAAGGTCTCTCGCGTGGAGAGTAGTGGGAGGGCCTTTAATTTCTGCCCGCTTGTTCAATTTTGGGGCTCTAGAGCCGGTCTCATGGGGGAGAGGGACTCCCGTCCGCTTGGTGGTTGATTTTGTACCTTTTGTTTGCGTCCTTGTGATCACAACTTGCCTCAGCGGTGTTGATGTGCGTTCTTCAGCCTTCTCTCTTGGTGAGGCTCAAGTCCACCAGGATACTTACTAAATTCCTATCCCTTAACTCTCCTTCTGGACGGGTGCCTTTGTTGAAAGCTGGCTTAGGTCCGCCATCTTGTCTCCCCCCCTCAAGCCAGATATTTGTTGCATACAAGAGTCACATCTCAACTTAAATGACAAATACAGACTCAGGGTGAAAGGATGGTCATCCATATTTCAGGCAAATGGTAATCAGAAAAAAGCAGGTGTTGCAATTTTATTTGCAGATACAGTAGGCTTTAAACCATCAAAAGTAAGGAAGGACAAGAATGGTCACTTCATATTTGTTAAGGGTAATACTCAATATGACGAGATCTCAATTATTAATATCTATGCACCCAACCAGAATGCACCTCAATTTATAAGAGAAACTCTAACAGACATGAGTAACTTGATTTCCTCCAGCTCCATAATCGTTGGAGATTTCAACACTCCCTTGGCAGTGTTGGATCGATCCTCCAGAAAGAAGCTGAGCAAAGAAATCTTAGATTTAAACCTAACCATCCAATATTTAGATTTAGCAGACATCTACAGAACATTTCATCCCAACAAAACTGAATACACATACTTCTCATCAGCCCACGGAACTTACTCCAAAATTGATCACATTTTAGGTCACAAGTCTAACCTCAGTAAATTTAAAGGAATAGAAATTATTCCATGCATCTTCTCGGACCATCATGGAATAAAACTTGAATTGAGTAACAACAGGAATCTGCATACCCATACAAAAACATGGAAGTTAAATAACCTTATGCTGAATGATAGCTGGGTCAGAGATGAGATTAAGAAAGAAATCACCAATTTTTTGGAACAAAATGACAATGAAGACACAAGCTATCAGAACCTCTGGGACACTGCAAAGGCAGTTCTAAGAGGGAAATTTATAGCACTGCAAGCCTTCCTCAAGAGAACGGAAAGAGAGGAAGTTAACAACTTAATGGGACATCTCACGCAACTGGAAAAGGAAGAACATTCCAACCCCAAACCCAGTAGAAGAAAAGAAATAACCAAAATTAGAGCAGAATTAAATGAAATTGAAAACAAAAGAATAATACAACAGATCAATAAATCAAAAAGCTGGTTTTTGAAAAGGTCAATAAAATAGATAAACCTCTGGCCAACTTAATCAGGAAAAAAAGAGTAAAATCTCTAATATCATCAATCAGAAACAACAAAGACGAAATAACCACAGACTCATCAGAAATCCAAAAAATCCTTAATGAATATTACAAGAAACTTTATTCTCAGAAATATGAAAATCTGAAGGAAATAGACCGATACTTGGAAGCACGCCACCTTCCAAGACTTAACCAGAATCAAGTGGAAATGTTGAACAGACCCATATCAAGTTCAGAAATAGCATCAACTATACGAAACCTCCCTAAAAAGAAAAGCCCGGGACCAGATGGTTTCACGTCAGAATTCTACCAAATCTTTAAAGAGGAATTAGTACCTATATTACTCAACCTGTTCCAAAATGTAGAAAAAGAAGGAAGACTACCCAACACGTTCTATGAAGCAAACATCACCCTGATCCCCAAACCAGGAAAAGACCCAACAAGAAAAGAAAATTATGGACCGATATCACTAATGAATATAGATGCAAAAATATTCAACAAGATCCTAACAAACAGAATCCAGCAACACATCAAACAAATTATACATCATGACCAAGTTTGTTTTATCCCAGGGTCTCAAGGCTGGTTCAATATACGTAAATCTATAAATGTAATTCAGCACATAAACAAATTAAAAAACAAAGACCATATGATTCTCTCAATTGATGCAGAAAAAGCTTTTGATAATATCCAGCATCCCTTCATGATCAGAACACTCAAGAAAATTGGTCTAGAAGGGACTTTTCTTAAACTGATAGAGGCTATCTACAGTAAACCCACAGCCAATATCATATTGAATGGAGTTAAATTGGAATCATTTCCACTCAGATCAGGAACCAGACAAGGCTGCCCATTGTCTCCATTACTTTTCAACATTGTAATGGAAGTTTTAGCCACTGCAATTAGGGAAGAAAAGGCGATCAAGGGTATCCATATAGGGTCAGAAGAGATCAAACTCTCGCTCTTCGCAGATGATATGATTGTGTATCTGGAAAACACTAGGGACTCTACTACAAAACTCCTAGAAGTGATCAAGGAATACAGCAGCGTCTCAGGTTACAAAATCAACATTCATAAATCCGTAGCCTTTATATACACCAACAGCAGTCAAATTGAAAAAGCAGTTAAGGACTCTATCCCATTCACAGTAGTGCCAAAGAGGATGAAATATTTGGGAATTTACCTAACAAAAGACGTGAAAAATCTCTATAAAGAGAACTATGAAACTCTAAGAAAAGAAATAGCTGAAAATGTTAACAAATGGAAAAACATACCATGCTCATGGCTAGGAAGAATCAACATTATCAAAATGTCCATACTACCCAAAGCAATATATAATTTCAACGCACTCCCTATTAAAGCTCCACTGTCATATTTTAAAGATCTTGAAAAAACAGTACTTCGTTTTATATGGAATCAGAAAAAACCTCGAATAGCCAATACATTACTCAGAAATAAAAACAAAACAGGAGGAATCACACTACCAGACCTCAGACTTTACTACAAATCGATAGTGATCAAAACAGCATGGTATTGGCACAAAAACAGAGAAGTAGATATCTGGAACAGAATAGAGAACCAAGAGATGAATACAGCTACTTACCGCTATTTGATTTTTGACAAGCCAATTAAAAACACTCAGTGGGGAAAAAATTCCCTATTTAACAAATGGTACTGGGTGAACTGGCTGGCAACCTGCAGAAGACTGAAATTGGACCCACACCTTTCACCATTAACTAAGATAGACTCTCATTGGATTAAAGATTTAAACTTAAGACATGAAACTATAAAAATACTAGAGGAGAATGCAGGGAAAACCCTTGAAGAAATTGGTCTGGGTGAGTATTTCATGAGGAGAACCCCCCGGGCAATTGAAGCAGCTTCAAAAATACACTACTGGGACTTCATCAAACTAAAAAGCTTCTGCACAGCTAAGAACACAGTAAGCAGAGCAAGCAGACAGCCCTCAGAATGGGAGAAGATATTTGCAGGGTATATCTCTGACAAAGGTTTAATAACCAGAATCCACAGAGAACTCAAACGCATCAGCAAGAAAAAAACAAGGGATCCCATCACAGGCTGGGCAAGGGATTTGAAGAGAAACTTCTCTGAAGAAGACAGGCGCACGGCCTTCAGACATATCAAAAAATGCTCATCATCTTTAATCATCAGAGAAATGCAAATCAAAACTACTTTGAGATATCATCTAACTCCAATGAGACTAGCCTATATCACAAAATCTCAAGACCAGAGATGTTGGCGTGGATGCGGAGAAAAGGGAACACTTCTGCACTGCTGGTGGGAATGCAAATTAATACATTCCTTTTGGAAAGATATATGGAGAACACTCAGAGATCTAAAAATAGATCTGCCATTCAATCCTGTAATTCCTCTGCTGGGCATATACCCAGAAGACCAAAAATCACAACATAACAAAGATATTTGTACCAGAATGTTTATTGCAGCCCAATTCATAATAGCTAAGTCATGGAAAAAGCCCAAGTGCCCATCGATCCATGAATGGATTAATAAATTGTGGTATATGTATACCATGGAATACTATGCAGCCTTAAAGAAAGATGGAGACTTTACCTCTTTCATGTTTACATGGATGGAGCTGGAACATATTCTTCTTAGTAAAGTATCCCAAGAATGGAAGAAAAAATACCCAATGTACACAGCCCTACTATGAAACTAATTTGGGACTCTCACATGAAAGCTATAACCCAGCTACAACTTAACAATAGGGGGAAGTGGGAAGTGGGGGGTGGGTAGAGGGAGGGGAATCGGTGGGATCACACCTGTGGTGCATATTACAGGGGTATTTGCGAAACTTGGTAAATGTAGAATGTAAATGTTTTGGCACAGTAACTGAGATGACGCCAGAAAGGGTATGTTAACCACTATGATAAAAATGTGTCAAATGGTTTATGAAGTGAGTGTATGATGCCCCATAATCATATCATTATATACAGTTATGATTTAATAAAATAAATAAATAAATAAATAAATAAAAATAGACATACTCTTATTTGACAATGTGAATGTCACTTTTTTGCATAATTGTATTTATGATTGCTTAATATGTCCTTGGAGAAAGTGTATGCTTTACTTGGTGAATGTGTAGATCTTCATTCCTTCCTTATGAGGTTTTTGTTTCAGGTACTTATCCTAAACATTCTAATTGTTATTAACTTTTAAGCCTTTATAATTTTGTGACAGCAAAGTTGAAAACATAATACACACATGCATATGTAAAAAAAAATCATTATCTTTCTTATTTTCAGATTAATAACAATTCACTCCACTTAATTCACTTTATTCATTTTAAAATATTGTTTACTATGTATAGGCCAGGTACAAGCTACTGGGAACATCAGAAATTAAAAGATTACCCATCCTCAAGAGACATACACCCTATTGAAAGCATACAAAAATATATGAATAATTATCACATACAGCATGGTAAGTGATATAACAAAAATATACACAATAAAAGAGACCTAACCCCAATGTGAAGTGGATAAAGAACAAGCAAGATACTGAGAAAAGAGTTCAGATCAACATTTTATCGAGAGCCTGCCATTAAGAAAATTAGTTATCACTGTTTGGAGAATAAAGTACTAGAAAAAACAAAAGAAATTTAAAAAATGAAAAGAGAATGTGGCCCTTAAAGGGAGCTCCCCGGCTCCCTACTCCAGGGCCTTCAGGGCTGATTCTTATACCTGGAGTCCTTAGGTTTTTCTAAGGTTTCTCATGGAAACCCCAATATCTGCATCCTCCCAGGGTTTCCAGAACAGCAATTCCCTTTTCCTGACTGTGAGAGGAAGGGCTTTGTAGGCCATCTGCCAAAGCTTAGAAGCCCTACTAGCAAGAGCATATCCATGACAAACTAGCAATAATTTGTTTAACTGATATCAAAATGTTTCTCTGTGTGTCTGTAGGAGGATGTCACAACACCTTTATGTCAACAGGGACTGGGACAAGAGCCATAGAAGCCCAGACAGCATAAGTGCACTGACTCAGATATAAGCACACAGATGTGAATGCTAGCATGTAGGACAAGGAAGTCTTCAGACAGGTGGATGTATTTTGTCAGGCCAGGCAATAGATGGAAACTGGTGGACACAATGAGAGGCAAAGTGAGAGTGAAGGAATGAGTGACTCTCCACAGAGTGGTATGTTGAGGGTGTAAGACACAGTGACTGGGGTGTCAGAGGCAGATAAGAGAGGGTGGGCTCGGTTGTAAAGAGAGGGCAAAATAGAGAGGGGGATGAGAAAAGAGAGATTGAAATATAAAAAGTTGCCTTGCAGGAGAAGGAGACACACAGAGACAAGCTGGGGTGGGATACAAAGACATCAAAATACAGAGAACTCAAGGGGCCGAGGTAGAAACAGAGAGTTGTCTGCTGCAGAGTAGAGACAGAGAACATGGTGGGCCAAAACAGAACGAGAGGAGGGGGGGGTTGGGCCTTGAAGGCAGAAAGAGACACAGAGGGCGTTGTGCTGAACAGAGAGATTGCCACAAGGTGTCTTGTGTCTAGAGGACCCACACACAGGCTGACAAGGGGAGACACATACACAAACAGCCCCATGGGGGGATATAGGCACCAATAGAGACACATTACACAATGAGATGTTGATATGAGCACACACACTGCACCCCAACTCATATATACCTATGACTTCAGAATCAAGTCCCTGGGCCCTCGGTCACAGGCTGGGTCACAGGGCCAAGCAGTGGCCCTGATTTCTACAGGGTAGATTCAGAGGTTGTGGTGTGTGGCTTGTCATCCTTTCAGGAGTCTTGTCCTGCCAGGCCAGGTCTTTGTACGCTGGGCAACCAGACGAATCAGGTCTAACAGAGTGCCCTGATTACCCTAGAGGGTCCGCAGAGACTCAACTAGGCCAGTACATACTATCCATGGACAACTGGAAAAGAAATGCCATTCCCAGGACTGTGATTGAAAGAGAAATAAATAGCAACATGGGCCTGGACAAGGAGCCCCAGTGTGGTCCTTTGCCTGCTCTCGTGGGGTTCTTGTCTGTGCCCACTGAGGGGTGGCAGGTAGTGCCAAGCCTGGCTCACAACAGAGAAAGCTTGGGCAGAGTCCTCTCCCTGTCCCGCATGTCACAGCAGAGTTGCACTGATGATAGGAACAGGCCAAATAGTGTCATAGGGAATCAAGCACCAGTGAACAAGGGCGAGAGTGGAATGATGTTTTCTGAGGAGATATTTGTCTGACACTGAGAACAGAACAAATTCCTTCCGCCCATTTTCAAAGTGCCCACCTAGAGTTCTGGCAGTCATGAGCCTTTAACATCGAAATGCTCACCAGGGTTTTTGGAAACTGGCTGACTGCTGGAGCAGGGGCAACTACTCTAACCCCAGAGTCCAGCAGGAGTAAAACTTGTGGCCCCTTTACTCACTCTCCCGGACACTCCCCTGCTCTTTCCCAAGATGCACAGTAAGTACGAAGACCCTTTCCTGCACTGTTCTCTTTCACCCTCACACTATGTTTGGATGTCCATTCCTCCCTGAGTCACTCTTGACAAGCATGTTCACATGGGAGTCAGTCAACCCACAATGTGCCACCATTCAGGCATCCTTCAGCATAGGAGGTAGGCTAGAAGGCCTATGACTGGCTCCATGTCAGCTGGGAAGAATGCCTGCAATCCCAGCATGGGTTCCTTGTCCTGCTAGGACTCTGTCACAGGGCTGACCACTGGCATGTGCCTCTAAACCTGGTCCCACTCTCACTAACTCTGCCTGTGGGCATGTGCATGTCAAGACACAAGGCTAGACATGTATAAGGAGGCCTGGGGACCCATGCCTTAGGGAAGGAACTACCTCTCCCTGCAGCCCTCTTTGGCAGTATCCCCAGACACAGAAAGCCTGGGGCTCTTTTCCTCATTCACCCTGTCAGTCTCTACACCTGCAACCAGCTACATCACACTTGCAATTCTACACAAGAGCTATGGGCAATCCTGGCCTCCACGCTTGGTGTGCAGGCCAGGGACAAAGGGTGAAAGGACAGCCCACCAGGGAAGGAGCTCCCACGCTGTACCAAGGTTCACATTTCCCTTTCCTTGTGTGCTGGCAGGCCTGTGAGTGATCCCACACTCTTACAACTTCTCGTGCAATTACGGGTTGCCAGCGACACATGATGTCTGTCTAAAGGCCCTTGACATCCAGTTCCCCACATGCAAAGTCTGCAGGGGGTCAGTCCATAGGGCTTTATTTTTCCTCATGTACAAAAGCTAACCACGTCTGACACGGAGCCAGTCTCTCTGAACACTAAGCTCTGGTTAGGCCCATGGCCTCAACTTTTAGGGCCACTCTTGTTTACACAATGGATACCCAACAAAAAATGCCAAATTTCCAAGTGTTTTAATTCATTCACTGGTAAACCACCCACCACACCCTTCAATGCACACAGGGACACAGCAATACTTGGTAGACATTATTGACAATCCACCTGAAGACTATCCTCTGTGCATTTTCCACTAACAACCGTTACTCCATTCTGCCTCCTGGTTGTGAGAGATTCAAAAACTTCAATGCATGGGCCACTGAGACCTCCCAATCCTCCGTTGGCGGCATCTACAAAGCCTTGGTGGAAGCACAGGCAACAGACAAACACACAGACACAAACACAGGATATCACAAGGGTAAGAACACAAAACAGACCAAGGCAGAGAAGAACATGTATGAATTGAGGGGATACCATGAGTTTGGGATACATGAAATACCCACCCTAGAGATTAGATTCCCACATTCCTCCCCTGAGCTCGCACTTTGTGCCTGGATATTTCCCCATCTTTGGCAATCACTGCTCCTGTCCTCCACAACACCCTCATTTCAGTCACCACACTGAATAGAATTGTAGCTTTGAGCAATGAAAAAAAAAAAAAAATAGCCGGAAGAGGCTTGGATGGCAACCTGGAAGTTTGACAAGTTACACAGCCATTCTCAAGTCAATCTACACATGTCCTGGAAGGGTCGAATGGAGACTCACACAGAGCTGTATGTTGAGGGAGCCCCACTGGGTAGCTGGGAATGGCTGGGAGGGAACTCAGGGTGCATCACCATTCTGTGAAAAACACTGATTCAGCCCTGCTTCCTCCTCAGTGGTCCTGAAACTCTATGGGCCGTGAACAACTTTCAGCATGTCATGGGGGACTCTCAACTTGCCTTTCTCTCTAGCCCCCAAGTAAACTTCGGTAGCCCCTGCACCTACTCTAGAGACATCATCTCCACTATGCCCCAGACACCAGACAATCAGGCACACAGACACGATCCTGGGCTGCTCACTTGATTTCCTCTCTCTTCTCTGTCATGCTGTCTCCCTTCCTAAGGTAGTAATCCAGGGGATTGAACCACAGGTCCTCGATGATGATCTAGAAGCAAAAGAATGACATGCTCTACCCTGAAATAAGCCCACATCTCAGAATGGTAGAAATGCACGCTGGGAACTCCTGGTGACAACCAAAGGCTTCTCACCTCAGTGATCTGGTTAGAACCTAGGCAGTTGTTATTCGACAACCAGCAGATGAAGCTCCGGACAGTGTTGTCCTTCTCGAAGCAGGGTGCTTCGTCATCATCAGCCCAGGACCACTGGAGCAAAGTGGAACCAAATGCCTTGTACCCTGGAGGAGACGAGTTTAGGGGAGGATTGAAACCATCCTAGGCACCAACTCTGCCCTCTTCAATCACATCCAGGTAGCCACATCCCACCAGCTCTAGTAAGGAGATAATCCTTGGCAATCACCTCATTCCTGAAGTATGGGTTCAGGTGGAAGGAAAACTTCAACCTGCAGCCTGCCCAGGGACGACTGAAATCCTCCACCTGCCAGGGAACAATGGGGGATGGCACAGACAGCAAAGGAGACAAATCCTGGCTGAGCTAAGGTAGGCAGGTTTCTGGTGGTTGGGTCTCTTCTCTTTCACAGCTCTGCTCCTCAAATGCCACCACAACCACCCATGCCAGGCCAGACTCAGCCTCACGGGCCTACCTCTAAACTGGTCTTGAACGCAAGCACATCTTCATCTTCCTCTGTGATTATAGTCGACATCTGTGGGTGGTTCAATATCTGCCTCTGGTTAAGGACCTTTTCCTAGTCAGGGAAAAAGAAACTAGGCACCAAATCAATGTAGCAGGTCTGGAGACCACTAACAGTATGGGAGTGTCAGACAGGGGGACGCGTCAGGCTTCAGATGCACAGGGCTCTCACATGTTCCTCGACCCTGCCTTTTGTAAGACATCCTCAGGACTGTGTCCCCCAACAACTGACTGCACTGATTTCTGGAGGGTTGCCTTGCAAACCAAGCCTCCAGAATCCCAGATGGCCCTGGGGGCTGCTGCTGGACGCACACTGCTGATATCAGCATGGGCCCTATTCTCCCCACATTCTGGCGACTATGTAGCCTGCTTCCTCCCCACTGGGACTGCCACTGCTGAAACTAAAACTGAGCCCTAGCGGTCACTGGCTGTGCCTGGTAACCTAGAGGCTCTTTGGCCGCAAGGAAGGGCATATATCACAGCCGCTAGGCTCTATGTGGGGGCAGCAACAGCAGCTACTCAGAAACAAAGGAGACTCTGTAGAAAGCGAGTGTCTTCCAGAGAACAGCATCTTGCACGACCTAGGCCCAGGGTTGGACCACCTGGAGTGTAGGTGGCCAGCTCCTACAACCAGGCACAGCTTGTGTATCACTGGCTTGGCCTTCCTCCCACTCATTAAAAGCCTTCAAAGTTGTGCTGCCTGAAAAGGGCCCTTTTTGGGTCTGTCCTACTTTAGAGAGATAAACTTTCTTCTCAGTCCACACTCTAGGCTCACTCACTACCTGCGTGTCGCTAAGACGTCCTTTCTGTCAGCAGGTGGCTGTAAGAAGAGGGACCTAGTCGGGCCCACGAGACTGCTGCTGTCTCTTCTGCCTTGGGCAGAGTCCTTTCCCCTCCCGTGTATAGCCCATTCCCACTGTCGCCGGCCTTGCCCAGTGCCAGCCCTGATGAAGGAACAGCAAGAAGGATACAGCTCTGGCCCAGAAGCCAGGGATGCTCTGGATGACGGTGCGCCTGTACT